>NC_065530.1:70598231-70925560 GCF_020184175.1 Aphis gossypii
GTATTTTATAATTATACTGTTTTTATTTTTAGTTTATTATATTATTTTATTAATATCTTATTGTATAATTTTAATATTAGTATATATTATATAAGCTCACACATCAACAATGGTGTAATTAAAATATTAAATAACTTCACCAACGACGGATTAAATATCTATTTATGTATTGTGATTTGTAATTATAATTATAATTTTATAATTTATTATTGATGTAAATGTGTTGTATTATTTGACTATTGTAATAGTATGTTTAGTAAATTTAAATAACAACTTGAAGGAACAAGATGCATAGTATAAAATATAATATATTGTAATTTAAAATAATATATTAATATAATATGGTTCTCTTGTGTTATTATTGTTCAGCTGCCCTTTTGAAATTTGAGCAGGCGAATCACTTGTTAATTTAGCTTTTTCCACAATTAAATTTTTTATTTTTTTCGCAGAAATAAAATTTTCATTTCCTTGATGTACATGATCATTATTTACAGAAATAAAAATTGGATTATTTATGTTTAAACTAGTTTTTAAAAAGCACGGGCACTTTATAGAGCTATTTTTTGAACACCTCCAACGAATAAAATTAGAACATTCCTTGTGGAAATTAAACAAAAATCCCAAATACGCAACCTGAGGGTATTTTTTGTTTGAATTAATTAATTCCATTTTTAAACAATGCTGTGTGTTATGTATGTATTATTCCATGATGAATTAAGTTTGAGGTTATGTTTTATTATGTTGTTTTTTATGCTGCCTGTTAAGGAAGACATTAACTTTTAAAATATGTATGAGTAAATTATAATAAAAAAATTTCTGTTACAATCACGGACTAAGATAGAATGGACTGGTAACGGTAGGGACGGCGAGGTGGTGGGGTCTGATCCCCAAATGTTTCTGCCCCGCTACACTGCACATCTATCACAAGTACACTATGTTCAACGCTATCTAGTGATAATAATATACGATAGAAAAGTAAATAGTGGTTCCATATAGGTTATTATAATATACTATAATATTTCTCCATAGATGGCGCTGAATGTAGTGTACTCTGGTACCTTGTCTAGAGAAACATTTGTGTCACACTGATAAGACATTCGATATCAGTCCATTCTATCTTAGTCCGTGGTTACAATATACAATTCACGTGTTAATTATTAGTACTCGGTACATTACATTGGCGACGAAGATAATTCGGGTATGCATATTTAATTAGTAATTCCGTGCAGTGTTAATTATTTTATGATGGACGGGAACGTTTCGAATCCTGTCAGTCCACGTGTTTGCACAGGGCAACAAATGGGACAATTGACGGAATTTAAGCTTAAAGAAGATGATTTTAATTCTTGGATTGAGAGATTTGAATTGTATGTGGCGCTTAATGAAATTAATGTACATAAAAAACAATTATTATTCTTAACATTGTTGGGTAATGATGGTTATGCCTTACTGAGAGATTTGTGTACACCTAATAAACCCATTGACAAGAAATATGATGATCTCAAAAGTTTGCTTACAAATTACATAAACCCAAAACCGAATTTAATTACTGAGAGGTACAAGTTTAAAGAACGCAGACAGGCTGCAAATGAAACTGTTATTCAGTTTATTACAGGACTTAAAAAAATGTCTGAACATTGTGAATTTGGAACAGTGTTAGATGACGCATTGAGAGATCAAGTTATTTGGGGAATCAGAGATAGTAATATCAAGAAAAGGCTGTTATCTGAAGGTTCATTGACTTTCAAAAAATGCATTGAATTGAGTTTGGCTATGGAGAGTGCTAACAATGACATTTCAAAGATGGAACATCACGAAGCAGTTAACTACCATAAAGTTTCGAAGAAGAAAAATACTAAGTTCCTGACCAAAGTCAAGCAATCATCATCGAATAATAGTGGCAAAATTGGTGGAGAATCAATAATGAAAGGTACAAAAAGAAATTGGGTATGCTATTGCTGTGGGAAGAGTGGACATACTAAACCATCATGTAAGTATATTAGTTATAAGTGTTCAATTTGTAACAAGGTTGGTCATTTAAAGAATGTTTGTAAAAATAAGGGAAACAATGTTAATAATGTTGACCTTGATAATGTAGATTTAAATTTGAATAGTTTATTTAATTTAGAAACTGTAAATGTAAATTTTGTGCAACCTTTTTGTCTTAAACTACTAGTAGATAATGTAACCATAGAGTTTCAAGTAGATACGGGTTCAGCAGTATCGGTTATGTCTGTGAAAGATTTTGATAAATTTAAATTGGGGTGTGTAGAGGATTTGGAGAAAACTGATGTTAATTTAAAAGCATATAATGGTTCAATAATTATACCTAAAGGAATTTTAAAGGTCAAGGTTAAGTACAAAAATCAGTGGAAGTCATTAAGTTTATACATTGTGTTGGATGGAGGACCACCAATTATTGGTAGAGATTGGTTGATCGAGTTAGATATATTGCCATTAAAATTAAATTTTCATTCCTTATCTCAACAAGATATTATACAAAAGTATCCATCAGTTTTTAATGAGGAATTAGGATGTTTTAAACATAAAACTTTTAAATTGTATTTAAAAGAGAACACTATTCCTGTGTTTTGTAAACCTAGAGTTATACCTTTTTCCCTTAAGGATAGTGTGAGTAAAGAATTGGAAAGACTAATTAAAGCAGAATTGTTAGTTTCTGTTGAATCAAGTGATTGGGCTACTCCTATAGTTCCGGTAGTTAAGCCTGATAAATCTATAAGGTTGTGTGGGGATTATAAGGTTACTTTGAATAAATATCTGGAAGTCAATAGATATCCTATACCTAGAGTAGTAGATTTAATAAGTGCATTCCAGGGAGCAGTTGTATTTTGTACATTAGATTTATGCCAAGCGTATCAACAGTTGTTACTTGACGAAGAAAGTCAAAAATTAACCACAATTTCTACACATAAAGGGTTATACATGTTCAAAAGATTACCATATGGAATTTCATCTGCACCGGGTATGTTGCAAAGGGAAATGGAAAAGTTGCTTTGTAATATACCAGGTACAGTTTGTTTTTATGATGATGTAGTAGTATCAGGTAAAGATTACACAGAAGTAAATAATAGACTTGATAGTGTTTTGAAAAAATTGAATGATGCTGGCTTAACTCTTAAAAAAAGTAAATGCAAGTTTTTCAGTGATAATGTTACATTTCTTGGTTATCATATTGATAAAGAAGGACTGCACATACCTAAAGAGAGAATCAAAGCTATAACAGAAGCCCCAAACCCTAAAAACGTTCAGGAAGTTAAAGCTTTTTTGGGATTAGTAAATTATTATGGAAAATTTATTAAAAATATGTCCTTTAAAGCAGGTGCTTTGTATGCATTACTTAAAAATAATGTTAAATTTCGTTGGGGGATGGAACAAAAATTAGCTTTCAATAAAATTAAAGAATCGATAGTATCTGAGAATATACTTGTGCATTATAATAGTAGTTGGGAGTTAATAGTTGCAAGTGACGCTAGCCCAATTGGCATTGGTGCGGTTTTGTCGCATAGATTACCTGACGGATCTGAAAAACCTATTGCTTTTGCGTCTCGTACATTAACAGATTGTGAAAAAAAGTATGCACAAATTGATAAAGAAGCTTTAGCTATAGTTTTTGCTGTTAGGTATTTCCATCAATATGTTTTTGGGCGACAATTCATTTTAAGAACGGATCATAAACCGTTAGTGAGTATTTTTGGAGAAAATAAAGGGATACCAGTTATGGCGGCGCATAGGCTTCAGCGATATGCAGTGTTTTTATCAGGATATTCATATAAAATTGAATTTATTAATGGGATGAATAATGGTAATGCAGATGCCTTATCTAGGTTACCTATTAAAGATTCAGATAACATTAATGATGCTGAGAGTGATAATTTTTTTATTAATTTAATAATGACAAATATAAAATCAATTACGGATTTAGATATTTGTACAGAAATTAAGGAAGATAAAGTGCTACGTGAAGTTTATTTTAGGGTATTATCTAATAAATGGCCGGATAAAGTCAAAAAAGTAAATGATGAATTAAAACCTTATTTTAATCGGAAAAATGAATTAACCATTGAAGTAGGTTGTTTGTTATGGGGGCATAGAATAGTAGTACCTGGTAAATTTCAAAAGGAATTGTTAAATGAGTTACATCATACGCATATGGGCACGGTTAAAATGAAATCGGTGGCTAGGTCATATATCTGGTGGCCTGGCATTGATAATGATATACAGAACATCACAAAAAGTTGTGTTGCTTGTTTAGCTCATAGTAATAATCCACCTAAAAGTGTATTACATTGTTGGCCTTGGCCGGAAGGACCATCACAACGTGTACATTTAGATTTTTTGGGACCTGTAGACGGTAAAATGTTCATAGTGATAATTGATGCCTTTTCTAAGTGGTTATATGTTAAACATCTACTTAATATTACTACAGTATCAACTATCAAAGTGTTAAGAGAATATTTTTCAATTTGGGGAATTCCTAAAAAATTAGTCACTGACAATGGACCTTCTTTATGTTCATATGAAATGGAAGAGTTTTTAAAAATTAATGGTGTGACACATATTAAGACTCCACCATATAGTCCTTCGACTAATGGAGCTGCCGAAAATGCAGTTAAAACCTTTAAAATGTTTTTAAAAAAATGTGCTAAAAATTCAGATATAGAGGATAATATAAGTAAATTTATTCTAGCATACAATAGTACTAATCATTGTTCAACTGGAGTGAGCCCTGCTGAGTTACACATTGGGAGACAGTTGAATATAGCTTTGGATAGGTTATTAGTCAAGGCAAAATATAATTATTCAAAAAGTTTAGGAAGAGCCAAGGAAAATTATAAGGGTGGTAGAGTAAAAATTTATGAAATTGGAGATGAGGTAATGTGTAGAAATTATGGAGAAGGGAATAAGTGGATACAGGGAAAAATTATACAAAAATTATCACCTGTTACATACTTAATTAAAATTATTAAGGGTAACATTTATAAGCGACATTTAAACCAAATAATTGATTGTATGAATAATAATGGAACAGAAGTAGAAATTAATGGAGATGATTTGTTAAAAGAATTACAAAATGCTGATAATAATAAAGATAATATTAAAGAACACATAGTAGCAAGTGAAAGTGCTAGAGAGTTAGAAAAAGAAGTAGAACTGGAAACCAAGGATAAAGTTGAGGAGCTTGAATTAAGGAAAAGCCACAGAGTTATTAAACCACCTATTCGTTTAAATTTATAAAATATTGAATGTTAATTATTATTATTATTATTTAATTATAATGTTCTAATTATTAATATGTACAATTATTATTATATTCGTTTTAAACAATTCAAGGGTATTACCTATTTAATATTATGTTTTTTTTTATCATGTTTATTATGTATTATTATTTTGTTATGTGATTAATACTATATTATATTTAATAATTTTATATGAAACTTAATTCATATCTAAGTCGAGAGGACTGTTATGTATGTATTATTCCATGATGAATTAAGTTTGAGGTTATGTTTTATTATGTTGTTTTTTATGCTGCCTGTTAAGGAAGACATTAACTTTTAAAATATGTATGAGTAAATTATAATAAAAAAATGTCTGTTACAATATACAATTCACGTGTTAATTATTAGTACTCGGTACATTACACTGTGAAACTTGTAAAATGTTGTTGTTGTTATTGACGGATGACGGACCGTTTTATAATGTATAGTCAAATAGTCAATGTAGTTATATATATATATATATATTTTTTATTAATTTAATGATATCCAGATATCGATAATGCATCTGCGTCGGAACTCGGAATTACGACCTATGCTTGTATGTGTAGTGTAATAAAAATAATAATACATAATAGCCAATAGGTATATAACGGCCATAATTTGAGGGGAAAGGCCTAGCTATGGTAAAATTATTATCGACGATAACTTGTCGTGCTATATAAATATGTAATTTATTATTATTGTTTGTACCGGCGGCAGTTTGCAGAAAATCTCTTGTTAATCGCAACAATTTTCGTTTATTTTATAAATAATAAAATTTGGTAGATAACAAATATATTATATGAACAAGCATTTTATACATTACACACTAAAATACAAAGTACAACTATAGAACTGTACAAGAAAGTGTATTTCAGTAAATTTTTCACTAAACTTTTTACCGGGACTTTTTTTTCCGTTTACCACACAAATATTCAACTTATAGCACCATGAAAGCGTGTATTGTAAAACGCTTCAACCGTACATTAAAAGAAAAAATGTTTAGAGAGTTTACTGCACGAGGTTCATACAATTGGATTTCTATTTTACCTTCATTGATTAATGAGTATAATAATACAAAACATAGAATAAGGATGACTCCGACGCAAGTTGATTTAGATCCAACATCAGTTGAAATAAAAACACGCAAAATTATTAATAGAAAAAATAGTTTAAAAATTGGTGATTACGTTCGTATAAGTACATATAAAAGTGTAGGTATTTACAAAAGGTTATTTACCAAGTTGGTCTGCAGAAATATTCAAAATTATCAAAATTAATCAAACCATGCCTATTACATATCAATTACAAAATTATACAGGAAAACCAATTGCTGGCTGTTTTTACTCTGAGGAAATATGTAAAACAAATTACCCAAAAGAATATTTAATCGAAAAAATTATTCGTAGGAAGGGGACACAGATATTTGTAAAGTGGCTGGGGTTTGACAATACACATAATAGTTGGATAAATTAAGTGACACTAGAAAATAACTATAGTATTAGTTGAGTTTCTACCATGAACGTGTTCGGTAGTTCTCAGTCTGGTGAAATAAAAAAAATTAATTCAAATCTTGAACATTCGATTAAATCATATTCGGATAAATTAAATAAAATTGAACATTTAAATATTTAATTGAAGAAAATCATACATCTATTCAATTACAAGAAGAACAAACAGAAAAGTTGGAATTAACGTGTTTAGACATAACAGAGCATATGATAAAAGCTGAAGTTACATTACAAACTATCCTAGAAGCTGTAAACGATTTGAAAAAAACATCACCTGTCATACAAAGTCAACTCAATACTATTGAAACTTATTTTAAAGACAAGCCATAATGTCTACAGGCATCATCGACATTCAATGCATTCTTGAAGCGAACAACAAATATAATATATATCATATTATGATTAAAGAGATGTCTATTGTAGATACAGAAACATGGGCTACTCAACACTGGATTTTTAAAAATTCAAAATCTAATCAAGATAATAAAAGTCGAAAAACTAACAAGTGGCTACAAAATTTTCATCAGCTATCTATTGACTACGGTGATATAGAATATGAAGAACTTGGTAGAATATTGAATTCGTTAGTTTGACTGAATTTACACCAAAGGTGAACAGAAAAAACAACTACTTATAGAGTATATACCACACGTCATACTCATCAACATTGAAGACTTGGGTTGTCCTCGACTGGATCAAATATGTGATGAAGCCTTACCTTGTTGTATCTTTCATAAGGACTTAAATCCTAAATATTGTACATTTTATAAAGTGTTTGCTTTAAGAAAATGGTTTGTAAATAATTCTTAAAAATTGTAATCATGTATTTTTTATTTCAAAATTGAGTTTTATTTCTATACCATACTAACAATAATATTTACAAAGAAAATGGTTTAAAGTAAAATATACAAGTACAAAAATATGACATAGGAAAAATTTAATTCTAGATATTATGTATACAGAAATAATTTTTATTTCAAAATTGAGTTTTATTTCTATACCATACTAGCAATAATATTTACAAAGAAAATGATTTATAGTAAAATATACAAGTACAAAAATATGATATAGGAAAAATTTAATTCTAGATATTACGTATACAGAAATAATTTATAGAAAAAATATTTACAAAAATTAAACAAGTATAAAAAATTATACAGAAATAATTTTTACAAAAAATACAACTATCTAGTTCTGCTTCAAGTTCCTCCCTACAAAATTCAAAAAATTATTAAAATATATATATATATTTATATACTCACTATATAGAATAGTGTCCATAAGCTAGGGTGTGTACTTTGTCTTCAAGTATAACTCTTTTATCATCAAAACTGTTATAAGTTAATTTATTGGATTTGATGGTCTTTAATTTGTGCTTGAATGAACGGATAGAGACGTTTGACGTTGTTACTTCCAAACTGGTATCACCAAACAAACACCGTTTATGATCTTGAAAGGTCATATGGTTTCTAACAACATGTCCACGGATTCCTTTTGCTTTGATTTTCTCCTTATCTTCTAAAATGTAAGTGTAGGTATTTGCACGGAGAGCACAAAACTCTCTCATAATACGTCCATCGGTTTCATCAGAAAATAGCCCAGGAATCTTCTTTCTCTCAGCAATGTAACACGGGTGGTCACGGGGTAGATTTGCAGTGTCCATTCGATTCAACAAGTTGGGATTGTTCAACAGATCATTGTAAAAATCATCAGTTTGAATATAGTATACCAATGAATCTAAAATAATAAATTAAATTAATAAAAGTATACCAATGAAACTAAAATAATAAATTAAATTAATAAAAGTACTAATACTAATGATTTACCTGTATCTGTATACATGAGCCCAATTTTATCATCATAATGTTTCTGCATTACGTTATAATGATAGTCATACATTAAATACTTGGAAATTTCCAGCACTGCAAAACCTGATAAAAAATTTAAAATATTAATATAACAATATAAAATTTAAAATAAATGTAATTTACCTATATAAATAGGTTTACAAAAATCAATGATTTTGTTTTCTAATGCAACTGCATTTAGAGTTTCATTGTATGTAGTACAGTGTTTGAATGTTGATTGATTTATCAGTTTTTGTAAACGACGATCACTAGACACCAGTTCCATTTTTATTCTTTTCCGCATAAACTCCATGGTTTTCCCAAAAACCTCATTATTTAAAAGTTTGAAAAAGTCTTTCTCAAAGTCATTTGCTGCTTTTTTTTCGCATCTTTGTGTTTAGTGCTATGTATGGAGCCAGCCATGGCGATTGATTAAACTGAACTACTCTATGAACCTATAATAAAAAAATAATTATATTATAAATGTAAAATAAAAACATTTATACATTTACTTTTTCAACTATGAGTCCATTGGCTATAGCTTGTTGGAGGTTTCGGTAATGAATAATATAGTTTTTTTTCGACTGAAGTGTTGCCATGAGTTTTTTAACTTTTGAACCAGCTGGGATACCGTTTTGTGGTAGGAAAGGTAAGTCGTTGTGTTTATCATGGAGTTCTTTCGGATAAGTAATGTCAACTTCATATATCCGTCCGATGGGTGATGTATCGTTCAAATCATTCAGCCCTTCTAGCTTAGGTTCAACCCACTTAAAACCACCATAGGGCATGTGTTGTGACATTGCCCAACCGTACAGATTATTACCTAAAAAAATAAATTTATATCAAAAAATAATTAAAATATATGTATAGCTTTAGCATACCTGCATACCTCATACTTGCTTGTGTCAAACCGCCTCGAATTCCTGTAAAAAATGTATATATTATATAATATGTTGGTATTCAATGTAGCATGTTCCGTTTCGTTTCGTTTTGTTATCGTTTTCGTGTGCACGTAACGGTGCGTTCCACAGTTGCAGCCTTCGTCGGCTGACGCTTATCAGGCGTTAGTGTGCGACCGGCATAGATAATAAAGATATGGATAGGCACTGAGATAGATAAGATATACTGGAGCGCGCACTCGCCATTCCCGCAATGATACAAAAAACGAGCCGTCTCGAATCCCGCTTCCCCCACCATAAACAAAACATTTCATTTTTACATACGATATACGTGTAGTTATGATTATTTTCGTTCATAATTCTTAATTTATTTTCTTATTTCTTTAACAAATTAAATGTAGTAGTAATTATTCATTACCTTATTGTATTACCATGATTATAATATAAGATATAACGATATGGAAAGTGATCAAGCAGGGATTTTGAGATTTACAATGGACATTTTTGTTTATAAATAGTTGTTCACTACATAAAGTGCTATACATTGTAGGTATAAAATTCTTCCTTTTAACTTCAATCAACCATTTTTTAAGTAATTCAGGATTATAAGTGGAAATCTATATATTATAAAATATTAATATTTAGGTAGGTATAATAACTTAATTTGTTAGTTATTTTTGTTCAATCAAACTTATTAATATAATATAACTTATTCAGTTAAATTTTGTATTGTTTTAACTTAGCTTTTATAGTTAATTATCATTATTATACAGTTAAGTTAATTTTAATTTTTTTATGTATAGATATAGCCTAGAGGTTTGTTGAATTTTATCATGATTGTATAGACTACTTATCGAAAATTATTTTTTAAATTAACAATTTACTATTATTATATTATTTAATTATTATGACTATGATCTCTCGTATTATAATTATTAGTTATTATTATGTTACCACAAACGAGAATATTTTGTATTTTTAATATTTTTTTCCTATGTTCTATTAAATAATTATATGATAAAATTATTTAAAAAATATTATTATTTATTATTAAAAATGTATTATATGATTGTAAATCCATTGTATAATCAACAATCAACCACAGTTTATAAAATATTTCAAAATATAAGATTACAATGATAGCACTTTTATTTTCTTGGGCTTTTTTTCAGGTGTGATTGTAGTTTGGGTTTTTTTCGTGGGTATTTTTTCCGCTTCTCATTGATTAAATATTTAATTATATAAAATTATAAAACCATCGGGGCTTCAAGAAACCTCCGGGCCCCTGGCCACAAATAAAACTGTATAAAATGTTAATATTTAGGTACTTGTGGAACTAAATACTTCCACCTTTAATGTGCCTATTAGTACATCCAAAAGCTGAACACGAGACAACCATATTGAATATAGGTACTAGGTATATAAAATTGTAACAAATTACAAACTAACGAAAAGGCTTGAGATTATATAGGCATTTGAGTAAATATCTCAGCTATTAAGAACGAAAATAAATTGTTATTTACAAATTCATCGTATTTTCCTATGTAAAAATGAAATGTTTTGCCCTTCGGTGGTGGGGGTAACGTCAAACACGACGGCTCGTTTTTACGGCCGAGTGAGCGCTCCAGTATATCTTATCTATCTCAGTGTGGATAGGACATATCGGTATTATCAGCGGTATTTAAGGGGTCCAGTCTTAGATCATATACTATGGATGGAGCCATGCCCATCTCGACTGTGTACTCAATTTGAAGCACATATAAGCGACAAGTCTCTGACATTGATGCTTGATATACGCATGCGCGAAGAAACCCGTCGCATATTTATTTTGAAACACGGGCGATGTTTTAAATATCAATCAGCGGTCAGCAACTAAATATGCGACGGTTTGCTTCGCGCATGCGCACATCATACATCTATGTCAGAGACTTGTCGTTTATATGTGCTTCAATATATCGGGAAATGGCTCCATCCATAGTATTTGATCTAAGGGTCCAGTTGAGGCCAAACAAGTATACCTATATAGAGTATCAATTATCATTATAAAAACGCCTCAATTGCCTTCCCCTCCTGGCACGCGGCCTCAAATATATTTAACATAGGCGTGGCCTATCCATATCTTTATTATCTATGGCGACCGGCCAGCTATTGCTGTGGAATCATTATCAATGTTTTCTTTGTTCAAAACCATGAAGATTAGAGATAAGGAGACCAAACTCCGTATACAAATTATGGCCCGACAAAAGTCGCACGGTTATTCTGCCACCAGGAGCGCGTCGTTCGATTAGAGGGCTATGTTTTACCACATATTATATTATGTATTTTACTATAATTAATGTACGTTATTTTTGTATTTGAATGAAATATAAATTATCATTCATTACTTATTACCTGCTTATATTTAAGTATACTTAAATATACAACTAAAGTTCAAAAGATGTTTCCTGTAAAAAAAGTTTAAAATTCAAAATATTATGTATAAAAATATAATATATAAATAATAATAATATAAATAATTGATTGTTGTTGTTTGACATCTAAAGCATAACCAGTATTACACCCTGGTACAAAACAGCACTTAACCATTTTTAATGTTTAGGTAAAAAAATAAAAAATACAAATTACTCTGGTTTTATGTATAATTATTGTATTTAAATAATCAAACAAATACAAAATAATAATACAAATTATTTGAAACTATATCATTGTCTATTTATTTTTATTTTTGTAGTCCTGTCCGTTATATACTTTAATACTTATATGTAAATTCGTGCACTTTACTTTTGTCCGCTGTCCACTATCCAGCAAGCAGCAAGCCGTGCGCCCGTGCCATACTGTTTTTCTTGTTCCTGCTGCAGCTGTCAAACCACGTTTTTCTTGTGTTTTGTGAATTCTTCTGTCTGGTAAATATCGTTCGCGCATTTATTGCCAATCATTTAATTGTTTTTCCCCTAGTTTAGGGCGGTCATTGATTACCAGCAGAAGACTGTGTTTCTCGTGGTTTGTTGAGTTGTGTGTCCGCTGTAGCAGTGTGTATTGTGAGTGTTCTTCGTTTCTTCGTGTTGAGGTTAGCGGCGTTCTTGAGTGTGTGTGGGATCAATCTTGTACTTTTTATTGTATTTAAACTGATTATTATTATACGGATCCCGGCACCTCAAGACGCCATAACCCCAAGGGTATGTGGTGTACCATATTATCTCATATTTATTATAACTAGTCATTTGACCGACGGGTCATTATTATTATTATTAGTATTATTTTAGTATACTATTGTTGTATGATATTATTAAGATTGACTGATATTACCCCTACTGGTCTGTGATAAATTGTAACTATAATGTTATTCATTTGTTGGACCAAGTGGTCAAATTATTATTATACAAATTTTATGTAATCCAATACAACCATTGCCTTTTATTATATTCATGGGACGGTAGTGCAATAAGTTACCTACCCTCCCGGCCGCTAAGGCCCATTAATCTATTATTATTATTAAAGCTGAAGGCGAGCCAACAAGTACTATTTAAAAAATCGTGTATTACTATTATTTATTATTATCACTAAACAGGAAAATAAAAATATAATTACAATAATAATGGTATTCATAGACCATAATATTATTATACGTACTTTGGTGAAAATTAAGATTCAAAGTGTGGGCGCATAAGTTGACCACAATAATAAATAGTGGAAGAAACTTGTCGCCAATAAATAAAATGTGAATGGACTGTATAAAGAATAGGTAAAATTAAATAATTAAATAAATGCAAATAATATAAACAAATGGACTGCCTGGTTGGCAATATAATTTAAGAATGAATATAAATAAATATATATAAAGGTTATAATGTAGTGGTAACAAAATGTGTTGATTTAGAGATCAAATAGAGAAAGAAAAAAGGAACAATTTATGAACTAATTAATATGAGTTTTGCCTCAGGTGGCCTTAATAAAATAATAAATAATATGCCTCAGACGGCCTTTTTATAACAATATATATAATATGCCTTAGACGGCCTTTTTATAACAACATATTTAACATGCCTCAGACGGCCTTAATATAATAATATATATAATATGCCTTAGACGGCCTTAATAAAATAATATATATAATATGCCTCAGACGGCCTTAATAACATAATACAAATAATACTGAGGTAAAAAATATTTATAATCAATATTGAGCTGCAGCTCCCACAATTACAATAAAATAATAACTTACGTGGCCGACACAACACAGCTAACAAGTAACAGACACCATGCACCTTTTACAAATGCTGGACCAACAGACACTAGGTGCCAAAGTTGTTTTATTGCTGGTAAAGCGACAACCTTAAACCAATAATAATAATATATATATAAATTCAAATTAAATTTATTGAACAATATTTACCAGACAATAGACAAGAAACCAGAGTTGATCACAGCCAAAAACATAAAAAAGGTACCTAACACGAGGTTTGGAAAAAAGGCTGTTACGTAACTAAACTATATAGTGGGTATTACCCCTAAAAAAAGAAGGACTTGTCCGAATAATGGACGAAAAACAAGTGAGGAAAAATCATAACGAAAAAATAAGAATAATGAATATAGCCAATAGGTAATTAAAATTCACTATCACAGCTGTCGATAACAATTAAGGGCTGCCAACAACACTATTGCAACACAACGGCAATAATAAATAGACAAATTATTGGCACCACAAAAACTAGTATACAAAAAAAAAACAATTTAATAAATACACAAAACACAAAGAATATCATGTCATTGATTTTTATGAAGTGATGTTAATAAAATAACGCTAATTTTTGAAAACAAATATAATATTAAAATTGATTTTTTTGAAGTGCAACAAAATCAGACTAAATTGATCTAAATCCAACGAATCCAAATAGAACTTAAAATTATTATGTAAAATAATAACAAAAAAAAATATAATACAATAATAATATTTCCAAACTAAAAATATTTCATTTTTTTTTAGATTCTGAATGAAGTGATGAATGTATTTTTTTTTTATCGTTCTTTATTAAATAGTCTATATACATATTTTAATTTCGTTTACAGTAATCTGCATTCATCACTGATACCTACTGGCTAGTATTATATAAGACAATTAGTATTGAATAACTATACAAAATGATAGCACCATTATTGCCTATATTATACGCCGTGTAACACAATGTGAAAAATAAATATTATATCAGCCGGATGCACAATGGGGTCGGAAATTCGTCTCGTTCAATCGAGGTACTCATTATGGCTTAGAATGGAATTGATGACAAAATGACACCCACTTGACTGGTTGAAGGTAGATAATTGAAATTCGATATTTTTATAACGTGGGAGATTTTAAATATTATTATAATTTAATTGTATCTATCACATACGTTTATTGTTTAAATGATTTTTTTCAGAGCATATTATATTTTATTTGTAGGTTATATTACTCGTTTATAAACAAGTATTCAAAAAGTGTGGTATTTTTTTACATTAAATCAAATCACGTTTGTGGTTCAAATATTCCGGGTGAATAAATAGTGTGAGTTACCCGACAAGGGTAAATATAGAACGTTTTTAACTTTCTCGGTAAATTCTACATTTAAAGGTTTCTTTTTCTTTGTATTTGTTATTATTGAAATTTGGAAGTGGATCTAGTATTTTATCTTTATTGGAAAAATATTACGTTGTGTGATGGTTATTCATCAAATGTATTGGTTATAAATTATATTACATTTTTAGTATTTTGTTCAACAGCGTTTTTATTAAATAGGTAGGCAATTAAAATTTTTAATTTATAATAAATTATTATGTATTAGAGTTTAATCAGTGTACCTATAAGCTGTTAACAATTTGATTTTTGTCGTCAAATGTTCTAGATTTGTTGGATAAACAAGCAATTTGTCATTATATATAATACTAAAGTTTTAATTTAAATATCGTTTTTGAAAATTATGAATTTGATATGTTGATTTGTTTCATAATTTGATAATATTTAATTATGATATGTAGGTTTTTCATAGTAGTATTTACTATTTACGTTTAAGACAGTAAAGTACTATTTTAAATAATATAATAATTAGTAATTATTATAGATTTATAAATTAAATGTGTCTTATTATTGATAAAAAAAATTTTTATACAGTATTTTAGTCCTCAGCTATAGAAAACTTATCCATAAGGAATAGAAAACTGTCTCTGGATACCTAACTATAATATCGTAACAAGATTCTCCTGATCAAGCTGCAGGCTGAATATTTATAAAAAAAACAATATTTCAATCCAAACATGAAGAGTAAATAATTTATTTTATACTATACAAGTATTTAAAAATTGTAATTTATGCATTATTTTTTGTATTTATTTCAATAGAATTTGTAGTTAAAAAAAAGCAAGACATTAATTTGAATAAAAGTGATTATTCATGTAATATTCATTTCTATATTCAATAAATTACGATGAGACTCTTTGTATGAGCACTTTAAAGTTAAATACGTTCTGTAAATAGCTTAAATACTATAGTGTAATAGGTACACGTTTAAAATCAGTACACAACCATCGAAATATTCTTAGTTCTGTCGAGAATCGTTTTTTAAACGATATACAATTATACATCTTTTCAATTTTAAATACTCTCTTTTCAGTGACCCACTTGTCTTTTATACTCCTTTTTTTCTTTTTTAAGCTAAAAGATTAGTGTTACATATTTCATAATCTAAAACTTTTTTAACCTGTATAGCTGCTAAATAAAATAAAGTTAAAAATATTACAACGGTAAACTGCAGATCACTATCACAAAAACCTTCAATTTGTACCTATACCTATCTCTTATTTCATTATGAAATGATAAAAAATACCATACCATTATTGCATCACGTTGGTAACATTAAATTTTTAACTGACCGTAATTTACTCGCTTAACAGTTCATTAAACTGCAAAGGCGCAGCATAAACGTGTTAAATGTATTTTGGTTAAATACTTAAAAGTAATTGCAGGTTAATCAATCTTGTGGTCGATTCAGAGGTTAATAAAAATATCTGTACAGATTAATTTTATTATCGTACGTTTGAAGGATAGACATTTATTTTTATTAGTAATAATAATAAATAATGTTCATCACGTCACAACATTCGTTAATAATTCGTAGTTAAATCGGTTTTTATCAAAAACGTTTTCACTTAGGTTGTTTATATTTAAATAAGTAATAAATTGTTATAAAAGACGAATAATTTATTCGTTCAAAAATACAAAAATATAATATAATTAATTATACCTTATACTGCGTGCATAAAATGTTACTGGGTTTTCGTAACAGTAATACTCTGAATTCATTATTAATATCATTTAAATATAAAGATGTAACTATATGATGATCTTAAAAACTTGACAATATTGAAAACACTGTTTTTATTTTTTTACATCTGGAAAAGTGGATAACAAAAAAAATTAACTGTCCGTGATGGTACACGATATTTTATTCGTGAAATGTATTATTGTTATTTGAAATGAGATTTTTAAAAGATACTCATTACAATTTTTTGTGCTAAAAACAAAAATTAAAATTAAAAAGAACTTGAAATTAAACAATAATAAAAGTTTAGGCAATTGGTACCGCTCTGCTATATATTAGGTGTTGAATGGGTTACTGTAATTAAAATGTCTTTTTATAATAATTAAAAAGTATTCTTTACAGCATCGTGTATTGGATTTTTAACCATAGAAACAGGTACCTATTTCACAAATTTTTAAGTTAAGCGAATATAGTGGTATTTTTCGATTTGCTAACTTGATCTAACTTTATAATATAATCATACTTATATACCATAATTATTTACGGCGTGTATACAAAAACATTTTCAATCTTGCTAGCCATACACTACGTGACGAATAGTCAAAATGTTACCTTTTTAAATTTATAATTTATTATACGTTAACATGTGATAATAATATCATTGTGCATGAGGTAATCGTTTTTGGTTGTTTATTTACTGCTCTATTAAAATACAATAATCATAAGCCTCTGTGCAGCAATAATCAAAACACTTTAATGATAATATACAAAAGAATGTGTATATATATATATAATATACATAAAAGCCTCTCGAACTTAATATCCTTGTCCAGAGACAGAGAGTACACAGGTAGGCGTATAATATAAGCATATATGGTGATACTACATTCATTATGGTAGTAATATATACAGTAAATAATATCGTCATTTGTACGAGAAATACGATTACTCGAGAGGATATCAAATGAACATTTTTCGAGGAGTTCATACCGGAGGGAGACGTACTCACATGCCGTAGCTCTGTATTATGCAGATTTTTGCATACGATCATCCTTATCGTTATTAACTACTATTGTGTTGTTTAAGTACAATATAATAAGTACGAATGTGCTACTCGCCTGGTTTCAGTACCACTCGTGAGCTAATTTCAGTAGATAATAGCACACTGATGAGCTTTGCTCAAAACATTGGTATTTTAATAGTGGAAATGTTTGATGTGTAAAATGTATATTGTAATATTGTAATATAATGCCATCTTAGTACTCTTAAATTTGACATTATTGCACGAGGAAACTATTGAGTTGTTACAACTCGTACTAGGTATAAGGTCTATTGGTTTTCAAAAACTTGTGGTGTAGAATTGATGCGACCTATTATCTTCGTTTTCAATATTCTTAGATTAAATCCAATCATTCAAGCTCCCAACGTGAGCTAAAGGTGACAGGTTCATGGATGTACGTAGTGTGGTTATTTAAACTAAACGTAAAGATGTTTTTTTTTTAACGAAATACCCTTATTTTTAAAACGAAAAAGTAATGATATCATTCATCTAATAACTAATTTATTGCCTATTTTCATACACTAAAATGTGCATTTAAACATTTAGTTATATTTAGTTATTAATTAGTAGCATCCAAAAAATATCAAATTAAAAAAAAAAATGTTTAGGATATTGAATAATGTTTAGCTATTATTAACTACTTTAACCATGGTTAAAAGTTAACCTAACCTTAGGTTAAAGGGGCGTTTCTTTTAGTTGATCGAATATTTTAAGAAGAAACCACTAAATTCCTAAAATATTTATGATTTTTGCCTGACATGGAAAATATATTTACTGACGATATTTATTAAATAATAATAACAATTGAGCTATTTATAACATTCGAATACAATATATTAATTTAATAGAACATAATTTTAGATTTGCTGAGCGGAGCAAAATAATGTATTGTCATTTACAATGAGTAAACTAGTTTACCACAAAATAAATTTTTTATTTAATTTTTATCGTGCACAAAAAAAAAAGTTACTTCATTTTATATATTATGCATTGATAGAAATTATTTAAATTATATTGTAAAGCCTTTTTAATGTAATAATATCAATTATGGCATTTATAGAAGTATTTAATTTAGAAGCACCTTATTTAGTCGTTTTAATGTCGATAACCTAACTATGGTTAACAAAACAATGTTTTTGCTACTTGGTTATGTGAGAAAATAACTTAATACAATATATATTGTGTTATTTGAGAGGGTAAAATATTTCAATTGATTTGGCAACGGTAGGCGAGTATGGAGCAAAACAATTTAAGACGCATCTAGGATCGTGGAATACAGAAAAAATCGTACAAGATTGTTATTTGTTACACAAAAAAAGAAAAAAAAAGAAAGCATATAAATCCTAATTTTGTGTGTTCTAAGTATTCAGAAACTACCACAGTATTCCCTGTACACTTGAATGGCGTTCGTATATTAATAAATTATGCACGTATTGTATGCAAATACCAATGAAATAATTTTAAAGGGCTTAATATAATGGATCGTTACCAGCACTCTGGCGTGTTGTCTATTTTTTTTTGGCTTGACGTAATGATATAAAATAATAAGTGTTATTAGTGGCTAATGTTCACGATACACTCGTCTACAATAATATTTTGTCTAATAATATTTGAGTAATTTTCATGTTGTTAAACAAAGGTTGGACTTATTGAGGAACACTGTTATTCCATTATATACTCATGAAAAATACCACGCACTTTATATATCTATTACACTACGTGTATGAATAATGCAAAATCTCCCTTTGAATCATTTGCATTTTTTGTTTACCTTTCTCTAAACTTCTTTTCATTTTATTGGGTATAGAACGTACAATATAATACTATATTGAAGACGAAATATAATAGTATTAATTTTTTTTTATAAATCATAATATTATAATATTTATAGTGTATATTATTATAGGACATTGGTTTATATTTTTTCAGGGATTTAAACCATGTTTGAGGATGTCCCTGATATCATACCGTAGCCGAAAAAAGAGCTCTTCCCAGATGATACATCATTGAGACGGCGGATTGATGCGTCAGTGGAAATACAGATGCTGGAGTTTGGCACGATATTGGAGACGATATTTGTGCAGAAGGAGGCGGCTGTAGAGCGTGGTAGGCAGAAAAGAAGAGGATGGTTGAATGTGATTTAATTTTGTAGCCTGAAGGTGAAATATTCAGGGTGGTTAGTGGTCCATCTATGTATAACGAATTAAAAAGTTGGTAAATAATAAATAATACGGAACCTGGTGGCAGTATTGCGGTTTTCTCCCGTTCTTCGTTTTTTGAACGGGAGGTGGAGTTTTCTTCTGAAAAGAGATTTAAATTTATAATTACTCTTAAATTTTGGAAAATACTTATTTACATTATTTTACTTGAATTTTTATTCTTAGTTATTGTTTAATTTATAACTTTTAAAACATAAAATAAATTAACCGGTCAAAATCGTTTACCTATCAACGATATTTGTAAATACCAATAGGAAAACTCGAGTTTGGTCCCGATACTTTGTTTTTCTATTTTGGTAATGAAAAATTGATAAGGCTAAGTTTTCAGAAAAATGTGTCTTCTAAATTTCTTAGATGATTTAAATAAACAGTAACTATGAAAATAAAAAAAGATATTTAATAAATAATGATTTTAATAATTTTATTCGTATAAATAAGATCAAATTAACTAAAAACTAAATTTTTAGGAGACTTAGGAACCTAACCTTACGGCTTTACATGGTGTTTTCGTAGTAACCCCAAACGACTGGAATAACCAAACTTGAGTTTTCCAAAACAATTATACCGGGACTCAATTCTTGTATTCTATAAAATACGTCGAGTTTAGTAAAATTACTAGTAAATTTAAAGCGAACGGATACAACATTATATTCTCACATGGATTATGGTTATCCTGTAGAATATTTATGTACTCTTATTATTTTTTAAACTGACAGTTTGATTAACTTAGGACGTACACGTCAGTATAAATATATAAATTAAATGATGTTTTTTTTTTAAAAATGAAGTATCTTAAGGAGATTATTATACTGCTTACAAATTAAATTTGAACACGTCAATAAACGATTACGGATTAAGAGCTCATAACGATTAATGTGGCCTCATCAAATAAAAACATTGACACATCGGATTATAGGTATAAAATAATGTACGAGAATTATAATATTATTTATTACCCTAAATTGAAAACCTTCGTATCTTGTAAATGAAATGAATTTATTTTCTTATTTTTCGTTATCGGCTTAACAGCCATTAAGGATCAACGTCATCATTCTTATCGCACTTACATTTTTCTCCGTCGTGACATATATACAATACATCGCTTTAATATAGGAGAATATTATTGTTCAGTTTCTTCATACCACCACAGAAATTTACCAGGTTTGAAGTCTTAATCTCATATTTTTATAATGTACACAGTCGACGTCAGTATTTACTACTTACTGGTATATCTGTTTATGAAGTCGATCTTAGTTTTTGCAGCTGATTGATATAAACATTATATATTTTTTATGCCTTTTGTGGTTAAGATAATAAAATTATTACTATCATTATGCTGTGCAAAATGCAAATGGCAATTATTATAGCAATATAGTACCTAAGAATAAATAATTACTCATCATTCATAATCGTATTTCGTTTTAAGTGCCTAAATATTTGTCGAACATAGTTCTCAATACAATATAATATAATACAACATTATATTAGTAAAAAAGCTTTCATGTGGTTTGTAGAGAGGACGTTACATATATGTATCTGTAGCTGTGTTTGTCCCATAGCGTGTAACATAATAAATTAAAACTTTAAACTCCATGTTAATGATGAAGTTTTGTTCTAGAGAGGCAAAGTGGAATTATAATTGAGTTAGAGTGAGTGCCGTGTCTAACGTCAGTATTTTATATTTTAATTATAAGACGAGAGACTTGGGCTTTGAACCCGAACGATCCTTGCAGCAATAGCCTCTAATCAAATAAACCACTGTAAAAATGTAAAATTTAAGCTTCTGCATTTATTTTTACAGTGTAATTAATTAATATTTTTTATTAATTAATCAATTAAAAAAAATACATTATAATGTAGGGTTTTCAAATGATATTATGATAATTTAGTTTTCCCATTTATTTTATTTTCTTTCAAATGTCAGTTATTTAATAATATCCATCGTTGCACGACGAAATTTGCGGGTAAGTCCCGTTTGCTCGATATTTTTTATATGATATTTTGGTTATGTTTATCATATTGTCATTCAAGCGTAACTACATTATTTTGTCGTTGAATATAGTCACGTGTAATCGACACGTCGCACGTAAGCGGGTTTAAGCAAGTAATTCATGACAAGTATAGATATGTAATATAGTGACATGGTGTACAATATATGAATCGAGAGACAGAGATAGTATTCTCCGGCCCATATCGCACCGGTACCACAGTGACTATCTGGAAAGCAATATACATTTATCTCGAGTGCGTTGAAACAATTCGTAGGAGGAAAATATAAAAGGATACAGATAACTTGCGCTGCGTATATCCGCCAACAATATTGCACTATTATTATTTTTGAGTGACATGAGTTTCCGAAGGTTTGTCATAAATTGTATGTTGTGTTGATTAAATGTATCTGTGTATATCCAAGTTATATGTAGGTAACACGTGGAAGCAAAAAAATAACTAAATTTACAAGTGAAAAAATATGACAAAATACGCGTTTAAAAACAACATTTAAAAATAAAACAACTGCGCATTATGTGCACTATATCTATATACCAATAAAAATTGTTGAAAAAGGAAGTATTGATAATGATTTCTAGAAACGGTCAAAAACCTTGAAGATTTTATATATGGTTCCATTAAAGGTAAATTGTTTAAAAATATTAAACGTTTGTGAGTACAATATTTTTAGATTCTGAACGAAGTGATGAATGTATTGATTTTATAATGGTGTGTGTTTTTTTGTTTTTGTGTCTGTGTACAGCATAACTAGTCGAAATAATGCTCCAATTTCAAACAATGGGGGTGGTTTCCGATGTAAAAGTGAATATCCTTGGTGCATTATAGAGGTAAAAAGTTAACATTTTCCAACAGTTTTCAAAAAAATCGAGAAAAACAAAAAAAAAAATGACGGAAAAACGGCAATTTTTACGCAAAACCTTTCCACCAATGTTTAAGGATTGTATTTTAAAGAAAGCGTATTAATATTATATATAATTATCACATTTTTTTTACTCAAAATGTTCAACCCATGGTAATTAGTTATTATACGCATAATTCGAAACGAGTTAAATGAACTAGTTACTTACTTCTACTACTTGTTATAATTATTTTATTTATTATTGTAAATCATTGTTATATTAAATTATCTACTAAAAAAATTTAACATAAAAATGTTACTATTTATAACTATTATGATCAAGGTTTATGGTGATTATATATTTTTATAAAACATAAAAAAAACACGAAAGAGTGGGTTTTCACGGGTTTTGTGATACAATGAATCGAAATAAAATGTTGTGATTCTACTAATTATTTAGTTTATTTGTTGGTACTTGGTTGGCACATTCATCAATTAATATTTTATGAATTTATGTTTTTTTTTTAAAGTATATATTTTCTTCGTTTTTTCTTATTACTAGATACAATAGTTTTAGTCACATATTTTTAAGTACACAATATAAGCATCTTCTTAAATTAAATTATATTTTTGTATTTTTTATAATTGTAGGAACTTGAATTTATCATGTTAACGTTTGTCTACTGTGAATTGTTTTTTGTATGCATATATTGTATATTTTATCGCATATTTCACATTATAAAATAATATAAATAGTAGTTGATTTATAATATTTTATCACCATTTCAATAATTAGAATCAGTGAAAATGATTAATTTACATAAAAAAAAAAACAAATATATAATTTCTCAGTAAAAACAAAGGAAAATAGATTTGTTAACAAACTTTTCAGAGTAACTATTCTGTCATAAATAACTTTTCAAGTTAACGTTTCATTATGGTAAAAACTAAAATATAATATTCTAAGTATTAATAATCATATTATACTTGGTATATTTCCAATTAATATAAGGAAAAAAAATAATTTATAATTTAAATATTAACTTTTAAACTCATTTATGTCCAGCTTGGTAAATTTTGATGTACAAGCAGCTGTGTTATGAAATTAATAATTATTTTACTCGCTTGGCGAGTATACTATTTATAGTATTATATATTGATTAGAACGGTTTGAACGATATTTTTTAGACTTATAGAGAACTACTTCAGGATTTTTTTAGTCAGAAAGTATCAATAATCATGTGATACAGAATCAGGGTTTTGTGAGACGATATCAGATATTATTGTCTTGGTGATTTAATCAATTAAAAATGTTTTAGGTACAATTTGGAATGGCTTTTTCTAAACCCCATATTTGGTAAGCGGAATTTTATTTTTTATTTTACTTATTAACGCAAAATCATTTTTTAATCATATTTTACGATAATTTGGAAACATTCTGTATACATTTGTCTTTACCACTCAAATATCGCCCACCTAATATTGAAGTCATTAGTTTATTATTTTACAGATGGAGATTGGGTGTGTTCGAAAACCACATGTGATACAATGTTGTGTAGTGTAACGCTTTTAACCAAAAACAACTTGTAATTTTAGTAAAAATACGATGTAATCGTACACTGTAAAAGTAAGGTTCGACAAATGGAGCCCAAAAGTTTTAAGTGGTTTGAAGAAGTTTTAATTAGTAACAACCATGTGCCAGGCTGCTGCATATGCAGTGAGACAGTTTAATGCGAGTAATCGTAGTGCGATTGAATTTTTTAAAAAAACATATCGCTACCCTTTTCAAACGCCAGTTGAGCCATACTATACGCTATTAGATGTATTTACCTTTCTCGTGACGATCAGCCAAAATATTTATATGTGTTTCAGAATTGGCGTACAACTTTTATTTTATAGTTGTATAAAAAATGAAAAAGTGAGGTATCGGCAAGCAAAAAGTTATAATGTCTTTATATTCAATATAGTATGCAGGTATTACGTACATTTTACTTACATAAATTCCTTTTCGCTCTAAAAATTTCTCGAAATACGACGATTCTACACTTTTTCCTAGGAAAATTCAATAAACAACCATTCGGTCATCACAATACCTCTTACTCGTACCACTCACGAGTAAATCCACGAATATTATTTCGTAGATACCCATATGTGTAACTTTTGTCGATTACCATATTGCTGTACTTTATTTCGCAAGCTAATCCCGGCATCGACGGACATTTGTTATAATATTAAATTATTTCTATAATTCTGAGTTACTACATACTATGTTATTATGTCATGTGATCAATATAATGTTTATTAAAACAAGAAAAAAAGCATTAACTAACAACTTCAAATTTGCATTACGTATTTAAATTTAATAAACAAATATTAAGGACCCCCATTCGTATGTATGAGTTTTGTTGGTTACAAAAAATTCTATGGCTGTGTGAATTCACGTTTTAGCTATCAAAATCAATATTTATATTAATATTCTATAGATTTTGATTATAAGATATTTTGCGAATTTTCGTTTGAATTTTATAAGACATTAAAATTTGAACAGTAAAATTGTTAAAAAAATTGTGTTTATGCATTTTCAATATTTTTAAATCCCCATTAGAATGTTCTATAAAGAGTCTCGTATTAAATTGTTAAGTATAACATTTTTAAGAACATAAACAGAAAAAAAAATTTTAAATGCATACAGTGTAATACATGCCTAAATAGCTTAAAATTACTTGATCTAAATATTTTAAAATTTCGTTGCGTTTAAATAAATATAAAATACCTACTAAAAATCGTTTGAAGATAAATCGTTATTGTACGATAAAAACATGTCCAATATAATAAAATATGTACTTAAGCTATCATTGTGTGCAGAGGCGCAGATTTATTTTCTTTTGAGTATCATCTACGCGTCCGACGTAAATGACAGACGTTCGTCCCCTTTGCGTGCAAAGACCATTGTATAATATGCACAATATTACATAACCTTCTTTTCATAAACACATTTGTAACCGCAAATGCGTACTTTGTCAAAGTCATAATAAATATAAAAATATTTTAATGTAGTGGTCTTAAAATGTTTAAAATATAATATACTTAGGCAAAATATTATTACATTATATATAATTTAAAAATCATTGTTTAAACTAAAGGCATAATATATTGCATTTTTTTTCTTGTTAAGAATATAATATTATAAATTCATAACTAAGTATTTTAACTACATAAATATTTGGTATTTGAATTAGATTATATTTTAATAACTAGACGAATTTTACGTCTAAATTATGTTCAAATTGTTTAAATAGTGTTTCTTTCAAGATCGAAATAACATTGATAATATTAAAGTTTCAGTACAGTTCCGGCTCTTTATTTTTCTCAAATAATGGTTTTAATTTCGGTTTTACTCCCAGAACCGATTATTTTGAGTTCGGTCCCGGTCTCTGCTGATCATCCGCCTATTATACATATGTATGCGTTTGCCGTCATCGCAAGTCCGTCGGTGACAAAATCCTGGTTTACCCCGGTACTCTGCCCACTTCACATTAATACTTTTCACACCTACGTCCTGTCAACAGGACCTTTATTGGTTGTCGATTATTATTCCTAAGAGAAGTGTGAAACGCAAGTTTCAATCTAACGCAGTGCTCCAAAGTCACGTACGTTATTATAGAAAGTATGCGTTCGGGACATTCGAGTTGTTGTTGATTGTACATTTTCTTCAGCTTGCGATGTTTCGAACGGTGGCTGAGGGCTGGCAACACATTTGTAGTAGAAGGTTTATCGAAATAAAAACGGCATAGCGTTTATTTCAAAAAAAAAAAAAAAAAACATGTGTATTTGAACAGATTTTATAATGTACCTACATATAAATAAAGTGCGAAGTATAGGTCGTTTTCCAATATCAATTATTTAAACAGTCTTTTCTACCAAAATTTGAGCGCACGGTAGTGCGCATAGCCAAGTTCCAACAATGACAGTGTATTTTTATACGAACCAATTCACCTAGTTTTTCTAACCCATATATCTTTGTTTCATCTTAAGATAAACTTTTGAAATTTAAAACACAGATTAATCTTAAGTAGCTTAAGACGCTGTAAGAATACGGCCCTTAATATTTTGTCATTTCAAAATTTTATATTTAATATATTATCAATAATAAATATTAGTTAAATTTGTATTGATTAATTTTATTTTTTTGAGCGGAAATGCCCATAATTTTTTTGCACAGCGTTGTAGAAGCCATTGTTATGGTAGATAAGAAAATTGTTTATTTCTATCCATACACTTTATTATCCCATTAAATTTGACTGGGTTTCCAGTTAGAATTTTGATGAAAACATAGCCATACCTAGTTGTATGTAATTATTATAGGTTTAATTTTAACGACTTTCTTTGCCAGAAGTTAACTGTCAATTTGCCGTTAAAATATATAAGAACAGTTAATTATAAACCAAAAGTTGATCTTATATAATATTTAATGATTACTTTTTATGTAGAACATTAAATGTTTTTTTAGTTTTTTCAATAAAAACTAATTAAAAGGAAAATTGTCTTAAAATTTTCCTAATTTAATAAAAATTATGTTAAAACTTTAAAAAAGTCTATTTTAAAATTTATACATATTATGTAGGTATTCCTATTTTTCATCTTAATCTAATCAATATTTGAAATAATAAGATTTTACGAAAATAAAACACTATCTATCATCATCATGGGTATTCATTCAATGGTGATATTTATTTATTATTAATTTACTTCTTCAAGAAGATAATGGGGTCCATGAATTCAAAAATACAATTGAATATTGCTATACAGGTTGATTTTTTTATCAAACAACACTCATTATTTCCAAAAGTATTCATTTTTTGAAAATATTTTTTTACATAGTTTCTAATTGTTAAAAAAACAACGTTTTTATAAAAAAATTATATTTTTAAATATTTTTTATCCTTATAATTTTTTAAGTTTTTTACTTTTTTGAATGACAACATAAATTTTTAATTTCATATTCCAAAGCAGAATAATTTTCTGAGTAGTTCGATACATAAAAATCGAATTTAGGGTGAGTAGTTTATGAGTTATACGTATTTAAAGTTTAGCTGCGCGGAGTGGAGTGGTACGGGGTTACCCTGCAAAATATTTGTCCACTACTCCGCTTGTCTAAACTTTGAATAAGTATAACTCATAAACTACTCACCCTAAATTCGATTTGAACAATTTGAAACTATGTAAAAAAATATTTTCAAAAACATGAATACTTTTGGAAATAATGAGTGTTGTTTGATAAAAAAATCACCCTGTATATGGTAATAAATAAAACGATATGAGAAAAAAAACCCGGAGATTTTATGAATGAATAATAAAATAATTTTTTTTAAAGGAAATTTACTTTTTGAATGCCTATTGTACATTTTAATCACATTTGAATTTTATATATTTCATGGAATGTGTAATATAAGAGGTCTACTGTGATCAGATTCTTTTCATAAAAACTAAACTCTTCGTGAAACTCTTACTTTTTATTTGAACACTGTGTACCTATATTATGATCATATACATTCCTCTCAAACATTGTAAGTGCTTCATAACTAACGCATGAACATAATTCACATGATACTCAAATGATGTTTTAAGTTAATTTCATTTGAAATTGTGTTTCTCATTAGTCATTTATTAAAATCAGATATTATGCTACCTTATAAACCAAAAATTGAATCTATAGTATCTATACGGAGGACTGAGTATAAGTATGTTTAATTCAAAAGTGAATGAAACATCGTTAATTGTGATTTATGGAAATTGAATAAATGAAATATACGTATTTATGTTGTTTCATTAATTATATTAAGTTTTGTGTGAATAAATTAACAAATACCTAACAGTATTTTTCAAATATATTTTTGTTTTTTATGTGGTACAATTTAGATTTTAAATCTTTGTTTCTATTTTTAATTGTAATTAAATTATCATTTGAAAGAAGAATATAATAAATTATTATTAATAATGTAAATGCTAACCCTGTTGTCATTTTCATTTATTGATAACCCTGTTTTAAAATCTTTTATTTATCGTGTAAATACCTAATTGTTGGATCTATATCATGTTTTAGTAATGGCTGAGTTTAATATTACAGTAAAAATAATGGTTAGTAAATAATTTACTCGTACAGTTAACACTATCGTTAAAAAATTAATATTTTTATTACCGAATATGATTTTTTATGTACCTACATGTATTACAAATTATACGAAATCTGTTATTAAATTAGATCAACACATAATAAAATTACAATATTACAATGAACAATATAATGTAAGCTTAACTCCATACAGAGTTCTTTTCAATTTAATTGTTAAAATCTATTAAATATTATATTCAACAATACAAGTAATAACACATCACTATCTTTATCCAGAAGAGTTAGACGATTATCAAAAATCGCTGTTTCTTGTCCAGCTTTTTTATCAGTGGGCATTTAATTTATTACTAACATTATTATGGTGTTTAAAAGAATTTTTATTTTTGTTTGTAATTATTAGCTATGGAATTTATATTATATAAGATTTACCTAATATAGATAATATACCTGCATTTTATATTTTAGTATTAAAACGTACCGAGTAAGACAATATTGGATATAAACGCAGGTAGAAATAGTTTTTTGGAACAATGTAGAAGTCTCGATAACAGAAAGTAATAACTATTAAAATTTGAAATATTTTACATTTGTACAAAGCATTTTGTACTAAATATACTTGCATATAATTTTGAGAAGATTTACTGATTTAAGATGGTGTTGCGTGTTTAATTAAAACTCACTTAAAAATGTGGTTTCACTTTGATAAAATATATACCTACCAGTTATGTCAGTTATGATAAATAATTTTATTATTTAATGCAATCTCAAAAATTTTAGTAATTTGTAAATTAAATCTCTCAAGTGATTAATTTTAGTGTTGTTATCTATAAGCACAAATAAATATAAAATAAGAACAAAGTGTACGTGGACCAAAACCAAAGGATTTGACAATTTGCTTGATACTTTATAAACTTGATTTCCATAATGCATTAATATCATAGAATATTAAATAATAGAATAATAATTTACAAACAATTAATTTGGTGATAAAATATGATTCTAATTTCATATTATACAAAATTATCATTTTATAATAATAATTGATATCAAAGTGGGTGGAAAAATGTAATCTTTATAGTGACTAATGAGTAATGACTAATATTATTTGACACCGATGGTAATATTATATTATAATAATAAGTGAAACTATTTATCAATCTATTATTTTCATTCAGTAGAGAGTTTAACAAAAATCTTTCAAATTCACGAGTACAATTTTTTTGTGTACCTACTAGTTTAGCGCTAAAGGCAATATTAAAACGAAGCAAAGCCAGATGTTTTGTGTATAACACGTTTTTAGAAGTTTTAATCTTCACTTTAATTGCACACCGTATTCATATCATGGTGCAAGTCATCTCGTTTACCGGCTCCTGCAAAAAATCTTACCTCATACAGTTCAAACAATATGAACGATGTCACGCGTTTAAATTCATATAAACAATTTGGTATGAGTTTGTTGAACTTTGCTATGCCATATTTTTTTAAGACACGTACCTATACGATGATTATACAACTGTTTAAAATGCCTAGAGTCTCTTTGTTTTATTTAATTATTTATTTAGGCGATCATTCGTTAATGCGATAAAATGTTGTTACCAATTGAATTTACAATACTTACTCTGAAAATTTTTCAATTTATATTTTTACATAGATATAGGCTTTTGTATATACAGCTTGTATTACTAAATGCCACTGGCCTATTTATTCGATTTAATTTTTGTATTCTTTTATGTATATTCATTATCTGTAAATTGATGACTGACGATTAATCGAATACTCGTCTCCAATTCTCCTTTTAATAATGAATTTATTCAAATTTTTATTTTTATTTTTTGTTTTTTTTTTTTTTTACAACTCAAGAGATTTTCTTATACTTAAAAAGTATACTAATGCGGTTTAAACTTTTGTTTTTTAAACGAGAAACCTAATTTTTACTGCAAATTGTTAAATATAATATTATATATTTAAGAATGTTGATGTACCAATTCAAAATTTAAACGAGTTATTTATTTATTATTAAAATGTTTATGTTGAGAATATTAACCTTTAAAAATGGTTGTACAAAAATATAAAATAAATAAAATATTGGAATTGGTTTTTATTATACTTGAATTATATTTACAAATTATAAATATTAATTATTATAGCTTTTAAACCTTCATAATAAAATTTTGTAGTTGACTCATGAAAACTATCTTTTTATAGATTCTGAGTGGAGTGATGAATGTATTGATTCTACAATGATGTATATGTTATATTTTATGATTTATGTTTTTGATTTTTTTTCGGTGTCTGTGTGCACAATAACTTGTCAAAATAATACTTTAATTTAAAACTTCAGGGGTGGTTTTTGGTAACAAATTTAATATCCTTGGTGCATTGTAGAGATTAAAAGTAAGAATTCTTCAAAAAACCACAAAAAAATTACAGAAAAACGGGAATTTTTAAGGAAAATCAGTTTTCGACAAAATTTATTATTATTATAAAAATATTATTTATTTATTATTGTAACTCAAAAACGAATCACACTGTAAGTTCTTGAAATTTTTACCAAATGTTTATATTGGTAGTATATTTTTTTTGAAATGTTGATAAAAAATTTTTTTGTAAAAACTGAAAATGTAATTAAGGTTTTTCATAATTTTGGCTTACAATAATTATAAAAAAATTTTTAGCGTTGGCTAATTAAAAAAAAAAATCTAATTTTAAATTTTTACGAAATCCAAAATTCACTTGTAAAATAACGATTTACTATCAAATAATTTTAGATTTCTGTTATGGTTAAAAATTACTAGTTGTAGAAATTTGAAACATACACCATTTGTTTAAATTTTATGCACTCGTAGGTACTCGTAGTATGCTACCTAGTACCTACCGTAAAATGATACCTACTAAAAACCGTTTATCTACTGATTATTGATTAATAACAAATTAACAATATTAATGCAAATTATGACTGATGAATGATGATCATCGTAGTCAAGTATTTTATAATATATTTCTGTATCTAATTAGGCGTGTTGTGTATTAATTGACCGTCACCTTTCTTCTTTTCATTGTCGGTCTAACAAATCTGTTGCTTCTCGGGTTTTAATTATGTATTTAGTTTTGATATGTCTCTATATACACTCGATCGTTTGTTTTTTGCGCACGCAATAAAATGTAATAAAATAAAAATAACTACGTTAGGTAGCATACTACACGCATAGTTTTTTGGTAGTTATATTTTAAGGTAGGTAGCATATTATACGAGTACCAAATTGGCATTTTTTGTACATGATTTAATTTTAGGGTATTCTGGTCATTAAAACATAAACCACCTTTTTTACCAGTGAAAAATATAATTTAGGTGGATAAATCATTTCGTTCCAGAATCGTGTTTCCTATACAATGATACTTTGTATTCAAATTTAACATATCCATTATATTGACCTTCTCCATGTCTGAGATCCACTTGATACCTACTGTACAGCAGAGCGTTACCCACTCAATCACCCCCATTTTTTACAATGTGTAAATCAACGGCAATATATTTTAACTGGGTCACTGACTACCAACGAATAAAAAATATATAAAATTAACAGTTTTAGATTTAAGGTAAGTATGAATCAATTGGTGTTACAATGGCATGTAAGGTTTATTTGTTTACTTTTTTTTAAGCACATATGCAGAGTGTAAGTGCTACACACTGCACTCTCCCCCCCCCAAAGCGAAAAGACTTCGATGAAGATCCAGATGGTCGTTTCGATAAAACAAATTTGAAAAAAAAACATATACAGAAACATTTGATGTATAAAAAAATAATTTATAGATCTAGTTTAACACAATTTTGTTCCTTAGTGTTTTTCACAATCATTACTATAAATAATATTCATACATAAAGCTTTAAATCTAGTACAAAATAATACAATCTCTATGAAAAGGCAAATATTGAGTACCTAGCGTAATATCATTAGTAATGTATTTCGTGAAGTTAAACATAATTTCAACGTAAAATGTAATACGTAAAAAACATTAGTAATTGAATAATTACTAATATATATTATTTAAATCAAGGCATCACAATACTATAGATTTCGAAATGTTTACTAGTGTTACTTGAAAAAACGCTAATTTTGGTTCAGCGTTCAATTTGGACACTATTTTACTATTCGATTGTCAAAGAACACACAGTTTCCAGTTATTCTGGTTTTTGTTATGAAAATTAATAAGTCACACGGACAAATACGTTCAATAGAGTTTGTATTTTATTATGGAAATCAGTTTTAATACAGGTCAACTATATGCCGCAGAATGTAGGGTTAGTTTGTATAACTAACAATTTAGTAAGGACATTATTTATTTTATTCCGAGGAAGGATGTGTTAGTGTTTTTAATTTTTTTAATTTTTAATCTTTATACATAAATGAAGCGTAGAATCAACGTGCAGCCAAAACTACTGAACCGATTTATTTTAAATTTTTAGTTAATGTACTTATTACCATGTATAGACGCACTAAAAAAGGACTTTTTGAAATTCACATATTTTTGAATGGTAAAAAGAGCATAAAATAGATAGACATTTTGAGATTTACGATGGAAATTTTTGTTTATAGATGGTTGCTATTAGTTTCAATAATAATAATCTGTCTGTCTGTCCTTTGTTTGTTGCCATGGAAACAATTATGTCTAACCAAACAAAAATGTCCATCGTAAATTTCAAAATACCTATTTGAGCACCTCCCGGAGTTGGGCCTATTACTTTGTAACAAACCCAAAACGTTATATTTAAATAGTTAAGTTCATTAACAAATATTTTATTGAATATACAAATATATATATTATAAAATTAAATACAATTTGATGTATAGTTGAGTATAATTATTGTATTTTACAATGTAATTTGTATTATGCAAATAGATATATAATATAATTTATAAAATACAATATATTTATAAATGTAATCAGGGACCCCACATACAATTTCGGTCCCCTTTGCTAAATGTTTGCTCGGGCCCTTTTAATAATTATGTCTTTTATATTCTATTTTTTATATTTAATATTTAATATTATCTAAATATATTTTTATATATTTAATATTTAATATTATCTAAATAAAAAATAAAAAAAGAAGTAGTTTATTTTTTTTAAGTTAAAATTTTATTTTACGGGCTTTGAGCTTAGCGTAATAAATAGTTAAATATCAAATCAACTATCATTAATCAATTACTATCATTTTTTATATACATATTATATTATATATGTTTCATAAAATGTTATTTTACAATATTGTTTAATATAATTCACATTTAATTTGTTGTATTTAATACAGTGTATTTTATTTTTAAAGTGGAATAGGTTTACAGTGGTTTATTCGCTTTTCAATAATTTGTTTGTTTTTATTCCTATTTAGTACATTTATAGTTGTAGAATTATTAAAATTTTAAATTATATTTTAACTATTAAATTATCGAATATTTAAAGTATTTAATTGCTTAAACCAGTGGTGTTTTCAAAAAATGAAGAAGCGTATACATTTTTTCTAAATATTCTGAATTTTTTACAAATAACTAATAGTATGAGAAATAAAGAACTATAAAATTAAAAAAAAAAATGTAAAAGAGTATACCATTTTTAAAAAAAGATTTTTATTAGTTTAGTATAAGTTTTTGAAAAGGATTTTGGTGATATATTCTTTTAAGAAGCTAGAATTGGAACTTTAGTTTTCAAGAAATAATATTTTAAGAATAAGAACAGGCCTCAATGGTACAATAAATTTATAAAAGTGAAAAATTAATCAAGATATCTTATCATAATATTGTGATACAATTAAAATTAATTAAAAATAAGCTAATTCGATGTTTTTAAAGATAAATTAAAGTTATTATAATTATATAAATCTGAATGAATACGTACATAAAACTATTTATATTTTAATTCATATTTGAAAAAGTATTTTTTTTCGACATAAAACAATATTGTATTGATAGTAAAATTTAGAATGCTTTATTAGGTAAGTAATGTTTGTGCGTTTGATTGTATCTATGCATGTTTTTATATAGGTATATATGGTACGTTTTTTTCTAGAAGTTAAAAATATTATATATATTTATTTTTTTTGATAGCTAATACCTATCTATTATTTTATTTTCATTTTAAACTTATTTTAATTTTATTAAAATGTATCATTTTATTTTGTGCGAGATTTTAAGTTTATCTCATTAAATTAATTATTTAATAGACACTGAAGTTAACGTATTTTTTAAAGAGTCCCCTAGATAAGAAATAAAAATATTAAAAAAAATATATACATACGTATATAATTACGTAGATATAATTTTTGTCAAAAGCTGTAATGGCTATGTATTGAAACCGAATGTGTCAGAAATATTTAGTAAAAGAATAGTCAGAATATCTAATAATTATCAAGACTTTTTTAGTTTATCATGTATGAATGTAAGGGAATTAATCTAGAAGTAGTAGACTTCTATGAATTTTATTCATTTAACTTAAAATGAAACACATTTTGTTGAATATTAAAATAACATATTACTTTTAAAGACAAATAAATCATACCTATATTCTTTTGCCATATTATTATATTAGCTGTTACTGAATAAATAGTATTGTTTATTTAGCTTGGAAATCGAATGGTTAAAGAACCGATGGGTTATAAAAGAACATGAGAAATAATATTTTGTTCAATTGATTGTGTATTATTAAAATTGTTTTCATTTTATTATATCCTATCATAATGTTCTTTATTAAGTATAATTTAATTTCTATTACAATTCTAGTTATTGCGATTTGGGTTATGCCTACTTTAGCAAATCCTTTTTTTACGGGTATGTTTTAATTTATTAATTTAGAATAATTATATTTTTATTTGGTTATTATTTATCAAGAATGACTTGTATAATTATTCAGAATTAATTTCTAAACCAAAACAAATTATTTATTATTTATATTATCTATAGTACTCTAAAAACTAACTAAACATATAACATTTGTTTTCTTACTTTTCTTATTTTTTCATATTATGATATAGATAATAAAAATAATATTATATCTAAATATGTTTTAAAAAGTATACATATAACTGCTGTATAGTTTATAACTTCAAAGAAAACATAAAGTATGTTTTACATTATATTTGTATAGAATAATTTCAGTATATCCTTTAATTTATACTAACTAGTCATTAAAATTTTACGATATATATGTGTGTAGTCTAATGAAAATTATTTTATCTTAATTTTGCAGTAAATAATATACAAAATAAACTAATGTATTTTTTTTTTTTTTAGAACATTGTAAAAGTAATATATTTTTTTTTAATGAATCATTAGCAATGGCTGTGAATTTAATGCATGTGCAATGTGTATATTTATTTTGCTACACCTTATACACCTTATAAGAAAAATCTATTTTGTCTCATTTATGGTTCAAATACAAATTCTTATTATTCTTATTTTGTTAATTTTCACATATTTTTGTGTTGTACAATAGGCTTATGTAATCTATCTGAAAGAAATTATATTAATATAGAAGTTAAGATATATTAATTTTATTAGTTTTAATTAGTATTATTATTATTATTATTAATATTTTATAAATCAATTTTAATTATTAATTTCAACATTTTTTTTTTATCATACATTGCATTTTTTCAGTACATATTATAATATATATTTTGCCTGCATTAAATTCACAACTTTGATTACCAGTAAATAAATTGTAACTTGAAAGGTTGTGATATAAAATATTATTAAAAAAATCAAAAGGTTTATATTATGGCTTTCTAGTCATTACCCCAAAGAACTACATTTTGGAAACAAAAATTAATATCAATTTTTAATTATTGGTGATTACATTTAAAAAAAAAAACACACACACAATGTATTGATTGTGTTTTCTTTGAAATTATTATTAAAATATAATAAGTGCATAATTATTTTATATAACCACTCATATATATATTTTAAGAAACCATATATTGTGAAATTATCAATTATTTAAAACAAAAGTAAACAAATTGTAAAAATAATCACTATGTATTTTAATTTAACTATAATGATCCTTAAAATATAGATTTAGTGGATTTTGGTTCGTTCATTAAATAATATTGAACCATCAAATTACTTTAATTAATTATTTCATTAATTTATTTTATACATTACCACAAATTTATTTAATTTATATTTTTAAAATTTTAAAATACAATAGCTCTTCTTAAGGATTATCTTAAATTTCAAAGTAAGGATTTATTTATATTTTGTTATTATTAAGTACTATTCATTTTTGGAATACATTATTAGACATAGTTATAACTGCTATACACATTAATTATTATGGTCTTAATGGCAAATTGAAGTTATTTTGATTTTAAATATATTATGCATGTGTTGTTGATGAACAGATACAAGTTCACAAAAATTAATTTTTATTACCTACTATTATGAATAGTTAAAACCAATTAACTGTCTTTCGAACAAAATAAAATTTCTGAAACATCACTATTATTAGCTGAAAAAACCAATAAGTAATGTTATATTCATACCTATAATTTTATTCAACAAACAGTAACTGTATTCACCCTTTATTCAAGTACAATCATAATGCAAAAGATAACATATTTAGTAGTTTTTTATTAAAATACAAAATATATAGGTAAGAATCATGATCGTTATTGAATTACTATATTCGCTATCTCTATACTAAGTTCCTAGTTTAGCGTTATAAAATAATATAAAATAATATAATATGTCATACTAGTTACCTTCATTGAATTATGATCTGTATACTATATACTTGTATAATACAATAAAATTTCAGATGATCGTGCTCTTGATCCAAAAGTAGATTATCAAAGTGAGTATTTGTAACAAAATAATTTTTAACAGGTTTAACTTTTCATAGCAATATATACTTTAGTTAATATGAATTTCATAATTTAAAGATTTTAAGATTCTGCAAAAAAGCAATAAAAAATATTCAAAACTCTTACAAATGTAATATTATGTAATCACTATTATTGAAGTATTAATATGAATTGAAAACAACACAATGTTTTACAATTAGTTCTGTTAATTTGAAAATTTAAATAATATACTTAAAAACTATAATATTTAAAATATTACAATCTTCAAAGCAAATAATTTGATGATTATGAAAAAAAAACAGTACTTTTTTTGTGTTATAATTTATTGATTTTATTTATTTATAGAGACTATAAGTATGTATTATTGTTAATTAATTTACTAAATAAAATTTTTAACAGTTCTTTTTTTAATAATAAAAATAAATCTTTAAATGTGTTAAATAATTATGATGCTGTAAAAAAAAAAAACTTTTTATTCGATTAAACACTAGTTTGTGTTCTTAAACACTTGTTGAATGTATTTTTTCGTCTGTAAGATTTATAAATAATCCTACTAGAAACAAGTTGTCTGATGCTGCTTTTGAAAAGCTAATATTTTTTAAAAGAAATAATTTACATACAAATACAATACACTAATAATTTTGAAATCTGTGACTATTATTGGGAATTATAAATTAAATATAGATTATATAGGAACCACAATTACTTTTTTCATGAATTATTTATGGTTATTATTAGTTTATCGATTATTTGTTTATAGTTTTGAATTGACTTCTTATCTAAAAATGTACCTATATAAATCATGATTATTAATTGAGTTGTAGAAAAGTCTGTAATTATAATTACCATAGAAATATTGACTTGATTGATTATTGTCTATGTTGAATTTTTAAAATATATATCTAGGTATATATTATACCTGATAAATATGTATACCATAACGTAATTCTATAAAGATAAGTACCTATCTTTTATCTATAGTATTGCGATACAGATTTTAATTTTACATTCAACCTTGATAGGTATATTACATTAAATTGTGTGTACATTTTAATATTTACTAAGAATTTTATTAAATACTACCTAATGTAAAAAATTCTATATGTGTATATAAATATTTTTTTTTAAAGGAAATTTGACCCGTACGTATTTTTTTTTTTATATTTGTCTTATGTTATTTTATAATGAACGTTCTAGATAGTTTTGGTTTAAAACGTCTTTTATCCCCAGTGTGCCGACCTGTCTATTAGAATAGCTCACTCTACGAGTGTGCTAAATTAGATGTATTTTTATACTATGTAATAAACATGTATTTTCATCATAAACTATGTTTAGTTATAACAAATAATAATTTTATATTTTAATATCAACAATCATAACTGTGTATTTATAACTGGTGGATGGAAAAACAGAACTAGGTATGGGGTTTTAAGTTTTTCTAAACTTAAAAATCTAATTATTATTGAATTTTTAAATTATTGTCCATTATTCATTTCACACAATTCGTGACCTATAAGTAATTACTTTGATTGTAAGTCAATGTATGGGTTTTTAATAGAAAATTAGTTTAGGTAAATCAGGAATATTGTTATCCTTTGACGTATGAATTGTAAGTACCAAACTAAGTAGGTACATAAGATTTAAAATTATAGGAAAACCGATAATTATAAAATTTAAAACTATTCTAAAAATTAAGTCGATTTTAAAATAGAATATTTAAGGAATAAATGGATAAAAAAAAAATAAAAAAAACTTCCAAATAATAAGAATCATGTTTATAAGTAAATATAGGTAACTATTAAATAATTAAGCGTGTTAATTATTTGTTAGTTTATAATTTTTAAAATTTGATAGTTTATTTTTCTTATTAATCCCAACTAAATATTATTATTAAATTTTTTACAGAAGAAAAATTAAGTTAGTAAAATTTTTATTATTATTTTTATATTTTATTTAAATGTTATTGTAATTAGTATAAAATAATCATACATAATATACATACATTTTTTTTATTTTTAGACCGATTAACCAGTACGTAATTTTTTGGTTTTTTTTATATTATTGCGTGTTATGATATTATTTTATAACATAAAATAATACATTTTGTGTTACTCAAAGCATAATTTATAAATTGTTTTTTTTTTAACCATTTTAATTTAATTTATACAATGAAAGAATATTATATAAATAAAAAGAATTAAAGTCGTTCACTGATTTCATTTTTTATTTTATTTGTTATTTATTGTTTGGTTGTCTTAATCGTGGCCATTTATACTGTTTTAAAGAGCACTTTTTTTTAGACCACATAATATAAAATATAACCTCGCTGATTAATGTCTTATAAATGTTTTATTTTTTGAGTGGACTCATGAACGTATTTATTTTATAATGGTATTGTTTTTTTTTCTGTCGGTTACCATTTTTGGGCAGAACAAGTTCTTCGGTATTAAACTTTGGGAGATATTCTGATAAAAAAATTGGATTTTGTTGGTATTTTAGGAGCAGAAGTAATCAATTTATAGTTTTTTTTCTTAATAATCGAGAAAAAAATTAAAACGGAGATTTTTTCAATGATGTGTGGGTTTTTTTTTGTGGATTTGTACAAAGTGTTTAAAGAACGTTTTTCTAGAAATATCAATAAATATAAATTTTGAGGGAGATTTTTAGATTCTCACTAGATTTAGTTTGTACATTGGTTTGTTATACGTAGTAATGTATCTGTATTTTTTGTTATGATCGGGAGAAAAAAAAATTATAGTGTTATTATAATCGTTTGGTATCTATATGGTTATTAAAAAATAGGATCATCTCCTCTTTAAGTTTGTGTCGTTCATAATGATTCATCACTGAGTGCAAATTTAACACATAAATTAAATGGGGTATTTTATGTAAAAATTAAGAATTGAGAGTTAAAAAAAAAATGTATTTAAATATTAATTTTACTATATTGAAAACTGTTTGATATACCTAACTAATAATAATCTTATTACATTTTCTTTCAGAAATAATTGGTACGTAAATTATTATTATTATTTAATTAAAATGTGTTATATTATTCTGTCTAAATTTCAAGTTTTCAAAAATAGATCGTTCAAAGTTCAATGTATAAAATTAAAAGAACATATTTAGTCATGCATCAAAAATCAAAAACCCAGACCTCTAAAACATGAAATGCTAAATTGGATTTTTTAATTATAGTCCCAAATATGTATATAATAATATACATACATAATTATTTATAAGTTACGTTAGATAAGTATGTAGTATTGAAAATCAAAAAAATCTTCCACATTTTAACACTATTGTAAATTTCATATTATTGTATTATGAATAATTTTGGTATATTTTATAATTTTTTCCAGATGATATAAGTAAGTATATTCTACGTTTATTGCCATACATTTACTTTTTACTCTTTTTGAATGTTTAATAAAACACAACTTTTTGTTTTAATGGTTTTCGGTTTTGTTAACAATTTATTTCTAATTCTTATTTATATAATATAATATATATTATTAGGAAATACAATCATTTTTTTTATATGCTGTATGATCCAAGAAACAGAGTACACTTTATCACTCATTACCTTTTTAATATTTTTCAATTGTGTTTGTGGGAAATTAAACTACACTTATGGATCATAAATTTCTATGAGTCAAATTTTTTTTTCACTTAAAGTTGTTGCGTGCCAATATCAGAGTTGAATCCAAATGTTATTTAGAATGAAAGTTTACGACTTAACAATGAATAATGTTTGTATTACGTATAAATAAAATACATGTAACTATTATATAATAAGTGGCTGAGTGTCGTGAAAGTGCTCAGGTGTTGATAGCTATGGTACATCTGCCGTTGCTGGTCTTCTAGCTTCCTTATATATTGTGGTGCGTCTCTTGTTTGCATCGTATCGTAGCCTTCTGGATGAAACCAGGTGTTCTTATGTTTGTTGTTGTAAATTTGGACCCGGATTTGATAATGTGCAATAATACTATTTAATAAACATGCGTTTTTGAAGACTAGGTGACCACACTCATTATTGCAATATAAAAATTGGTGCTCTTACTAGGTTTCTTCTTAACACGTTTCATGGTCATAGTAGCATATGTATCTCCCTCGATACGAGGCATGGTCATACTAACCTAGCCTTGATATCTCGTAGCCCATAACAAAGTATTTCGTGCATGCGTAACAAAACTTTATTTTTTAAACGGCAATCCCTGTTTTAAATATCGTTTTTGGATTGATCGATTATTTTCAAGTGATTTTGATGTATTAACTTGTATTGTAAACTAAAAATTAGCTAAATTACAGCTAAAAATATAATTTTAAAATCTTATTAAATTTGAATATTTTTATTTTTAATTTGTATGTTTTATTTCCTTCTAAACACCGTGATGTAATCAAAATTATTCATACGATTTTAGTGTTTAAATCTTAGTTTAAAAAATTCTACACAAAGTTTTCCATAAGTTTTCTTTCAAATAATTTTTAAGAAACCTAACATCATTATAAGAAAAAAATGTTATGAGCGTTATGAATTCAAAATTTATACGAAATCGATAACGATAACGATTATCCTCAATATATTTTCAGATATTTGTTATTATTCAAAAAGTATAAATAATAGATATTTTTGTTATGGTTAATAAATAGTAGGTAATTGTAGTAACTTCGAAGAAATATACATCAAATGTTTGAATTTTCATTTTCTATACATGATTTAATTTTGGGGTATTCATTGAGGTGATTGAAATATAAACCTTCTTTTCACTACCCAGTGGTAAATATACATCTAAGGATGATACAAATTATCTCCGTTCTGAATCGTTTTTCGTATAAAATGATACCTATCTATCATTGCATTCTAATTTAACACACCCGTTAAAGTGACCTACTCTATGTCCTAGGCTCACTTGACACTTATTCCACAGCTAAGCGTTACCCACTTGATCACCCTTTTTTTATTTAAAATACAATTTTGATCATTAAAACATCAAATGGTATGTAAAATAGATCAAATATGTAATTGAACTCAACAGGAATATAATAGTATAATTTACTAATTAGTAATTTCAAACAAAATTACTAAATACAAATATTCTTTTCGAAAAAAATAACTTATTTTAATTTCTTTAACAATATATAGTTCATTTCAAAAAAAAATATTAACTGTATAAACTTGTTTATATTGTTTTAATAAGAATTGCCATTATTTCATATTTCATTAAACATGTATAAATGTGTTATGAATTTTCATAAATTATAGAATCATGTGAAAGATATTATTATTATCTATCTAACTTTATAAACATGAAAAAACATACATTAAACAAATTTATATTAATATGTATGATGATAAAAATTAATATAAAACTATCATTTATAGGATATAATGGTACGTATTTTATTTTTTTTTATTATTGTTATGTTGTTTTGTGTGGTTGTTTCCTTTTAACATTTTAAATTTTGCGTGGACAATTTTTAAGTATGTGTCTTTTCATTTCATTTCATGTTTCAAAATTGTAGAAATTCTTTTTAAGGGGTGTGTTATTTCAAAAATTGGGTCTATAATAATTGGTAAAGTTGGAATAATAATAAAAAACAAGAATGATAACACGACACCAATTTTCGACAAAATTGATTTTGTTATTCACGATATTACAAAAAGTAAAAACTACAAAACTTTTGATATTTAATTTATTGTATATAACACAATTGAATACATCTTTGACATTTGATGTTATTTTTTTTATCTATAGAAAGATTTTGAATTTCTGAATTTTGTTTTCAATTTAAAAAAGTAGGTTTCATAATATGCAACAACATATTTGTAAAAAAAAACTGGTTGATACCATTTATTATATTTAATGTAATCATTAAATATAAATACAATTTTATAGTTCTGTTCAAACCGATATGTTGCCAAATTTCAAAAACTATCTCTTCCTTAATATTTTAAAATAATGGTTATTCATAATTATTATTATTGTTCGTAGCTTATTAATGATCTTATTATTTTTTTTATTCTAGCCTACCCAAGATTCCCAAGTAATTTTCATGTTGTTTTAGTAGTTAAAAAAAAAATGGTAGTTTTATAATTTTATATTTATGTTCTATTTCAAATTTATTTAAACAAAATTCGTGTGCTCAGAACCAAAAAGTAATTGATAATAACCCTTTATTTATACGTACCTACCTAAGTGTTAAATAATTTGGAGTTAAAAAAACACCTTTTAATAAATGCTTTATTTTTCATAAATAAAATTCATAAAATGTATTTGTGTAACATATTTATCTGTTATTATTTTACTTAATTATAGTAGTTCGATGCGATCTAAAAAATACTTAAAAGTTTATTAGTTATTATCTAAACATATTTTTAGTTTTTAAATATTGTGTTATAAGCAATAGGTATATAGTAAAATAAACTATAATATAGGTACTATCCAAAAGTAATATTTTATATTTATTTGTGTTAATAACTAAATATTTGTTAATTGGTAGTATAATAAGAATATTAATTTTGCATTTATCAAGAAGATTATAAATAACAATAGTTTTTTGATTTTAGCTGACATTTTTTACATAACTAATTTTTTTATGTTCAGTTTTTCTTAGAATCGAAATTCAAATTCCATGACTGAACACAGAAAACATTTTTTAATTTTTAGATTTGAATATTAAAATTTATACACTGAGAAATTATGGCCCAGAGTTAAAAATTGTCTTCTAGTTTATTAAATATTTTGAAATACCTATATATTTTTGGTTCTAAGTAGATGAAATGTTTACTCTGATAACTTCAAAGTAGAAATTCATACACTATTATTATTTATTTTACAATATACTTAATATGTATATTATTATTGTTTTATTAGTTCATTATCATAAGAAGATGTCTATTAATAATTAAATTTAAAATATCATCTGTACAAAAACTATTACATTAATGATGGAAGCTATATTATACAACTACCATTTTTTCTAAGTCAGTCACAGGACCTTGAATATTTGATAATATTATTATATATTAATATTTTAATATTATTTTACAGATTGTATGAATAAGTATTATTTTTTTTTTATTTATTTGATCTATATTTATAATTTAATATTGTTTGAAAGATTTTTTTTATCTATTTTACATTTTTAGAAAAGAAATAGTTTTCCTTTTTTCAATGAAGTTTTATAATTAATTAGAAATTATTTAAAATAAAATACTGTTATCTCTGAATTTTTATACATTTTATTAAGCCTGTTAGACGGTCACTAAAACTATATAATCCCGAGTTAGTTTTGTTATTCTAATTCCAATATTGTTTCAATGTGGTTCCATATTATGTGCTAAACATTTTGATTATCTACTTACCTAATCAAATGTCCTACCTGTTTTTAAATTGTTTTATTTTGTTACTATTGTTTGTACTTTTGCGTATTGTAGAGGGCGGGATCTAAAACTATTGTAGATATAAGTAAAATATTTTTATTTGTGGAGTTTTTGTGATGATTATATACTATAATGTGGTAAAAATAAATAATAAATAATTTAACGAGCTATAAAATTATACAAATCAACACCAAGTTAACATTGTTATTTGCTTCTATAAAAAACTATTTGATTTCAAATATTATAATATATTTTATGCTTAGGTTATAACATAAGTATGACAATTAATATAAATAAAATACCTATAAATTACTACTGGGTATTTGTTTTTTATAGCTTCTATTGGTAAGTAATTTTTACTGTTAGCAATAATTTTATTTTATGCAATATTTTAAGATAAGATTTCATGTGCATATTGTTAAACAAATTTAATAAACATATAATTTCTTATTATAATTTAGATAGTTTATAGAATTTTTGCTTTAGGCTTAAAAGCACACTATTATAACTATTAGCTATTACTTATTAAATTTTAATATTGATATCATACCTACTGAAAAATTGTAAATCACATGGTTGTTATTTTTATTTTAATCCATGATCTTATCTCGAAAAATCATGAATATTTTTTAGTTATTAATTACTTACGTTATTTTTTTTTTTTCAGACACAAATGGTATGTATTACATTTTATTTTGTATGAGACGATTGCCTTATGGTCTTTATTCTTATAAATATATTATGTGAATTTAAGAACGAATCGATATAGTCTAATGATGATTTTTATTTATTAACTGTAAATTAATAAAAAAAAATAACTTTCAAATCTAACACTCTTAAAAATCGTTAAAAACGAATTATCTTACATTCTGAAAAATTTATAGCGATTTATTGCATAAATTATAATTTATAATACATAATTATAATTAAGTGATCAGTTAGAAATTGTTATATACCGAATACATCAATAGCCAATCTTAACCTTTGTGGTTCGTTATTTGTTAATAATCGTGATAAAATATTTCGGAGGTCGCTTGTGCATTGTATTTTTAACAAATGTATTTGTTATGAATCAAGTTTTTTACACAATAAATAACACATGGTATAGATACATGTTTTAATCGTATGATTTCGTATGTAAAAATCATATAAATATCTACTATCAACGTTGTATTTACAAGTTCAATAACGACGATACTTATATGATATGTTGGTCGCATACAAAATTAACTTGTTATAATATTTAAAATAGCTTGTGACAAAACTGTGTGATTTATTTGCGAATAAATTTAAAATATGTGACCATAATTCAATTTAGTTGGTATTTCCAGAAATTTTGTTTGTAAAGTTTATAACACTAAAAATACTTCTAAAAATTCATCGAACTTGCTTTAATGTATAGTATGTTACTATAATTATTGTATTGAATTTTAAGTCAATGATAAATAATTTTGAATAATAAAAAAAAAACGATTCCTGGAAGTCGAAACTTAGTCTTATAGTCTAAATGTGTAAAACTATACTTTAATATCATAGTATACCTCATTTGATTTATTTTGATAAGTAAAATTACAAAATTTTAATCAAAGTACTATGTGTTCACCATAAAGCTAAAATTTTAAATTACTACACAATTCTAGTACAAATACTTAATGAAAACATTTTAATTCTTTATTTTAATTAAATTAAATCGATTTTGTCAAGGAATTGTATAACTTATAATTTTGGTTTATATAGTGGATGCACCAGTTGTCTGATGGTGCTTGTGTTAAGCTAGCGACTAGTTGTTAGTTCTCAGATGAGGGACCATCTGGGAATTTTATTAAAAAACCGGTCTAGTGCGAAACGGATTCGCGCACAAAGGGTTCTGTACCTTTTACGTAATTTTGTGGTAGATACGGGAAAACTTTGTCACTCAATTCATTGGTCTTTGCTGTTATTTTATAGGAATTGAATGGCAATGTGATGCATTGTGTTGATTCATCGATTGCCATGAAAACAAATAATAACAAATTCAGGGATAATAATAATTATTTTAAAAAATAAAAATAAAAATTATAAAAAAAAATAAATAGTAAAATTATTTTTTTCGCGCTAATTATTATTATTAGGTATTGTAACTAATAGCAACCAAACTAAAATATTAAATAACTAAAATTGCCATAGTAAATCTCAAAATGTCTGTTTGAGCACCTCCCGGGATTGGGGGCCTATCACTTTTTAAAGTATTTGTTATTATAGGGGTAACAGAAATACATCATCTGTGAATGTTTCAACTGTCTAACTTTCACGGTTAATGAGATACAATTTATCGTATTGTATAATATAACTTATACTAGCATTATAATAATATTGATGCAAACGACGTTCAAAAAGATCAAGAAAAATATTAATGGTGGGCCATAATATAATATTATAATATTGTAACAACGGATGTAATTATATTATTAACAATACAGCGTCTCGCAAACATCCGACTCTCCCAGTAGATCGCTACCAAATTGTATACATGAATATATTTTGTGTAAGGACCATAATAGCAATTAAATCATATTTATTGTTAGTTGATAAAACATAATCATTTTGTATAATATTATATATTAATTGGTATGTTGATTATTTTATTTCTAGAACTAAATGTATGTACCTACAATTTTCTATTTTATTAAAATCGTTGGTATTTTGTTTTTTTTCTATCCACGATTTTATGATTACACCATGTAGAGTTATATCACATTAAATTAAAAATTAATTTTTTTTTATTGGTAGAGAAATTTCTTATGAGTACGTATGTTTTTTATTTAATTTTAAATATTTTAATTATAATCTTTGGTTGCAGTTTCTACTTTAAAAATTAATTAAATATACTATAAAATATTGTTCAAGCATAATGTATTTAAACAGTTTAAACTCATTTAAAACTAATATAAACTATAAAATACATTAAAAATTAATAGTTGGTGAAATATTTTGATTCATATAAATAATAAAAGTTATAAGAAATAATATTTAAATTGTACCGCCTAAAATCTAAGGATCAACTACGACCTAACCAATTACTTCATCTACTCAGATTCTTACTCTGCTCAAAACTGTCTTTAAAAACAAAACGGACGATGATAATATACTCAGTACTACTTTTACATCCACTCTAGTTTTACAGTATATAATTTTGGTCCTCTATTAAGCCTACAAATACAAAAATCACATAGGCATTCTAATCAATACGTCTACGGTAAATAACTTAAGTTTTATAACTGCTCGCATAATCATAAGAGAGTCTCACTGGCAACGCCAAGCAGAATTACAATAATATTATTACTTGACTAACTAATTGACTGATAAACGTAGAGCATGAACAATGATAGATCAATGCTTGCAATTTATACGGTACATTCGTACAATCGTACTACAAATTTAGTGTGCAATAAGAAAGTATTTTACAAAATTCGTATTTTAAAGTGGTGCTTGCACAAGTTTTTTGAGAATCAAAATAATCAATGAAAATGTCTGAGTTTCGAACACCGTTAAACCGAATATTAAATAACAAATTAATCAAAATTTGAATTATATTATAGAATTGGCATTTTAACGAGCAACGAAGTGCACGGGTTCAGCTTGTATTCTTTAATAAAATGTTTCTAATTTATTGAAAATAAAATAGAATATAATAAATAGAAATTCGTTAAAATTATACATCATACATAATGTAGCTTAGTCAAATCATTTTTCCAAATAATTAACTTGTCCAATATAATGTTGTACAATGTATCGTATACATACATTTTTTGAACACTTGGTAGCTAATCGACAAATCAACATTTTATGCTTTTTTAATGGTTAAGACAATAATTACGACTCTCAAATAGAAATACAAGAATGTGAATTAAAATTGTTTACTTTTTTTATTTCTTTAACTAAAAAATGTTATCAAATTCTTATGAATAGTTCTCTAAGTATGAAAATATTTTGAATATTATATAATTCATAGACAATAATAGTATAAGTATAAAATTTAAAGTCTCATCGACTGTTAAATACTGGTGTTGCTTAAACATGTCTTTATTTTAATTAGTTAATTAATACTATTGAAATACCTATTACGCTATGAGGACATCCCAAAATATCAACTAAAAACTAACTTAATAACATTCGACCTGAAACTACTAATGATATTGAAGATTGTCCATTTTTTATGGTTTTACAAGGTAATTATTGAAATATTGTAAAACTAATTCATTGCTATTTATTTTTACTAATCTCCCTTTAGGGCTGGTATAACGGACAAAATGGAAAATAGGAAAAAATTAGAATATTCAATTTTAATGATTCGCATATTGCATAATTTGTTTAATATTTGATTTAAACAATTAACTAATTATATAATATATGGCAATAATAACACACAATAGGTAAATGTCACAATTTTGTTTATTTTTACAGAACTTGGAAAATTTTACAAAGGATTTATAACAGATGGTATGTTTTATTGTATACCTACCAATATTTATTATAATATTTTAATAATTAAAATCAACGCGATTGTTTATAGAATAATAACTAAAATCTAATATAATTGATGCTTTTATCAAATAAATAACACGAAATATAAACATGATCGATGTGAATACTGTTTTACTAAATAATTGACTGAGGCAATGATTTCTAAATCTTACGGACCGAGTGTTAAATTAATTTTGTCAGAATTACAGTAAAACACTGTTCTTAAAATAATACATTTATAATCGAGTTCTGTAGCTTTATTTTGTAAGAAAATCTGATGACATATAATTAAAAGTCTAAATCAAATTTATTTTTCAGAATTAAAAGAAACAAATGATATGATACAAACATTTTGCGATTTCTATGTTAGAGATTCTCCACCAAATATTTTAAAGGACTATTATCGAGACGTAGTGCAAGAAAACATAGGTCCTATTATAAACGATCCTGAAGAAGATTGAAATCATTTTATTATACAATCAAATATTAAATTGGAACTAATTTATGTATTTAAGTTTTTGTTTGTTTGTTTTAAATTAAGTAAAAGTTAACGAAAATATTTTATGTTATATACATATAATTAATAAATAAGATTTATAAAACCACAATATACAGAGAATAATTTATTTTTCCTTGATCGAATTTTGCTAGTTTGCTGTATTTATCCAAAGTTATATGCCTACCATAGAATAATATTTACTAAATGTTTTTATTTTAAAATAGTTAACTTTTGAAATGTTCTTTTTTATTATAAATATGGATAAACAAAAACTATTCGTTTGATAAATGCTGAAAAATGCAACATACATTTTTCTAATATCTGTGAAAAGTTATTTTTTGACGCATTTGAAGCTTAAATTTTTATATGATTCTTCAAAATCACAAAAATGTACATACTATAAGTATTTTGTAGTAAAAATTTATAAAATCTTTAATTTTTAATCTAAGATTTGAACTTTAATACAATATTCATTATAAGTAATTCATACTGGAGCTAAAAAAGATAAAAATAATATTATATACTAATATTATTGTTATAGACATTTAAAGTTAAAATTAAATGAAATTAAACATTTAGACGATTTATAACTAAGTTAATTTATTTGTAAAACATATTTGTGGTGACTTATAACTTACACCTATATTATGAATTTTACTTTGTAAAATTAAAATTTATAAACATATAGGTAGATTAATTTTATGATATTAGGTGAAGTACACATATTATTTATAACATGCACCTGTATTTACGTTAATTTATGAAAAAGTAGTAATGAGTTTGAACTTAAAATGGTTTTAAAAAAATTGTGACAAATATTTTTGGTATTCTTTTAACTGCAATAAGAACAATTTATAAGAGCCATTGAATTAAATTTTCAAGTTTTTTGGACATTCAAATTTTTCATATCGACATTAAAAAAAAAAAAAAAAAACAAAAAATTCGAAAATTTCAGTTGTTTAATAAAGAGCTCAGGAAAAGCATAATATTTTTAAAATTTAACCGTGTATAGACAACATTAATTTAACCATTTGGTGAAAAAATATTTACAGTGATTCGTTTTTGAGTTACAACATATAAAAAAGTCAATTTTTTTTAACCTAACTGCCGGACTTTTTATTTTTGACCTCTCTAATGCACCAAGGATGTTCAATTTTCCATCGGAAACCACTCCTAAAATTTTAAATTGAAGCATTATTTTGATAATCTATATAATGTTCACACATAAAAAAAAATAAAAAAAATACGCATCCTTGTAAAATCAAAAATTATAAAACGGATTTTTTCTTTTTATTGGATTTTCTGCATGGTATTTGGAATGTTTATACATAATATTATACACTTCACTCTTCTGCATAACTAACGAAGAGTTTGTGAAATTATTAGTTACATGGTGTATCTAATAATGAGACATGTTTATAATTACAACAAAAATTATGAAATTCTATGTGAGAGATAACTGGTAGAATATAGAATAATTTAATATTATTATCATTTTTCGGTTAAATCAGCTAATTGATTCCGACGTTAGCCATTATAGCGACTATCAACATATACCTTTAACAGGTAAACATAATTAAATAATACTAATAATAGTTTATAATAAATTTATAAATATATACAAGTATACAACAAGTCGGTATCGGTCGTGAGCATTCTTGCATCAAAATACCAGAAATCTCAATTGTGTGATATTTATTTATAACAAACGCGATACATACGTACAAGTGTTTTAAATTTATAATTATTTTAAACGATAAAAACTGTACTAATGTCGTACAAATCTGATACGGGAAAATGTATTTCGACTCGGAATGTTAACTGTCCGGGAAGATGGGGAGAAAAAAAATAAAAATAAAATGGTAATAATAACAATAATAAAGATAGAAAGACGACGTAGTGATAGAGGTGTGGGTAGGATCGTATATTGATTAACGTGTCTCTCTCGGCCAGGTGAACGATGACGGGAAAAGAGTGTGAGAGAGAGGATAGCTCTACGGCTGTACACATTATACATATATATATGTATGTATATAAAAAGGAACGTGTGCACGATAGGTGGGTGATGGTGAACCACAGAGAGGGAGTTTGGAGCAGGACGGAGGATGTCGACAGTGGTGGCGTTCGGGAAGAGACGGGAGTCTAACCATAAAGTGTAGAGTAGCAAAGGGATGAAATACAAAAATCCGACGAAGGACTTTCGCCCGGCGCCACGACCAGCGCCACAGGTCAACTTGTTGTTGGTGCTCTGAATTAGGCGCGCGCAACGGCCGTCAGCCAGCCGACAGTCCCGCCTGCCAGCCAACCAGCCAGCCCTTGAATCGTGGTGTTTACGCCGCATCGCAGTCGTCAGTCAGTCACCGGTTGAACGCCGGAACGGAAACACGCGCATCCCCTTTGAATGTACCTTTTTGATCGATCTCTAGATCGTTTGCCCCTCCCCATCCCACTAGTGTACAGGGTCCCTCGATCATCGGTTCGCTCGCCCTCCGTCAGTCGCTAGCCCGCTTGTGATTTCGCTGGTCTCGCCGTATTCTCGTGCTTAACCATCGCCAGCGAACGTGCTTGCTATCGTTCGTACCGTTCGCCACGCTCTCTGCTCGGCCCGGCAACAGGTGAGTGGTCCAACAAGTATTAAATGTGCTAAGCTAAACGTATTCATGTAGTAATCTATTGCAGGCGTCGTCACTGCTCATTATCCTCCAACTGTTTTACATCGAGTGATTGTGTTGTATATACATTGTGTTTGTAAGTTGTGTATAGAAAATCTGGATTATATTTTAATAGTTCACCGAGTAAAATATTCATATACGTAAACAAAACAAATTAATACTTTTCAATAAATATATTATATGATACGATTTTTCTGTCTTCTCGATACGATTAGAATGGGTAATATAGGGGTAGTAACTATAACATACACGAGCACATTTTTTTGCGCACGTAAATCTATGAAATGTTTAAATAATACCTATTTACTATACAAAGAATGTGTGTATACCTACAATTATGTGCACAAATAGGTATAAATAGATAGTTATTAATCACAAACTAACACTTTTTTTAGCGTGAAGGGGGGGGGGGGGGTTAAGTTTAGATTTATTGTTTTTTTGTATTATTGATTCGATTTTCAGACAATTCACCAAATGTATTTAAAAACGTAAATTTATTCACTACAACTCACTACAAAAGGTACACAAATACAAATACAATTCAATTATATATTATGTAAATTATTCATAAGTTAAACCAGACATTACTGTACTGTAAATGTTGATAAAATCGTGTTTTTCAAACTTACAAATTATTACTGGTAAAATTATATTATCATTTGCCACTTTAGAGACAATACAACCAATTTTGCATTTTAGCAAATATTTTTTTTCAACTATTAAAGTTATTTTATGAGCTACGTAATCAACTGCTCATAAATTGATTTTATTGATTTCCTGGGAAATGACAATAACTAAGATAGGTGGTGTTTGCTCTTCAGCAGTGATATAAAAATATAGATATTATGTATAATAATATAATGTATATTGAAATAGCAAGTAGAAATGTATAAAAAAACGTATTAGCTATCGAAACAGAATAAAAATTGATACAGTACATATTTTATAGAAACAGAATTAACGTAATATACTTTTTTTTTTAAAAAGATCACCGTTAATAACATTGGGAATAGAGGGAATTTCGACACGATACTCTGTCATTTTTCCTCTATTTATTTGTAATCAGATTGTTCACATAGGATATACTTTGAATATTTTTTGAAGTAACGCAGTGTTAAGTTAAACTCTATTTTTGATAAAACAGAATTTTTAGAATTGATTAATGGATTGTACAGATTGTATAAGGTGTAATAAGCTCAATATACAATTATTTATTATATTATTAAAATATACCACTTTTAATATAGTATGGTGCAAGTGTTAAAATCAAAGATCGAATAACGTTATTTTGTTCGGTAGAAATTTGACGTAAGAATTTCTCAATATTAAAATAATAGGCTAATAAGGCTAGATTAATACACACTAAACATCATTTTCATAAGCCATATTAATAGAAGTAGAGTTACTAGTGTACTTTAGAAGTTATTACAGCACTAGAATAGTATTATTTCACCATGTTGTAAGACTATTGTTCGTTATAGACTTTGTCACAGCTACATCGCCGTGATTACATAGTCATTCCTAACTATAGTAGAGTTAATGTATATAATTATTTTTACTATATTATATTAAATAAATTGTCTTATTTATCATTAGTTAAAAATAAAAGTGTTCTATTTTTCATCTGTCTTTCTCAATAACACAAAAAATTCACATTGGATGTTCTATGTCGTTTATATTATATTGTAGTAACCAACTACAGTTTCTTGTACAGAGATCACTGCAACGGTGATTCACTAAGTAGGCCTTTATTTATCCTTTTAAACTATGTTATTTAAATTCTGATTTTAAAATATACTTAGAATAATCTTTTCAACAACTTTTTATATAACCTTTTATGTTGTACTTAGTCATACAAATTTCTTTTTTCAAATAGAAACCACCATCTTTGATCTTAATTGTTATGATAAATATGTTGGTTTTAGAATAATGTGATAATTTTTTTGGTTCTATCAACACCTTTTGGAAAAATAAAAATGTTTCAATATTAAACATTGATGATAGTGGTTTTGGTAGAAAGCTAGTTCTAGTTGGAGACTTGAAGTGGTTATATATTCCAAGTGTTTTAAAAAATTATTTAAAATACCATAAAATAATTATTGAAATTATTAGACATGCTTTTATTATAGACGCCTTTGTCTCACTTTGAATCTTATACATAGCAGAACAATATCCATGTATAATATGATTTTACACATGTAAAAAGTTCGCACAAAATGAACGTTTAACAGAAATTTTTTGGCGGGGTTGGTTTTTTGGAGGGTTGGGTTATATACATATTAGCCTAATAAATGGGTATAATGTGTAGTGTATATATATAAATATATTATTCATTTTAGTTTTTATAAGCTATATCTAGGTATATAGAAGCCATGAAAAAATTCATTATTATACATCACACTGCATGTATCTTATGGTAGTCGTATACTATTTACAAAAGTTGTAGTAGTAATATTTATGAGTTACAAATCTTCTTGGTAAGATTTTTTCAATTTAGTTATACGATCAATATTTCATTTTCATAAACTAGTCATGTCATTTATAATATATGATAACTCGCACAGAAAATTAATTTATGTATACAAACAATATAATATTAGGTCGATCTTTAGTTATGAAATTACAATAATTACACAAACGGTTAATATTCACCATATATGGTAATACATATTAGGCATTTTTATATTTTATATACATAAATATAATATATATATATTATCCTGAAAACTATGTATAATGTCAAAAGTTCGCTTGATTCTTAGTATTAATCGACACCATCATAGATTAAATACCACTATAAATATACAACACCTATGAAATCATTTATTGTTCATTATTTTAAAATACTTTAGTTCTAAGTAGTTCTTTCATGTTTCAATCCTACTGTACTTACACTATTGTATGTAATTTATACTTGTGTTTTATTCAATATGTTACTACATTATTTAACCCAATCTTGGAAATTGATTTAATTATTAATTATAAAAATACCTTCTTATAAATAAGTAGGGAAGTAGTTTAAATTGTACAGTTTAGTAGGTGTCGAATGTACCTCGTCAAAACGGAAGTCACTATAATGAACGTGGTTAAATTTAATTTAATAATAAATGATTATTAAACGAAAAACGATTTTATACATAAATAATCTATATTGCTAGATACGATTTAGGGAATATTTATTATTTTTTATTTTACCAATAATTTTAAATAAAATAATGTGAAAGCTTTAAATCGTTTTTATAAATAGCTTAAATGTAGGTAGTCAAAATACATTTTTAAAATATTTAAATCTATTATGTGAAGAGAAAAAATACAATATTCTTTTTTCACTCCAAACATAATATACATATATGTATATACATTATATATATATAATATATAGAGAGAGAGTATACATGGAAAACGTAAAAATACAGCGTGTAAATCATTTTAAGACTCAATACATGAATGTCATTACGATTTTTTGAGACTATAGTATTATCATTAATCAGTGAGATTATAAACAGTTTTTATTATATTGAAAGAGTAATGGGATCAACAGGTTAACAATTTGCTCATGGTTGCTTTCCATCACCTGTGGTCATATTATATGATATATTTTAATACGGCGTTGTCTTGTCATACTTTTCTAACGAATGTATTTCCAATTAATACGATTTGACTACGTTTTTGTCAGGCGTAATATGTCGTCCATTTCGAGTTGTCCTGCGGCCGCAATATTTGATTTATAATTCTCGAATTGATCAAATTATATTTCAATTTTTCAGCTATTATTGTCAAATTGTCGATAGTAATTTATTTATTAATTCCTCTATTAATTATTTTTATTATTATATTTATATAAACTAATAATACTTTCAATGGTTTTTTTTCGTTTAAAAATAACAAGCATAATATTATACTTTGAGGATTATGCCGGTTTATTAATTTATAGTTTTTAAAATTCAATGGAATACTTTCAAAGTTTTTATTTATTTATATCATGTAATATTATCAAACATAATATTACATTTTTAAGCCTTGATCACAGATAAATGGATTTAAACATAAGATAATATATTTAAAAAAATATAATCTTATGATTTAAAGAAAGTTTATGAAAAAAAAAAAATAAAAAAAATACCTGAAGTATAACAAAACGGATATTTTCATAGATAACTTTTGATAACCATTTCGGATAGTTTAATAAATAAGATATTGCATTTTTTAAATTTTTGTTTATACGAGTTTATCGTTAGATATATTTATATTCAACGATCTACACTGCTGAATATCGTATAACTTAGAATTATTAATGTTCATAAAATGGAAAACATAAAATTCTTTACAAAATTTATATTATGTTTGTACTCAATTTATGATTATCAAACACGATAATTCTTTGTTATAAAATTTCCAATGTTTGTAGTATTTGTTATTTTACGGTAGTGTAACTGTGAAAATGGTGTTTATTTATTATAGCATCATAATTGTTTGTATGTAAACAATAAACCACAAATGCTAATTCATAATATATACATATACATGCTCATCTATCTTGTATTCTTGTATAATAATGTGTACATGTCAATAAAAAAAAATAGAAGCTATCGGTTATATGTATATTAAGTTGAAGTTATATGTTCTTTGAGTGCACGCAATTAATATTATAGTTTAAAATCAACATAAATAATAATACTCTTTATTTCATTCCATTTCTGCTGCTTAACTATTCGGGTTAGGTGACATGTCAGTAGTAATTCAATGTTCTACACTTATCACTAATTGAACACCTATGCCTAGAACACATTTTTTGTCAATCATTTTTATAATTGTACAAAAAAATTCAATATAATTTAAAGTGCACGTTTATGATTTTAATGTAGAATATTAAATATTTAGAATTTTAAATTAACATACATTAACAAATATAACAATGATTCAATTTCATAATAAAAAACTGACCACCTAGCTACTTAATGATATTTCATTAAAATACAACTAAATCATACTTGCGTTGGTCATATTCTTCATGAAGATCGTCGGTATGTATGATCAAAACAAAGTTTACCTCAACATGTGTTAGGTAGTTATTATTCTTTCTTGTAAGTTTTGTAATATTGTTCTATTAAAGTTAAAATTAAATATAATATTATACCTAATAATTTTTGTCAGTAATTTTTTTTTTTTTGAGAAAATTGCACCTATGATCCCCATTTGTAGCTACGTTTGTATTATAGCTTATTGGCTATTTAAATTTATTATTATTTATACATTTTTTTCGTTTATTGTTTTTCAAATGTTTCAGCACGTTAGGTGTTATTACAAGTTCAAATTTATAAATTACAAATTGTTGATAATACAATACTTATAAACTTTTATCACACATTTTTTTTGTCCTTTATACATCTAAGTAAACTTTTAAGGAAATTTACGTCGAAAGTATACTATTTCAATGTGTACCTAATACCTATACTCGAATTAGATATAGTAAAATATAATATAATTGATTAACCAGAAAATAAACGAGAAGTGTATTTACGAATAGTAGAACAAAATAAATTATTAACATAGAATTGTTATTTTGGTTATTAAAATGTTTAAATGAAAAGGTGAATGTGTATACATATATTATTGACATGAAAGTATTTGCAATCACTTACTAAAAGGTCATATTATGCAGAACGTTCATTAATTACGTGACGCACGTAAAGCAAAGGATAATATGTGGTATTAAATAAAACAGGACGGAACAACGTGATGACGGTGAATAGTAATATTAAAGGATCGGTAGAAAAAATAAATCCAAGAGTCTAATAATTAAAATTTGAAGTATTATTATTATTACTAAATGTTTTAATTAATTTCTTATAAATGGTATGGTTTTTCAATTAATCGATATTGTACATATTTAATATCATTGCGTGATTATACTCTAAAATGAGAATATTAATACAGTAAGTTCATTTGCAGTAAATTATTCAATATATTCAGTTTTTTTTTTTGGGCATAAAACGAAATTAAAATATACATTTTAGCTTTCGTTTATTACATTTAGGTTTTACATTTTGTTTTTAACTTTAGACTAACAAAAGTGTTGTATGCCAATTACGCGGTTTAATAACTTATCCCCCTCGGCGTTAAAAACTTAAAGTACAATCTAGTCGGCAACGACTATAGTTACATAATATTTGAATAGACTCTATTTTAAAGTCCTTAAAAATCTAAAAAATACTAATTGGTCGAATATTCAAGGATTTAGAGCACAACGTTTGATCAACTCAAGCTTCCAGAAAATAAATACACATTCATAATGAATATTGGTATACATTACCACCAAGCGATTTTGATTATAAACAATGAATAGTAGTTTAACAATTATTATTACTTGTATTATACTTTTTAGTTCATTTTTGTATTTATCTAAAAATCGTGTTTCAGAAATAAATTTCAAATACGATTTTAAATTCATAATAGCTGGTTTTATTCAGTTATTTAATATTCTTATTATTTATAAAATATATTATGAATTTTCTAATGATATTTTAATATTCAATGCATATAAATAAATGTTTTTATTCTAAAATAAATTATTGATAAAATTATTTTTAGAATAAATATGTTGAACATAATATGATTTTATTTGGTATTAATAATGTTTTAATTACTACTGATGGTTGGCTGGGATTCATATTTAAATAATACAAATATTACAATTTTTTATTTTCAATAATACAAAAATAATAGTGTTATTAAAATAATATTTCCTATAACTTGAAAATATAATAATAATAATATGTTTCTTATTAATATTTCTTATTTTCTTAAAAATAAATCCAATTAATATTATATCATAATGTGCATATTTTTTTTTTTATAGATATAAAAATTTAAAAATATGAAGAAATTGGGTATTTAGTCAAACATAACGATTTTATTTTTATTTATTATTATTATTATTACCATAGATGATATTATGTAGGTATATTGATGCAATGTATTAAATATACATCTATATATTGATGAAAAAAAAATAAGACAACGTTATCCAAAGTTTAATCAAAAGTATACTGTTTTTAGCCTTCAGGGATTTTGAAATATACTAACCTGTTCTTCCTATCTGTAAAATGAATTGCTATATGTTCTTTAAACCAAATGTTAGATATAAAGATTTATTATGACAAATATATGTACAGAAATATATCAAATCTTTTGATGCAGATTTGACAATTTCAAAGTCAAAAAAAAAAATAGTAAATAATATAATGTTAAAACAAAAATTATTTTTCTCAGAGTCATTTAGTTAGCTTTCAACATAGTAATAGCAAATTTTATACAGTATTTTCTTCGGAGATGAGCGTAATACTTTAATATTTAAATTAAAAACAATTTAATACTTTTATTAATAAAAAAATCATACGAAGCAAAATAGAAATAGGTAATTTAATAATAATGTCAAATTTATAATATTTGTTTTAGTATCTAATTATGTAAAGTTCATATAATTCTAAGTTGATTATAAATAATAAATAGTATATTTTTTAGATTCTGAACGAAGTGATGAATGTATTGATTTTACAATGATGTGTGTTTTTTTTTGTGTCTTTGTACAGCATAACTAGTCGAAATAATGCTCCAATTTCAAACTATGGGGGTGGTTTCCGATGTAAAAGTGAATATCCTTGGTGCGTTATAGAAGTAAAAAGTTAACATTTTCCAACAGTTTTCAAAAGATCGAGAAAAACAAAAAAAAAAAATGACGGAAAAACGGCAATTTTTACGCAAAACCAGTTTTCGATCAAATCGATTTTTTTTTATGGTTGTAATTCAAAAACTAATTACTGAAAATACTTGAAATTTTCACCAAGTGTTAATATCAGTGGTATCTGTATATAGTTAAATTTTCAAAAAATTTTGACTTTTTTTGAGTTATTTATAGACCACTGAAATTTTCGATTTTTTTGAGAATTTTTTTTTAAAGTGTCGATAAAAAATTGTTGGATGACCAAAAAGTTTTGAAAATTTAATACAAGGTTCCTTATGAGTTTTTTTTATTGAAGCTAAAAAAAATTAAAAATAGTTAGTCACAATTTTTTTTTATAAGCGTTTATAGTTCAAATTTTTACGAAATCTGTCGAAAACGCGAAAATTTGTAAGTAATTTTTAAGTTGAAAAATTATAACATTTTTTGTGTTCATAACTAAGGATTAAAATTATAACACTAAGTTTTCCATAAGTTTTCCTTCAAGTAGCTATAGAGAAAACTCATAACATCATTATAGGAAAAATTTTATGTGCGTTTGCATTTTAAATTTTTACAAAATATCGCAACGACAACGATTTATCCCAAACGATTTTAAATATTTGTTATTATTCAAAAAGTATAAGTCGTAGATACTTGAAAATTTTACCAATTATTAAGATTCACGTTTTCTTTATGTGATTTAATTTTTAAAATATTTTGAATTTTTTTGAGCTATTTATAGACAACTGAAATTTTCAATTTTTCTAAAAAAATATTTTTGAAGTGTCGATAAAATTTTTTTGGCCCTATCAAAATATTTGAAAATGTAACACAAAGTTCCTCATAAGTTATTCTTATAGTGTTTAAAAAATTATAAGAATACATAGGCACAATTTTTTTTTATTAGCATTTGAAGTTCAAATTTTGACAAAAATTCGTCAAAATTATGAATAATTGCAAATTATTTTGTAGGTATAGTTCATAAAAATGTTTGTATAGGTAGCTAAAAGTTGAAAATTTAATAAAAGATTTTTCATAAGTTTAGCTTACAATAATTATAAAAGAACTTAAATTTTGGTGTATTCAGACCATTAAAACACAAACCACCTTTTTCACCAACCACTGGAAATTATATCCTAGGCTGACAAATCATCTTCGTTCAGAATCGTTTTTCGTATACAATGATACCCATCATTGCATTCAAATTTAACCTACCCTAGTCCGAGGTCAACCCAGCCCCCTAATGTACAGCAGAACGGTACCCACTTGCCCACTTTTTAATTGTTTGCTTGCTGTTAACTTCTTAATAATAAATAATACTATACTCAATTAATTGATGATAATTTTTAACCGTTAATAAAATATTTTAAATAATAGTAATTCATATTATAAAATATATTAAATAATAAAAATGTATAAAAATTGAATCTAAATTGATAATTATAAGTATAAATCTTGATTACAGTCAATTAAAATAAATGTATAACATTTTTCTCTTTGGACATCTTATTTCCAAAATATACTGGTAAATGTGCATTAAAATAATTCATCACAGTATGAATAATTTGTGTTAACGATAATGATGCTAATTAATAGTGAGAAAATTATTTGTTTTAACTAAGAATGCGATTGGTAAAAAATCATTTTGAATCAATTTACGAGTAATACAATTTACATTATACAGTAATTTTGATTTTGTATTATTATAATAATATATATAATATAAAAAAAATATAAAATATAAAAACCATGTCATAGAATATAGATCAATGTTTCAATGTTAAAACCGTTTTATAAATATTATAATTTGCAATACAAATAAGCAAACCAAACAACAATATAGAATACATTATTTAAATTAATTTATTTTGATATGTTCTCTACAATAAATTAACATTTCATTATTTTACTTTTTACCTTCTGCATTTCCTGGTTTAAATATATTTCAAATAATCTGTCAAAATTATTTTTTAGAAATAAAAACCCACGTTAAATATTTTAATATTAATAATTAAAATTTAGTCGTTTACACAAAACATTTATACCCAAAATGTTTTATTTTTCATTTGTAGTTTCAAAATAATTATGTACTTGAAAGTTAAAACCATTTTAACCTTAATCTTAATGGCCAATGCTGATAATTATATTATTCTGTCCTTTTTTTTTTATACAGATAGTGATAATTATAGAAACAAAATTATTTTAGTAGTAGTTATCTTAAAAATGTCTATACTTACAGAAAATATATTCATTACAAATATGTTTATGATTTTTTTCAAAGTATATAAGTTTATCTATGCTAAAAAAATATTTAATATATATCTTTGTTAAATTTGAGAATTTAAAATGCTATGTTTCATTTAATTATACTTTTTTCATTTGCATTGTAAATTTAAGCCAACTATTGTTTAATACTAACAGATATTTATTGAATATTAGTATTCCTGAAAATAAAATAAATTTATAAATTATTACCTTTTAATTTTTAAAGCATTTACCTAATTGGTGTGAACTCAATATTAATTACAAATATTATTATTATTATTCTAAAGTTATTTTTAAATTTATGCAAAATGAAGATCTTGTTGTTACTTTTTATATACTAATAGCGTGCTTGGAACCAAAAGGCTCTAAGAGTAAATTTGTAGTAATTTTTCAGAAAAGCTAATTTAAATGTATTTTAATATTTTTCAGCTTAAAATTATTTTATTTATTTATTTTGTTTATTGAATGTGTATATAAAATATGGAACCGGCTGGTACCGAATTGGTTCCCGAGCTCCATCCCCACATGCCAAATTGGTTCCCATTTGAAAAAGGTATTTTATTAAGTTGAAACAAATAGGTTCCCGTTTAATTACGCACATTTTCCTTATCAGCTTAACATGCTTAGGACTGTCAACTTAAAAGTAGGCTTGGTTAAAAATGTTTGTTACTGTATGTTATAAAAAAAAAATAACATTATATATACAATTTTAAATCGTTGATTTGAAAGTAAAATATAGTCATAAGTAGATGTAGGTACAAAATACAAATAATTAGGTAAAATTATTTAAAATCGTTGATTTGCAAATTTGAAGCAAACTTTCTTAAAGTATTCAATTCGCGTAAGCTTCTCATTAATGTACTCCGTCATATAATTTTTCAAGTATTTGTTATTTTTTTCTTGTTTGCTAGTAAGTTTCCTAGTATTATTACTTCGAGATTTAATATAATTTAATTTCTGAATATTGTTTTAAGTCTCCATAAAATAAAATATATTAGGATGGATAATTTGCTCTAAGCCCAATATATAAAATATATATTGCCATCTTATTTTTTATTATACTATATATTATAGAATGTAGCCGTGTAGGTACATTTACATTTTATACTATCTAATTTATATTTTGTACCAATTATTAAAAACTAAAAATTAACTGTACACAGACGGGAACCAATTCGGTTACTTTCATAGAACCTTTTTACAAACAATATAAAGTCCGTTTCACGAAAGGACGGGACCATGTGTCCCGTTCTTTCATGGACAGACCATAACTAAAAGTATTGTACTAAATAGAACTTTTCTACAATAGTAATACTAACCCAACATACAAAATAATGTATATTGATTCAATAAACATTTAATTTATTTTATTTAAGAATACCGTAAAGTTTTGTGTTTTCTTTAATCACGACCGTGACACGAGCTAAGTGAAAAAAAAAAAAAATAATAATAATAACAGCACGACGGTATGTGTATAGTATATTGAATCAGGAGATGCCCATTTATACTGTGTAAAACACAGACACATTTGTTGTACGACATAACTAATTTTCTACTACATCAATTAACTCCTATTAAACTCCAAAACATCAATATATTAATGTTACATAACTACTTCTGTAATGTTTTTTTTAATACTAACTTAACAGTTTAGAATTAATTGCTTATTTTAAACAATATGAAATTAATATTGTTTAATAATAATAATTAATAACCGATAAACTTAATATGATAACGAAATACGGGTGAACGTAATAAATAATGTACATAATTATATCACTGAATAAAAATACTTATATTGTGTCTATTTATAAAATGATTACCCTTCTACCGATTCCCGACCGAGACGACGAGCAGCAATATATTGTAAATTTATAATAATTATAGTTGACATATTGTTGTACAAATTTATTGTAAGCGTGGTATTAAAAATCACACATAGAACTTATTGTTCCTAATAGATTTTTTTTTTTTGACTCAGATAGAACCCTTTTGTTTTAACATTAGATGAATTAAATAAAGTTCTATCTAAGGTTTTAATTAGTGTTATTTTGAAGCTATATAGAAATTTTTTCCACTAAATAAATTTTTTTTTAATTCTTAACTTATTAAACTCCTTACTAGCCAAAAAAATTACGGTTAGCATATTATAGTTTAAACTTTAAATGACGAAAAAAGTGAATTTTACAAATTTAAACATGGAACCTTTTGGATTTAAACCTGCTTACCCACGTTATCTGGACCAATTTCTGACACTCAGATAATAATATGATACTAATATTATATTGTTTAGTTTTAATATCTCATTATTAGCCAAACATTTTTATAATAACTTTTTTAAAAGATTTATAATAATAAATAAAATACGATAATCTAGCAATAAAAGTCATTTAGGAAAAATGAGCAGTACAAAAATGCACATTATATTCTACTTGATATTTCATCATTGGTTTATTTGATCAGATCGTATTTATTCCACATATTATTTGTGATCACATATTTTTGAAACATTCTACTTCAGATTTAGTTTTGAAAAGCTTTTAATCCTCAACATTATTTTTGTACTTAGTTGACTAAAATACTACATATAAGACCAGAAACAACTCTAAAATACGTCTAAAAATGGCACACGAATTAAGTGGTTACCAAACTTTCGTCGAAAGCTGTTTTAGAGCATATAAAGTTTTTGCTCTTTTTCCAAGGAATTGGAGTTATAAAGTTAAATTTTTAAAAAAACTTATAAAGAAGAAACAAAATATCTTTTTTTCTTATGTTGGCTTATTAATCATGGAATTTAATGTGAATTTAGAAATATACAATTAAATTTGAAGTTCTGATTTTTAAATAATATGATTTAAATAAAATGTCTCCGAAAAAGATAAATATAATTGAGATAAACTACCGATTATCTTAGAATAAATCTAGAAGAAAATTATTAAAATCAAATTTAATCTAATTGATTAAATATAAGTACATTTTTTACATATAAATTAACTGTGAAAGTAATTTAAAAAAATGTATCCAATGTTATACCAATGTATAACATTTTTCAATATTATAATTATAAAAAAAAGTGTCAAGTGGGTACCACTTAACTGTACATTAGGTACCAAATAAGTCACTATTATAGGCGTGTATTAAATTCAAATTTAATAAAATATCGCTGTACCTATGCGGAAAACGATTTTGAGCGGAGATGGTCTATCAGCTTATATCACTAAATACGTATATGTATAATTATTATAATAATGTGTATGTATACCATATTGAACCAACTTATATATAACTGAAAATATAATGACTTCTATCTATAAATACCGTAAAATAAAAAAAAAATACATAATAATTAATAATGTTATAAAATAAATCAATTTTAGAAATGTTAAGCAATGTTATTGCGTATAGTAAGATTCATAATAATATAATACTTGTAAGTAAATTATTTCGACGGATGTTTTTTTTCCGACAAATTTATTAGTGTCACTGTTGTCGTCATCGTGTCTGGTGTATCACTATCGTGGGCGAATACAAAGAGTCAAAATGCACGATCGTCAATCGTCTCACCCGCTGATAGACTTATTGTAACATTACTATTATTACTTCCTATTATATTGCGTCGTATCGTCTTGATGTCTAATATTATTGCACGCATCGTCAAATTCAGTTATACTGTAACCGCAAACCCACACAAACGCCTCCACAGCACGTTCGTTTAACATTAACCTCCACGATATTATCATCACCCACTGATTTACCATTTATCACTTACCGTCGAGCTTCAATATGTCATAGTTCCTACCCCTTTGAGATAATTGTTAGTCTAATGATTTAAATTAAGTTGACCGATTAATCATGTAAAAAAATACTCTCAAAGAAATATTTTTAGGGATATTATAATGAATGGTAATCGAAACAATGCTATCTGATTAACGCGGTTTCCAAATCCAAAGCATTTGAATCATTTACCACCGCAATCAGTTATCTAGGTTTCGACTATCGGGACGTTTAAATCAGATATCAAAAATCTCCCAAATTTTAACGGTCTTTATAGTGCAGGTTTAAAGCCCATTGAACTAAAGTTTAGAAGAATGAATGAAAATATTAAGAAAAAATGGGATTGAAAAAAAAAACCGTAACTCGAGTACTTTGTAAAGGTAAAAGAAAACAAGATCCGTCTTAAAATAAATAATAATAATAAAAAAAATAAGAACATTTAGAAAAATAGGTAAGTAAGCAAGTTGGGTATACTGTACATAAGGTATTGAATTAGTTACTATTATTGGTGTTTTAAATTTGAATTCAATGACATATTATCATTGTATATGAAAAACGATACCAAACAGAAACGGTCTGTCATTATATATAAGTTATGTGACTACATAACTAAATATGTTTTCTAGCCTTGTTTTTTTGTATCGTTATTAGTTATTTTTATTTTATTTTAAGTATTATGGTAAGTTGATATCATTTTTTCTTTGGCAGTGATGATAATTTAGTATATAATTATTATTATTATATATAATATTATATATTCCATTTAGTAGGTAACAATTTTTATAACTCAAAATTTAATTAATTTATTTTAGAAAACAAATCGAAAATATCATTGGGTATAGTCTAATTTATAGTAATATGATATAAGTAGATAAAAGTTTTAATTTTTTATGAAACATATTTTTTTTAAACTTATTTTAACAAAATAATAAATTACGTTATTTTTGGTTTAAATAAATTATATGGTCCAAATTTGAAAAAAAAATTTCAAAAAATACTATAATTGTATTTATATATTTTTTAGATTTTATGGTTTTATCACCTGTCAACACCTTATGAGGAAACCTGTATCAAATTTTCAAAACTTAGATATAATTAAAAAAGGTTATGAATTTCTAACATAGTCTGTAATTTTTTGCAATTTTGACTAATTTCATCAAAATTCTAACTTCAAATTCATATAACATAAAATTGTACCTATATATTTTAATATTTTTACTCTGATATAAGAACAAATGTATGATTTTATAAAATTTTCAAAAATGTTGACCCATAAAATAACTAACTATCGGTATTTATAAGAAAAAAAATTGGCATTCCTATAAATAACTCAAAATGAGTTGAAAATGTTATCATGTAATGCAAATGATAATATAAACATTTGGTAAAAATTTCAAGTATGTACTACTATTTTTTTAAATACATCAAAATACAAAAAATTGTTAGAGGTGGAATAATTATTTTAAAGATGAATATTGAATGCTTTAATTTGAACTTGAAATGTTTATAAAAAATTGATTTTGGTTTTCGGTAGAATTTGTTTTTAAGTATATAGATTAAAAATTTTAAAAACACTTTGTATTTAATTTTAAAATTATATATATTAAATAAAACCTAAAAAGTATTATAAATTTCTAACTACAAAATATTTTAAGAATTTTTGAGATTTTCATGAATTTTGTCAAACTTTAAACTTTAAATGCTTATAAAAAATATTATGGCTATAGATATGTTTTAATTGACAGATAAAAAGCTTGTGAGGAATTTTGTATTAAAATTTAAAGTATTTCTAACCATAAATACATTATACATTTATAAAAAAATAACTAATTAAATATTGGACATTTTTCTCACTTATAAATAGCTCAAAAAGTTTCAAAATATTTATAAAATTTATGATAGAAGTATTTAAATAGATAGTATAAACAAATGTTTGAAAATTATTAAAATTATTAATTTTTGATTTTTTTTTTTTTTTTTAATACAGATTTTGTCAAAAATTTCGATTAACGTAAAAGTTCCTGTTTTGCTATAATTTATTTTACTTTTCTTGATTATAAAAAAAAAAATACAAGAGATTTTTAATTTTTACAAACTAGATCTAATTTTCTTTTCAAAACACTATAAAGTTGCTCTGCTCAGAATCTAAAACTCGTCATATTTAATAAAACTTAAATAAAAACTCAAACTTGTATTGCTGCTTTAATATATTTTTATTATATTATATGTCCAATGGTAGCTAGAAAACTTTAGGATAAAGTTTAATTAGGTTTTAATTCCTTGGTGTACAATTCTATAACACGTAACAGTGTACATACTTCTACACTCATTCTTGTACTTATAAAACCTATTATTATTATCCAATTTTGAAATTTGGACTTGGATTTGAACCGCATGAGTATCATTCGTAGTTAATGATTATGTTTAGACTTCATAACGTTTTACACATGATTTAAATTAATTTTATTGTAATATTCTGGGATGCTTGTTATCGTAAATTTTGGATAAGTTAATAACTTGAGTAATTAAACTTATTAAAATATCAAAACAAAACGCCTAATAAACGCTTATAAACTGTTATCAAAATATATCAAAACAATTGTTAAAAGTGTACAGTGAACAATTTACTGATTTCTATAATAGTGAAATATCGGTTTATTTGTGACATTATCTAAAACATAATACATATTATTATAATAAATAATCAATTACCTCAGTAATACACCTTTTCTTTAATTTATTTTACTAAAATATCGACATTTATATACTATGAATATAAGAAATAAATTATGGTCTAGCTTACTGTACGCATTGTATACAAAAAGTTGAAAGACAAACCCTTTTAGAGTGAATATAATAAAACATTAAAAAGACGAATTGTTTGAAAGGCGTGAAAAGTTCTCAAAGTTTAGTCATCGTTTTATACTTTTGTACCCCGTCTCCTTTTCACCGTTTTTGTGCTCTAAACTTTTACTATTTTTCGGTTCGTTGGTACAAAAAGGTAACAAAATAATTCGATAAGATAAACACACTTAAAAAAAAATAAACGTTGAGTAAGTTTCCCAACTTCAAAAAGATAATACATTTTTCTTTTTTAGAATTATAAAATAATAATATTTTAAAACATTGGTTTTTTTTTTTTTAAGAATGGTAAACTTAAATTAAAAAACAAACATGTTCTTATGTCATTAATAAGTTAATATTGTTAGGATATCTTAATCTAATAACCGTTGTTAATAAGTACTAGTTTTGTTTTGAATACTTAAATCATAATTGCATTTTAGCGTTTTTGTATTTTAAAATAAAGTATTATAAATTATTAATCTAATTTTAAGCGTATTTTCCAGTTTTAAGCATATGAGGAGGGTACGAAGGGAAAATGGCACGTTTCATTGGTATTGATGAATGTTATAGAAAATTAAATAAAATTTCCACTAACTACTCTCATCAAAAATTAAACTATTTAAATTAATGAATATGCAATTCTACTTAATAATGAAATTGAGTTACTCACCCATATAATCGCTTATGTCTGTAGGTATTATCTATGTAACGTTAAAGTGAGCATTTTGAGAAGTTTTGTATAACAAAAAAAGTATAAAATAGTTCCATATAAAAATTCATTTACAAATTACGATATTATTAACATAAACAATAACATCGGTGTGTGTCAACTGTTGCGATTAAAATAAATAATAAGTAGGCACGTCTTAAGAATATAAATTTTCACATAATACGAGAAATTCAATTTTTGAGGAATATTCAAGGGGAAATCTACAGAAATGTAATAATTTTAAAACTGCATGTAAACGCATATTATTAATGTTCGATGCATAATAATTTATAAAAGCATACGACTGTACAATATAAATATATATAATATAATACAATTATTGAGGTTTCCTTTTATTCCTACTAACATCATTAGATGCTTATAAATATTACTCGACACACAGATGAATTTATTCGTACAGTCATCGAACATTAAACTTTTTTGCTCATTGTGCTAATCAAATACTGTTAAACTTTTAACAACATTAATTATTTTAACTCCAATTATTCGGTTCGTTTCGTATATTCACTATATTTTATAGACATACCAATACTGAATACATGTTAGTATAATAATTATGAGCTTTCAGAATTTCCGTATAAAATCATATATGTTGTTCTGAGTAATAACGAAACATCGTAAACAGTGTGCATAAAGTCCTTTAGGGTGCAAATTTTTCTCATAATGCCTACAGTATAAATATTTATTACAGCAATGCGTAGACTTTAAGGAAAACATATTCAACAACTGACGCTACAAACAACAATTAATGGTATTTATGGAGAATCGTCGTCCAATAACAACATTATAATAACAGTTAATTGTATGATTAATGGTTTTAATTATTAAAAATAAAGGTTTGCGATGTTAATTTACTTTTAAGCTCTAATATATAACCGAGATTATTTAATATACACTAGCCATAAGGTCGAATATAAAATGTTCTATTATAAAACATCAAATAGTTCAGTAGAAAAATTTTAAGCTGCATACTAATTCGTAATAAATGTTTTTGTTTTATTGATTTTCAAATATAAAATTAATTAAGTTTTTTAATTTTGGTTTGTTCTAAGAAAAACTTAAAATAAGATAAAATTATAATTTTAAAATTTTAAAAATGCAAACGATGTTATAACAAAAATATACGATCTAACCATTTTTTCTAAATTTTGTTGATTGATGTTCTATAATGTATTATATCAGGAAATCATATTAGTATATTAGTTTATAGATGATGCAAATTATAATGATACAGTGATTTTCGTATTTATTTTCTTGTATTTTAATTTATTATATCCTGTAAATTGTAGATATAACTTATTAGTCTTAATATTATAGTTGACAATCAAAAGTTTCTATTTAGAAAAAACTATTGGGTAAACAACATTATTAAATAACAAAAATATTGTATACGTCATAATGCTCCAAAATGGTTAAGTAATGTTATACATCATTTAATAACTAAAACTTTATATGCAAATAAACATATATTATTTATTTATTTTTAAAAAGATTAAGGTAGAACATTTTGACTGAAATTTAAACATTATACTAGTTTTTAAAAATATATTTTGTCATTGTTTTATATAACATTTTTAGATGATATATATTCAATTTTAGAATTGTTGCTTTTTTTTCGTTTCTACTAGTATAAAACTTAAATAAATGTTTCTAAAACGAAATTACATCCAAACCTACTGGGAAAACATTTATCATTAATAAATATTTATTATTTTGTATCTTTATGATAGGTAGACACCGTAAATAGTAAATGTAAAAAAAAAATCTATACATAGCTAGCTATTCCTGTGTACTTCGCTGACCGTAAAAAATCCATATATGATAAATTTGGTTAAAGTATTTAATGTTTGTAGACAGAACAGATGTTTAGAGGTAGTTAAGTCGTATGTGATAAAAATTCCATTTATATTTTTGAAACATTTACAACATAAATTAATTTAAATAATTATTAGAAATCCTAAAATTAACATAAAATTTATAAATTTATATATATATATATATAAATTTGGAAATTGAGAGTTAATAATGAGACTATCCAAGGAGGTCAATTGCGATAATGTATAAGACTTTCTGACACACGGAAATCATTTTACAAAAACATGAATTTAAACCAACATTTATTTTTAATTTATATATACTATAACGGTGAACTTAATAAATAATAAATATTAAAAACACGAATATTTTTCAATTCATCGAATATTTTAGATTAACTCATCTAAAAATCTTAGTTAATTTAAATCGTTTAGAAAATAATGATAACTTTAGAATAAAACATAGTAAAATAAAACAGGTTTGTGAACCTGTTCTGTGTTGTGTGTATATGCTGCGTGTATTTAAAATACAAATTTTAAATTTTAAGTTTTTACTTAATTGAAGAAATTGTGATACCACATTGTGATTTAAAAGTTTAAATAACTTTATAATTCATATTTAATAAAATTATAGCATCTCTTTGAACTTTGTTTTTTAATAATAATAGAATAGACACATTCACTTTTTTTATACACTCTTATTTTTAATATTCGAATGCTAGTTTTAAATGTAATAACCAGTAACCGTAGATGATCGATCATAATTGCTATAGTTGATGGATATCTCAAAACTAAGTTGAATTTTAAGTTCTGAGACACTAATTATGTTATATAACTATTATAATAGGTGTATAAAATACGTAATAAATCACATACATTATGCTTGGGGTAAATTTGTTGTGTCATTGTTGGCTTTAAAATAATTAAAACAACAGCAGACGCTTATGCAATGTAAAATTAGAATAAAACACATTAATTAAATATTGATTTATTATTTAAATTATGTCATTACACCTTTTGTGTGTTTTTTCGTTTTTATATTGTAAAGTGGTTAAAAAAAGTCTTATAATATTGATACCTAACAATAAGTTGCTATTTATTATTGCCATGATTTAAATAAATATAATACAATGAATATTACCTAACAAAATGAAAATAATTTTATAAAATTATAAAAGTTATTAAAATATACTATTCAAACTCAAATATTAATTATTACAACTTTAGAGAACAAGAAATTATATTACTACAAACAGTTAAGATAAAATATATTTGTTGGAAATAATTTTGACATTTTCACACACTTTAATTTTCTAGCATTGTAAGAATAAGATTAAATTTTTAATTTATGTTTCACTTAACTTAATTAAACAATACAAGGAAATGAATATAATACGTAAAATGTATATGAAAATCGAATATTTTGACTGATAAATATTTTAAAAATAAATCCAATTACACAAATAATCATAGCCTATTGTTCTTAACATTATGTTACTACATTTTGTTTTCTATTGCAGCATATTGACCTTATATTGTCAGCCACGAACCCACACTTTAATTTGAGATTGAAACATCGTGGTTTATATAAATAACAATCATAAATACATCTGTTTTTATTTTTAATGAGACTTTTAACGAGGAAATTATGTCACTGTTAAAATTGATTTTTTTTTTTTTTTGTTCACTAGACTTAGACGCTACATTGAAACAGTAAAATTTTGTTTTTCATTCTATTTTTTTTTAAATTATTTGACTTTTTTGACATAGATGCTCCGTGTTTAATCTTCTGAAGAAACCACGTTTAATGAATATTTTGAAATTTTTATGTAACCTAATTTTACCTAGCAACGGTAAATTATGCATTATGATAATTTTTAAAATTTCTTAGGTCTAATTAAATATATTTTCCATATTTTCTTAGATTTATTTTAATTTTATTGGTATTATCTAATACAAAACTTGATAATATGATTTATGTTATAGTTTAATACTCAAAACAAATTGTTCTAGTTTTAACATACCTACTTGAAGTAACTACATGTTTGTGTTATTAGAACGATGAACTATTTAGGCAATAATTGATAGCTTATTATTTAGTGTTTAATAATAATTTGTTTTATTAACAAATTCCGTCATGAGTATCCGTCATGGAACAATGACTGTTAATTTTCGTCGTCAACATAATTAATTTATCTACGAAAACTAAACTGTCTAAACAATTTGAACTAGGCAATGTAATTATAATTTTAAGGGAAAACTACCACTAATATATATACACTATATAATTAAACGCACGTAGCCACAAAACCAATTATGTACGTTTTCCGATAAAATGTCAAGTGAGTGTACAATAACAATAATAACGAATCAGATCAATAATCCAGAATTTTGTAACTCTTATGGCGTATCTGATGTAAAATATATTATACACTAATGACGTAATCCACTATTTACTCAAACATTTCAGATTTTGAAATTGTTGTTATTCTTATGTATTTTTTGTTTAATCATCACAAAAATCATTAAATTAATTATATATAATTTATAACATAAGTATTTTTCCGATAATTCTTTGTATGTTTAAAAAGTAAAAATCTTTAATTTGAATTTAAAGTGCTATAAAATGTTTTCAAAATTTAATATAATATAATAGACATTTATTTTATTATTGTTCTAAGTTCCAATTATCTTTTTTTAATGTTTTGCGTTTTGTTTTTGTTATTAGGGTTTGAAGTAAAATACTTAAAAAAAAAATATAGTACTATAAAAGAATTTTTGATTCATCCAATATTTTATTTTTATAAGTATATTAAATTTACTAAGATAAGTGGAGTAGCGAAGCACCTTGAATTTGTATTCCACTTTTCTGCTTATTTAAACTTTAAATGGTTATAAATAATAGAGTAAGTATTGGTTCTGTATTCGATATTTGTCGAGAATAATTTAAGATTCTACTCCAGAATAATAAATTGAAACTCATTAAAAAAAAGTCTATACCTAAAAATGTACCGTGTAAAGGAATTTACTGTAACTATATAATATGTTAAAATGCTCTAAATTGTAATAAAACAAATAATGTATCTAAGAAAATAAATATTTTTGATAGAAAAAGCATTCACGTGTACACATTAATAACAAATGTAACGAAAATAATCAAAATAACATATGCATTTTATTTCATACATTCTTTATTCAAAGTTCAAATGTAAATTGACTAGGTAATACTCGTATTAGAGTATTTATTCTGTATAAAACATTAATATGTATTCCTATAAATTGAATTATACAGTTTTATCATATTTTTTTATTATAAATTACATTAAATGTTTTCAAGTTTATATATTTTAAGCATTGACATCACTGTTATGTTAACTTATATAGACAATTATATCATCATAGTTCAAGAGTTGTAAGATTAAAAATCGGGGAAAAATGTTCAAATCTAAACATACCAAGTGATTTTGGTTTTTAGTTGTAAATCACTTCACTTATTTCATTTATGTTAGGTCATTATAATTGAATAACATAATTTTTACATGCCATTAAAAGTGTTGTGACTTTTTAGTAGTGACATCAGTCGTTAATTGTACTAAGTAGACGCCCATAATTTTCGTTGGTATTTATGTAGTATACAATACACAGTTATATCCATTTTTTAATGCATTTCATTCTTAATAATTGCGTGCACTAAGTCCTAGGGTAGAGCATTTCAACTCGAGAACTTTTATAACTACTGTCTTTTGTTTGTCAGCGTACGTTTTACGCTTCATTGTTACATATTATTTCCTCGTCTTATAATTATATGGATACGGGTGAAAGGGTTATCATCAAAAATTTACAAAAATCATTATTTCAACTATTGTTAAATCATTATAAGTGAATTTTAAAACGAGTTTACATCGATTAGATTACTTTTATTTTGATTTCGATTAATTTTAAATTTCTTATTCTAGAGACGAACGTAGGAATTCTATCGAAAATACTAAAATAAATAGCGAAAATATAAAGTCGAGTTTTGATTTTTTTTTTTTTCAAGAACTGAATTAATTGAAGTGTATTTTACTATAAAAGCGGATATTGTAATAATAATATTATGATCGTTTTCATAATTGTATTTTCAAAGCTTAATCTAATTTTTCATTTCCACCAATACACGGTTCTTGATGATTTGCAATGACTTTTTACCCTATGTTATTATTTCAGGAACATTTTTATTATCTACATATTTATTTTGATTGTTGTCCGAAGACGGTTTGACGTATTTCTAAATTCTAAAATATAGTTCTATACATTATGATATAATCACATTGCGATTTGTAGAACGTTAATATTATTTTGTATAATTATATAATAATATACCGTACAAACCACGATTTTGTATTTTATTAAATTATCGAGAAATTATTTTTATATATTATATAGCTTTCAGTTGTATATAAAGTAAACATAAATGTTTGAATTTTTAATTAAAATAAAAATAATTAATTCCCAGCGGACGATTAATGACCAAACTGATTTAATTTAGTTCTGCTATGATATTATTATGATAAATTTTTTTTTTATTTCAAGTTGGACGTATATACCTTTAGAGTTCAGTAAAAATAAAAATAATAAATCAATAAAATAAATAATATACGCATATCGGTAAAATTATAACGATCCAATTTCCCATCTACTTAAAGTTTTAGAATTATGATACTGAAACCACAGTAAACGTTCAATAAATCTAGGAACCTTACCCCTTGGGCTCAAATTCAGTAAATAATGATGCTTTTAAGATCATTTATGCCTCTTTGATTCATTGCTATAAGTCAGTATGTTCTAATTTTCTACTATTAAAAAAAAAAAGTTTAGTTCAATATTTTTCCTGATTTTTTAATACAACATCGTAATTTGTTTATAAATGAAAGATAAACAAAATATTATTACATTATGTAAATATTTCAATATATTTGCAATTGAAATTTTAGTTATTATGTGTAGAATTAGTCTAATTGTTGTAATAATGTATGAATTACATAAATAAGTATGTAAATTAAGATTAAAACAAAACCTACACATGCGTTAATTACTTTTATAGAAACATAACATCCATTTATTTTATATTATCTATCATTATTATTTAGAATTGGTAATTGTGTTACCGATATGTGAACATACTGTGCCTAACATTTTAATACTAAATTAAAAGAAAAAGAAAATGTTTTCGTAGATAATGTGGTTCAATTGTTCAAGGTATCTCTGTTGAAGGTAAAAATACATATATACACATACACACATCATTATAAAACCATTAAATTTGCAAATAAAATCATTTATTGTTCTGCGAATAATATGAAATATATCTATTAAACTGACATAAATAATATAAATAATAATAATAATAAATAAAAAAAAAGGTTTAAATAAAGAAATATGTTTAATAAATTAAATTATATCATGTACATGAAAAGAATTATTTTTCTAGATTCTGAGTGAGTGAGCAATTTTGTCTTACAGTAAGTTTTATTATTTTTTTTTCGATTCGTACGATAACATATTTTAGCAAAGTAAAATGTGCAAGTGTCATATAGCACTTCAATAAATTTATTGGAAAATGATACAGGTCGCAGAGCATTGTTCGAATATTTGAGTATAGTTTAAAGAGTAAAGTTTAAAGAAAAATAAAAATAAAATTGAACAAAAGTAGTGAAAAATTGTTATTATATCAATAAATTATACGTTATGTGTGTTAGCTAAGTTTTATTAGATATACTCAAATATTATTACATATCATGTATTGTTTTAGATTTTGAACGGAGTGATGAAACTAATGATTTTACAATTATGTGTGTTTTTTTTTTGTGTCTGTCATCACGTTTTGGAGCAGTAAAAGTACTTCGATTTTTAAAATTAGCCCTGTTTCTGATAGGAAAGTGAATCTCGTTGGTACTTTGGGAGGTTAAAAGTATAAAGTTTCCAATAGTTTTTAAAAGCGTTAGGAAAAACCCTAATAAAGTAACAAAAAAACAGGAATTTTTAAGCAAAATCTGTTTTTGACAAATTTGATAATTTTATTTTACTGTAACTCAAAAAATAGTAACTGTAATTACTTGAAATTTTCACCAAATTTTTATGTTTGTATTATCTATATACAGCTAAATTTTCAAAAAATGTTGACTTTTTTGAGTTATTTATAGGCCACTGAAATTTTCGATTTTTATGAGAATTTTTTTTTAAAGATTCGATAAACAAATTTTGATGACCAAAAGAAATTTTTTTCGGCCAAGTCAAAATACTTGAAAATTTTATACAAAGTTTTTCATAAGTTATTTTTATAGTGATTAAAAAATTACAAGAATTCATATGTACAATTTTTTATTGGCATTTGAAGTTTAAATATTGACAAAAATTCGTCAAAATCATGAATCTTTGCAAATTATTTTGTAGGTAAAATATTCATAAAAAAATTTGCATAAGTAGCTAAGAGTTGAAAAATTAATACAAGATTTTTCATAAGGTTAGCTTACAATAACTATAAAAGAACTTAAATGTTGGTGTATTCAGGCCATTAAAACATAAACCACCTTTTTCACCAACCACTGGAAATTATATCCTAGGCTGACAAATCATCTTCGTTCAGAATCGTTTTTCGTATTAAATGATACCTATCATTGGATTAAAATTTAACACCCCTATAATATATAATAGTGATCCACACGGAACCTAATATACAGCAGAGCAGTACCCACTTACCCGCATTTTTTATGTATACATATTACATTATATATCCAATCTGTGTGTATTGACTGTGAACTATTATTTGTAGGGTCGATTAAATATTAATTTATCATTATAAACTAAGTATGTTTGTTTTATTTGTTTAGTATTACAAAAATTAATGACATATCATGAGTTGCAACTATATGGCTATGTTTTTGGCAATGGAAGTCCTTAAAAATCCGCCATTTTACTGCAAGTTTTTGAACGGTACGTTGTCAGATTATCTGAAAAGTCCAGTTTAAAAGCAAATTGACTCTATGGTTAGCGGTGTATGAAATTGTTAAGCTCTTCAAAGGTAATGAAGCGAACATTGAAATCGAATATAAAACGGATCAAATTTTCAAATCGCTATAATAATGGTCCTATGATATTTTACTATAAATAATAAAATAGGATTATTCATTTATCATTTGCAGGCAGCTGTTCCTATATTGTATAATAAAACCCAGCTTTATAAATGTGTGTACATAACATATTATATAATATATTACATACACATTATATATATATATACATATATTATTATATGTGTAGTGAGCGAAATAATTAGTTGTCGTTTGACAACACCCCTACATGAATGGAACAAAATTCGATTAATTTCTTTAATAATGGATAAAATTAATGTTCATATGGTAAAACAATTATTAGTAAATAAATGACCTTAATGTCAGTCAAATAAATGTATACCAGTTGCAGTAAATTAACTAGGTATTGAATGCAATTTAAAAATTAAATGGAAGTATATAATATATTGTATTTAGGGGTATCAATATTTATGGTAACGTATAGCCATTTTAGCCAAACATGTTTTAAGGATAAATAAATCATTAGTTAGCCCTATATGTATGTAGACTAAACTAGTTTGTTTGAAACTTCTTAGTATATCAACCAGCTAAGATTATTAAAAACTATTTTTTTTTATTACATTTTACACTTCAGAATAAAATAAACTAAAATAGTCTAGGACAATAACCTAATGATTCACTACCGACAAAGCTTAAAGCTTAAAAATATATAAGCACAATTTTTTTATATGCATTTTAAATTAGAATTTTTATAAGGTTCTTAAAAATCACAAAATATTGATAACTATTTTTAAGTTAGAAACTTATAAAAGCTTTTTTTTATACCTATTTTTTTTTTAAACTTTGAAGATTAAATTATTACAAAACTACTTATTTAAACAATAAAATATAACGATGCCAATTATATTGTTAAAAATATTCACGTGAACTACCAAACACTTTTACGCATATTATACTATTATGAATCTTCTATAGGTACGCAATAACTTTTTTGGATTTATTTTAAGATATTATCTATTTTTACTATTTTACAGCATTTACAGAAATATGTTGTTAAATGTTGAAATATAATATAAACTAATAAAAAAGTAACATACTATGTTAACATAATAATTAAAAACTAATAAATAATAATAATATTATTAAAATATTTTCATAAAAAAAACTATTTATATTAAGCTTTTGTAATACAGAAAGTAAAATAATGAATTTAATAGTTGTACAAAAACATATCATTAAACATACTTAGTGATGTAAAATGATAGACCGTCTTGCAGAAAGTCACAATTGTCATAAATACTATAGTTGCTAACCTATTTTGCTATATTTTATAATCATCGTTTTTGATCGTGTTGATGATAGATAAGATAAATTTTAATAAATATTACGATAATGACAATGATATGTCTAGGCTTGTTTACCAAAAATAATAGTTGTACAGAAATCAATAATAATGATGGTAACCATGCCACGACAGACTATGGATAGATAGTTGCGCACATAGAAAATTGAAAGATTCCGGATTTATAAACATGTTAATCTATAATAATTAAGTAAGTATTGTTAATATGATGAACGGTTTCATTTTAGACACGTTTGTAAAAATATAATAAAAAATATGTATTATTGTTTTAATTTTTTTTTTTTTTTTTTTGGAACAAATACGTAGAAAAAAAAAATAAATAAATCATTTCAAGTATTCTAAAAACTATTTTATTATACTACGATGGAGAATTTGCTCAAGTTTTTTTGATGTATCTTGCAATTAAAATTTCTCGATATTGATGTTGCTTGTTGCACTTGTCAGACAGCTTCACATGGCCAATCGAGCCTGGCATAACAAATACAATTAATTTTATTTTATAAAATCTCAGATGGTCGAGAAATTTTTATTGCGTGTTTCTTTGATTTCGGTTTATTTGATTAACTTTCGTAATTACATTTCAGGATTCAGGCTTGACGTTTTGTTGGTATTTTTGTATAACTTATCTTTTTACTTTCTGTATTACTGATATTTATATAATATTAAAAGTATTCATTTTCTTGAACTAGAACGTGTCCAAACCATATTGTTTCTAATAATTTATTATCATAATACGTCATTTTGATGGATCGTTCGTTTACCTTCATGGCTTCATATTTCTTTTCATGTCGTGTTTCTTTCGATGTAATGCTAATAAACTTTTTTAGACATTTCACTGATACAAATTTTGTATTTTATTTCTTTATATTATGCTCTACACATACGTATTATAGCTATACTAACCATTATATTAAAATGTATATTGTTTAATGTTATTGTCAATATAATAATTTGGATTTGGGATTCGTTTTTTTTTTTTTTTAAATAAGTGTCTATTTATTTATAAGCTATTATTGTTTATTATTTTATTTTCATAGTATGATAGTAAGAATAAATTGGTATAGTTGGTCAAAAAAAAAAAAAAAAATAGTGTGTTAAAATGAATAAACAAAAATCGTCACGAAAAAAATCTCATAACTTCGATGATACAATATAATTATCAAGTATCACTGTTTGGTTTTCTTCTAGTTTTCTTTAGGTAACAATAAGAATATTATGTTATGTAAAACAAAAATCTAAAATTCTAAATGGCAGATTTACAATACTGCTCTGAAAAGGAATTCGATGATTTTCAAATAATGTATAAGGAATATACGAATAAAAACTTAGACTACATATGCCATTCATGTCAGTTTGTACACGCTTTACTAACAAATGTCAAAACTATAACCAATTTTAATCATATTGGTACGATTCTTGAAATGTATATTTCAACTTTTGGTATGTATAAATTATATAAATATATACTGCACTCTAATTTTTTTTTTTTTAATAAACATTGTACGTAATAGTTGTAAATATACATGGTGAGGAAAAAATAAGTTTAAAATATGTTTTACGTTATATGTTCTTGGTTATCCATTTAAAATAATTCGCCAAGTTGAAAATATATTGTGTTAAAAATGAAGTTATTTTAAATAAACATGTTAACATTATAACACTAGCTATTATAATATTATGCATGAACTGTAAACTAGTTTATTATTAATGATATACTTAGCATCGGTATAAATACAATTATTAATATACCTACGCAGAACTGCGTAAACAAAACTACCTACAAAATTTTAGGAACTAATTATTTCCCTTTACAATATAATATACATAATTATATAGCATCTTAATATGAAAATGTATTAATACTAATTGGCAATATGTTTGTGAGACTATGAAAAAATATAGTTTGTTTAATAACTTTGTAATGGCTTGGCATTTTTATCTACTTACTTCTCATCCGTCAGCTAGAGGAAATATCTAATTCATTACGGAGAAGAAAAAAGTTATGAGTAAAAAAAGAGATGTTTAATATGAATAAAAATATTTATTGAATTGTTTGTTTTACCAAAAATAAGTTTATCTGCTTTAAGTATTAGATTATTTGAAATATTAATTAGGAAACTATATATACCTTTTTAAAGTGATTTTAGGAAAAGAGTCTTGAGGAAAAATATCTTACATATTTTGGGTTGATGTTTATAGTAGTTTATAGCTTTGTCGTCCACCAAATAAGGGCTAACGGCAATTGTTTAAGTCAGAAACGCATAAACATGTGAGTGAAATTGGACAGTTGCGGAGACGTTTGAAATTGTTGCGTATGTCATAATAATGAAAAAATTGCATAAAGTAGTTAGTTAAAAAAGAGTACTTGGCGATTGGGTCCATAAGCGATTCAATGGTTATTGTTGTGTTGATCTTCTGATGAAAGTTGTCCAGTGCGGTGGTATCGTTTGGAAAATAAATAGCTTGAAGCTTTATTACTGAACACATTGTGGTCGGCTTATTGAGTCAAATCAAACCAACCATAAAACAAAACCTCGTATAGTTGAAAAATCGTGGAATTTTTTATTATTATTTAAAAAATATGTTTATATATTATGTATAGTAGATATATAGGATTTTGAGTATTGGAGACAAAAAAAAGATAATCAAATAATTATATATATAAATTTGTTTTTAATTTTAAATTTAAAAGATAATTATTAATATAATAAAATAATATTATATACTACAAAATAATGTAATATGTACATAGCACACAAAATAAATTATACATACATGAACGTCAAACCCAACATAAATTGTTGTTTCGATCTTATTAATGCATAAAAGACTATTATTAAAAAACAGTAATTCTGGTTTTATGTGGTTAGTTTGTTATCTTATATAATATTAGAATGAATTGACCTATTATCAAACTTAAAGGTAAGAATATTTTTTGTATTATCTTATCGGATTTTTACAATATTTTATTTTTTACACAAGTTATTTGAATTTTGAGCTAGTTTAATATTTTATATACTAATATTTGGCTTAAAAGTGACTGTTATTCCAGTAATAATCAGGTATAATTGTTATAATAATAAATAATACAAAAATAACTTCAAGTACTCAGATGCTGACACCTAATGATAAAATACATTTCAAAAATGTTCATTTGATTCATAATAAAATAAGAAAAAGGTATATGTTTGTATAATTGTTTCAATTTTGGAAATTGACACTACCATCCAACGATAATGACACACTGGTGAGTCGCACAGTGAAAGCAATTTGTTATATTAGGAACTTTGATCAAATAAAAACTGTCCAGCGATTTCTAGTGATACTAAATGTTTTTTTTTTTTTTTTTTTTTTTAAGAAGAGTATAAAAAGAATAAAAAGACAAAAAAATAAAATAAAACAATCCAGTCGTACTACATCAACGTATTTGAAAAAGGAAATAATTAGAAGTCTTGGTCAATTATACACCGTTGCTAAAAAAATATAAATATTACATTATGTACACGAATGAAGTGTTGAGTAAAAAGAAGAAATTATAATGTTTTTCTAGCCATGCAATTGTTAGAAATCATCGTGTATATGGCAGTCATTATTGTCTCAATTTTAACTTTTTCAAGAACACAACATATTATATTTATAAAAATAATAAATCTGATACTAAGAATATTAAAGTAGTCTAACATTATTATTAATAATAATAATAATAATTTAATATTTACATTATGCACCCAAATCACATACTAAACTATTATTAAGAGTTTTAAATCATCTGTTTATGTATTTTAATAAAGATTAGTTTGATTTAAATACTGCAATGCTGATTCGGTTAAAGAACTTCCTAATTTTAAAGTATAATTAAGTTATTATGAAAATTGTTTGCAACTTATTTAAATACATTAAATTAAATAATTATATATAAAAAATACATAAAAATAGATTTTACTGAAAAAATCATTGTTAGTTACTTCTAAAATTTAAATATTTTATGATAATAAAGCTTAACGTTTGTCTTGTTAGTATTATACTTGTATAACATTACTATGAAAAACATTTCATTTTATATGTTTAAAATGTGAAACATTTAATCTTATATAAACTATTGTTGAATTTAAATAATACTACAAATGCATCCAATTTTTGACAAATTTAAATACTCTAAAAATAATCTATTTGTATCTAACTAAAGTTATCTATAATTAACAAGCAATAAGTATTTTTTTTATATTATCCAAATAATAAAATATTAATCATTGTTTTTATACATTATATCTATATTCTTAAAAATAATTGAAAAAATATATATTTTATAGTATTCGTTATAGTATAACCTCGTTTTTTGTAATTAAAAGTATGCAAACATGTTAAAATAACATAGCTATGTACATAATAAAAAACAAAGTAGTCATTGATAATATAGTTATTTAAGAAGAAGAAAAAGAAACAATATTATAAGTTAAAGATTAAATAAAAATATAACACGCTAATATTTTTTGAGGTGAATTTTCATATGAATAAGTATGGTAGGTATTATAATATTTGATGAATGTTGTGCAAAAAACAAGTTAAAATAATATTTCATACGTGTGATTTAAAACAGTTGTGAAAACATTTTAAATTTATGGAAAGTAATTTATCAGATAGGAAGAAAATACGCTTTTCAGTTATATAGTTTAAACAATGTCGATATGAGAAGAAAATAAATTTATAATACTGATATTAAAACACTATTAAAAATTACAAACAGCATTTAAATTATATATAATTAATAATTATGTAAAAGTCGTCGTTGTTTTGTTAAAAGTGTGTATAAAGTGCGAGTAATTTTAAAAGTGAATTTTACAATTCTTTGCAAAAATATTAATAAATAATAAAATTCTTCTTAAATGTTATTAGTTTTTGTTTTATTATTTAACGTTTTTAAAGCTTACAGTTGCTGGGGTCATTACATAAAAATATATTGAACCTGAAATAATATAATAAAACATACATTAAGATATTTTATACAATCGAATAAATATCCTAAACTTTTGTAAATAAATTAAAAAATTCTTGAATATTTTATTTTTATATATTTTTTAATTTTGTCTATAGGAAACACAAAATTGTTTCAACGGTTATTTTAGATCAATTTGAAATACTTCAGAAATTATAAAGTAGTATAGAAAAATAAACATAATATCTGTATACGTTTAAAATACGAGATGGTGAAAAATAACAATATAACATAATATTAGTGTACAAGTTCGTCATGAGTAGCGTTAACATCCTTCTCTATGAATTTTACAAGTATGATAACTAGAACATTAGGCAAAGGTGACACTAGTGTACGAGTAATATGGCAGGTCAATTTCAGTCACTTGATTATTTGACTAAAACTTATTTGGTATTAAAATGAAATTCAATACTTTTTCAAAGTACAAAATATATTAATATTACGACAAGTATAACCATAATCATAGTAATAGTAATATTATTAATAATATGTAACACGTCATACCGGATACCTATGGCGGCCATGTACCACTTTTGCCTATACAATACGCCGTGTTACTATTTATTATAATTTAATTTCCAAGTTTTACATTTTTAATTTTCATAAGTGCAATAATCTATTAATAAACATAACATTTACGTTAAATAACTTAGAAATAATATATTATTCAATGTATCAAACTATACGTGATATTTCTAGTTTTTTTTTTTAAGTATTAAAAAGGTTAAATTTTATTATATTCAATATACTAGATGAAAATGCGCAAACATTTAATTTTTAGGATTTACATGTCTATATCCAAAACAAGTACACTTGATTGTTATCCTTAAAATAAAAAATAACTTATTTAAAACACGTATTCCATGCAATTACCACATGCGTTAATATGATTAAGTTATAAGTGCCATTTGGCGACAGAATTGAAAAAAAAAATTAAGTGATGCATACATTTATATTATATTTATTATTCATAAACGAATATTGTTAGAATTATTGTGGAAAAAATATTGAATAGAAGCTACGTTAATTTTTGTTTACTAATACACTTTTATACTACACACAAAAGTCGTTACACGCTTACGAATTCATTTATTTAGTATTACCGAATCAGAAATCAATTTCATTTTAGGATATACCTATTGGAAATATAATATTATACATTAACTTACAATAAATGTGTGTTTCTAAAATCAGTCAAATTATAAATCACAAAATCGAAAGTTTAAATAAATAACATTTTTTCAACAGTACTTCTTTTTTTATATACACAAATATTAGTTTCAATAAATAAATAATTTATTAGTTGAATAAATCGTTTATAAATTTAAATATTTTTTATTTGTCTATTTTGTATTTTATTAAATTCTGTATAATATTGATTGGCTATTCTTATTCCCATAATTTTATGTATATACTTAATCAAAATTGTTTATTGCACTCGTTATATTTTATAGATTGTGATTATTTGTTTTTTGAAAATAAAAAGTTTTTGTAGGTTGTTTAATAAAATCAGTTTTTATCATATACCTAATTTAGAATCAGTTATCTATTGAATGTTCGATTTGATTTTTAAAGTATATAGGTCTGTTGTTTGTTTTTAGATAATAAACTCTAAGACGTTGCTATTTTTTCAGTCAAATGTCATTTTTTTATGTATTATTTAAAAGATTCTAATGTGAATTCATAAAAATATGATTGAAATGCAAAAACATATCATAGTATGAATCGAACGTTAAAATTTATTGTCGTATAATGAGTTACAGGTCCACATGAACATTGACCATTATAATATTGATTTCGTTCAATACGTATATGATTATCAACGTCATTAATTGTTGTACAAATCCATTGCGTTTTAGACTTAATAATCGAAATTTATCATTTTCAATTATTATTATGTTGTTGCCGTTGACCGTAATCACGAAACAGCTGTGTCTGATAGACTAGTAAAATATAGAAAAATTAAATAAATATTATCTATCAGTTTATAATTTGATTTGTACGTGACAACAATGGTTGGTTAACAGTTATGTCAAATTCAATTCATAATAATATATAGTTTACATTGAAATCTTCTTTTTTTTCCTCTGGAGATTTGGCTTCACTTTATATATGATTTATGTAATCATAAGATTTAGAAATTATATACTAGAGAACGTTTACATTAAATGAAAATAATTTTTATTTGTTTTAAAGAAAAATTTATTCTTAATAAATTATTGTCATGTAGTATATTCTTTTACAAGTCATATTTTGTAATTTATCTTTCTAAGTATATTTTATAGTTATATAATTTATGCTTTGATTAGTGACGAATGTATTGATTTTACAACAATGTATGTTTTTCTTTGTACTAGTCATCACATTTTTTATTTGTAAATAAGTTTGTATTTTTAACTTTGAAGCTGGATCCTGATAATAAAAATTGTATTTAGTAGGAACTCTGGGAATAGTTAAAGGTAAATAATTGTCGATTATTTTCAAAAAGTAAATCAATATTCAATAAAATTGATATTATTTTTTGGTAAAAATCAAATGAATAACCATAGATACTTTAAATTTTCACTTAATGTTTGTATTACAATTTTTTAAACATCTTAAGATTTTCAAACTAATTTTTTTCTTTTTATGACACCGATGTATAATTGAAATGTTTTCTCTTGAAGTTCTTATAAGTTGTAATTAAAATTATTAAAAAATAAAAATGATAATAATAATAATAATAATAATAATAATAATAAATAAATAAAGATACACGTACATATGATGTTAAAATGGAGAATAACGATTTTAGTTGGTTATTTTTTTTTTATAATTTAAAAATATTATTCATTGGAATTTGAAACTTTTAAAACTATTATATTTTCTACACATAATGGCATTTTCAAATACAATATTTCGGCAAAAACTAATTTAACTTGCAGTATTATCAATATACAGTGAAATAAATTACTTTAATAACAATAAAAATACTTAATAAAATATGGACTAACGGACGGTTTATCTTTAATCAGAATCGTAATTAGTTCGTCATTGAATTAAAATTTGACACATATAATTTTTCCATTACATTGTCATTTTTCCATGACAAGGTTTACTCAACACCTATGACTTATTATACATCTGGAAGTTTATTTAATTCGCAGAAATAACTATCGTGGGATCAAAATTAAAAGGTTTTATAAATCCATCATAATCAAATGTTGTATCAATTGAATAATATTGTTAGCTGGGAATTTGTCAATTATATTGTTTTATAATAATTATCAGTTATACATAAGTGAAACACTTAAAATTAAAACTACCTAACTTTATATTTTAACATGCATTAATTGATAATAATTATTATTTTTATACATAGACATTTATAAAAGCGTAATATATAATATAAATACCATTTCTCACGTACAATTAAATAATTTTGGTTTTTTTTCAAAAAACATTCTTTTTTTATTTTTTGCCATTCTATGATTTATTTATATATTAATAATTGTATATAATAATATGCATTTTTCATTTTGTTATGTATTATTTCTTTCTTTTATGAGAAACTATATTTATATTATACCAGAAATCTTATTATTTATACAAATTTAGAATATATATATATTATTATAGTTTTCAATTATTTATTATTTAATTTAAATTTATTTTCAATTTGTATTATTAACTAAAGACTTATAAGGTTGTATAAATAAATATAAAATTATATGTATATTTTTTTTTTTTATGTCAATAATTAAAATGTTTAGGTACCCATTTAGAGAAGAAATATTGTCTTCTGAAGTTTGATATAAAAATTAATTATTTGTAAGTATTTAACTAACTGAATTATAGAACTTTTTTCATTCCGAGTGTATCAGACGAACATTGAATAATCTGCACATTAAAATATGTTGTCATTATAATATGAATGATACATCAAATATAATCTATTAAGAAAAATAATTATTAGTTGAAAGAAATTAAACGTACTGATTAGTTATTCACAGCATTAAGAATTATAATTTAATACTAGGTGTTCATTGTTTTTTAAAATGTTCTAACTTAAGTTCATAAATATGATAAAAAAAAATAAACATAAGTATACTCTGTATTTCAATAAAAATATGTCTCCCCTGGAATGTGCACCATCAATAATTTATTCGGTATCTAAAAATAATTGTGATATATATTATGCATATTTAATAATAAAATTATAGACAGTTCATAGCTTTTCATAAGATTCATAGCCATTTTAATAGTATTTTATACATATGTAGTTTATTATATCATACACCCATATACTTTTATATATTAGTGATTTGTGAAATAATAACTAATTATAAATTAAATACAAAACAATAATAAAATAGTCTACATATAGCATGAAAAAAACCTCACATTTTTTTTAAAATAAAATATAACCTTATAATCATGGAAACATTTTGATACTCTCATTTGCAAAGTAAACCATAAATGTAAATATAATTATTAATTAAGCATTCGACAATAATATGTCAAAAACATTTTTGTTTTTGTAGTTATTTTCTTTCTTTATCTAAATTTGTTTATTATACTAATTAAACATGCCTTTGACAGGCATTCATTGTTATACAAAATGCACATGGAGTATAACTAAATGGTAGGTATACCTATAACTCTCATTCACAATTTTCAATTAGACCAAACAATAGCGCTATTAAAAGGAAATGTTCAGATGAAAATTTTAAGTTTAAAAAACTCTTACTAAACCAAACAAGAGTATGACACATAATATATTACAAGTTTAGACAGTATATGCGTGACATGTGACCAAACCCAGCTGTGTCATGCGTGGGGATTCAGTTAATATGCATACCAATGTTAGAGATTACGTGAAAGGGGATTTTCACTACAGCAGAGTTTAACACCAAAAGGTTTTAACAAAACAATATAAAAGGTGAAGTAGCTAGGTTATAGCATACTTTAAATATATATATTTTACTAATCAAGTATATAATAATAAAAAAAAATAAATAAATAATATAATATTTATTGAACCAACAAACTAACAAGTCAAAATGTATGAAAGAATACTACGTAAATAAATCTTTTATTTCAAAATAATAGCTTTTGTTGTAGTACCTAATCAAATATATTTTTTCTTTTACTGGATGTTTTTTGTTTTCCTGTGGTAATTAAATCATGCTTGACGACTAATTCTTCTTCTTGAATATCATTATTTTTCCATGAAAATATTATAAAGAAATTAAATTGACAAGAAATTTGTCACTCACACAAAAATAATTTTTGTGTGCATATTATTAATCATCATACATTTACAATATATATATATCATAATAACATATACATTATACTATGAAATCATACATATTACATATATTTAAATTTTTTTGAATTGATTTAAAATATTTAATACAAAACATAAACACTATTAATTATTAAAAAAAATAAAAAATAGATATAAATAAAACAATTTTATTTTAATAAATTGTGTGGAAATATAACTTGAAAAAAAGTTTTGTTTTTATAAAAAATTTAATAGAAAACATGTTAGATCATAATTTTCTCAATAAATTCTATGTGTATATTTTTAAAGTATAAAACATTCAATGATTGAAAAAAACTTTTTAACAATTTTTATTTCTTAAAGGCGTATTAATTGTTTTATGATATAGAAAATTTATATTGTTAACTTCATATTATTATCAGGTTTAGGTTAGGTTATTTTTCAGGTTAAGTATACATTTTATACATTATTTTACATTCCCAAAATAAAAATACAAAATACATTAACTAAAAAATATTAGTGTTTTATATTGAGAGTTCCTTTAATATCTTTAATATTATTTCTAAAAATACACAGCAGATTATGTTGAAGGCTTAAAATGTAGGTACATTATTTGTTGTAACTTTTTAATAATATACTTCGTGTATGAATGGTTATGAACCACTATAGTGATAAAACGTATTGAAGGTTTATAAAAATAAGATTTTGGAAACTAGCAAACTGGGAATAGAAATGTTTAAAATTGAATTCTAATCGTAATGGAATACTCGTATAAATTCAAGTTATTTTGAATTCTATATGTTGTACTTGTGTTACATAAATGCATTTTATAAGGTAAATATAAGTATTGATATATGTTTCAGAATAGTATTTTGAATCAAGAATTCTATAGAATTCTTAGGTTTTTTATATAATGTCAAATTTGATCGGAAAATGTATATTTAATATATGCTTGTGTGTTTGTATGTCAACTTCAAAATTGATATAATGTACAAAACAAAAGTTATACTAAAATGTACAATGATATTAACAACAATAATAAGGTGAGTTTTATATTTATTGAATATTTATTTAGTGTTTACCAAACCTAACCTTTGGTTAAATATTATATTATATATTTCAAGTTCATCTCGTTTTATTGTAAAATTATAAACAGTGGCTTATATAAATTTAATACAAGTTTTTAATTTGTCAAAATATTTGTATTTTTGTACAACCGATATTATTAAAAACGAATATCTTTAAAATATTTTTATACGCTAATACTGAAGTTAATATATTCACATTACGAGAACCAGATAGATAATAAAAGAGTTTTACTATGGATATAGGTGTTAAGAACTTTATGAAATACATACGTACTATGTTGAAGGATAAAACACTATGCAATTCTATAAATAATTCTTACATACCTTGTTATAAAATATATACACATATATAATATCATGTATCATTTATAATAATAATAGATAAAAGATTTATTTTGTTAGAATACTATTTACTATATTATTCTAATCACTATTCACATTATTCGACATTTACTTTCATAACACATATCTCTCTCTCGATTTGCTGTTTTTTAGCTGTTTTCTTATCCTCGAGAAAATGTATATTTTTCCCAGTTTTTTTTTTTTTTTGCTGTAATTTTAGTTGTTCTTTAGTTTTATACAGTAATTATCTGCCTCTTCTTAATTTTTAAAAATAATCTTACTACTCAATGATTCGCCATTTTAAGATGCGCCTTATCTTGCTATCAAGTATCAACCAAACTACGAAATTTTGTTTGAATAGCTCTTCAATATATTTAACTGTTACGTTCCTTATGACTACCCTCACACAACCAGTTAAAAATAATAATTCTACTAGCTGTTTTTAAATTACTTATAACATAGAACATATTATTTATCACATTAAACTTTCAGTTAAGAATAAATTAAAATATTTTATTGAGAACTGCTTGATATCATAATATAAGATGTCTTAACAACCAACTAAACGTTGTGCGATTTAGTCAAATGTTACTGTTTAAATCAACAACATATAATATATAATATCTATTACTGAAGATATCCAATAGAATGTTGTCGTTTTAAATATAATATTATTATTAAAAGTATCTTTTAGGGTCCACTTTTTTAATAATTCGTATATTAAGTTAAGCAGTGATAAATATAACATACTTAAACATTTCTCTTTTTAAAACAATTAATTTCCTTATATGGCTTAAATACAGATTTGTATATAGCTATGATCTATGACACGGAATAGTAAATATGAGACGATGTGTAGATTAATATTCAATTTTTATATGATCACCTATATTACATTATGTAAAACTATAAAAATTATTATTATATTTTTTATCCTTATAATTTTCCATTGATATTTTAATAATATAAAGCAATTATAGATTAGGTATAAAAAGTTTAGAGTGTTCAAGATGCAATAGACTAATAACGTTTACTGTAATATCTACTATACTTTCTTAAAATGAGGATAATAGTGAATAATTATTAACTATTAACCATAAAATTAGTGAAAAGATTTTTAGTGAAACTTCATTAAAATGTCCATGCTATGATATATTTCTTAAAATATTTACTCAATCTGTAATTTTTCCTTGTGATTTCTGAAAATATTTCAAACACTAAAAAAAAAAAAATATTTGTTTAATGTATCAAAATTTTAGGGCTTCTAAACTGTATACAATTCAACATAATATATGTGTAGAACTTTATTTCTGCCTAAAATATTTTCTTAAGAAGTTAAATAATATTAATACACGGTTTAAAGACTAAGGTATTATACACCTCACTTCAACAGTTACTGTTTTTTAAAAAAAATGACACTTAGCTATTAATCAATAAATGTTACTCTTAATCGCAATGAATTATAAACAGTGGCAAAAAGGCACCAATGTCTACCGGAAATTAAACTTTCAAAGTGTAATCATAATGTATTTACACATTTTCATTTCAGATGTATACGGATGATGTTGAATTATCGAGAGTATTACTTGACGAAAATAAATCTTCCCCCACATTATAGACGGTAATGATATTTGAATATAGAATATTCCAAAGATAAACTTGTGTTGCTTTTTGATCTACGGGAGCAACTATGTATAACACAGTACATTCAGCTGTTAAACTTTCAATTTCAGCTAGTCAAAATGGTCCTATGTACACATAGCTGCGTTCAAATATATACACCGTCAACATCAACTCTAAAATCTTGATGTCGTGCTACATATCTTTTACGAAATCCTGTTTAAAAATAAACAGTTACTTTATATAATCTGCGTGGTTAGATTAGGTTATATTTGTGTAATCTACCTATATATAGAATTATTTTATTATAACGTAATCGTTTTACCTCTGGTTATAAGAATCTCTTACCAGACTGAATTTAATTGAAATACAACCTTCGCCTAAATGCGTCATATTTTATACAGTAACTATACGAATACGATATCAATAGTATTCGATATCAATGCACTATTTTTATTGATACACGCACATATATAATATATATATATTATGCATCCAACAGAACGATACAACTTGATCGTTATAATTTATCCATTGACATTCGAAATAAAAATCATATTCAAGAGTCATTGTTGTTTTTATTTTGCAGTGTACATACGATTCAACAAAGACGTATTGGCACCAACTGGCGTCCGTGCATTCAACGGATTTGTTTTTGTCGGAGTCTCTACCCATTTTTTGAGCTAAACCTATATATCCGACAAAATAGGTTGGTCAGACTTCCGGCGAGGCAGCAGTCTGCCATCGGCGCCGTCAACCGCCGGCACAATGTTCTCCAAACTCAAATCAGGCACGTCGTCTGTCAGCCAGGGTGCACAAGTGTTATCCACCAACAACATCCTCAACCTGTTTGAGGTCGGTAAATTCGTGTGCTCTGCTGGCCCAGAGCTCATATGGAAGGTTTACGAGGGGTTCCGAAAACCAGACGGAAAGGTGAGTAAACGATGATCGCATTTATACCATGAATAGGTACATGATTAAGTCATATTATGTTCTACTTATCGATGCCGGTAGAATGAATATCGACATATTATAAGTACGTTAAATCGATATTGTTTGAATATGGAATAACTTGCATATCCATGTAATGTTAGAACTTTAGGTGCTGTTAAGTAAGAAAAAATATAGTAAATTAAATATGAATCAATAACTGTTTAATAACTATAGTTTTTAAATTTATTGAAATAAAATTGATTAAATACATTTTATAAATCAAATTTACATAAAGTATCAACTTAAAATTAAAATTAATAAATTAATGATATACTAATAAATATTTTACATTACATAGTAAGCTATAGTTAGTCATTATAAAGTTAAATTATATATGTATAATATAAAACACTGATGTTTTGAAAGTCATATATATATTTTTTTTTTTTAATATGGGTATGTACTAGTCAATCATTAATAATATTAATACTATGATATTTTATTAAATTATTTTCGTTGAAAATATAAAAATTATGAATAAGTTAATAGGTGAAAATTTTGTATATGTATTATTGTTGTACAGTACAACTTTTAAATAAGTACACAAAACTGTTAAAAATCTCATTTAACTTTTTTTTGTGTAAAATGTTGAGTTGTGGGACTCAAACAATCAACGAATATTTTCCTATTGAAAGAAATGTACATTATTTAAATAGTCTAAAAAGAGCACAAAATATATAATAATAATTATAAATAATACAAATGTATAGTGAAAAGTGCTGAGAATATAATATACTAAAAACAATATAAACTTATATTTTAAAATGGTTTATGTAAGTCCGTCTGTTTTACTTATACCTAGTTATATATATATAATATACATAATATAATTTGTTTATAGTACATAATATTACATATTGTTAGTATAATATTTTTCTTTTATTTGATTTTACAAATTTATGTAAATGTATCTAATGAACATACTATATAATCATTTATAAATTGTTATAAAAATAAATATTAACAATTAAAAGATAATATAAAATAATATCATGTATATTTTATACCACATTTGAGATGTTTAGTGCTTATATAAAAAATAGTAGTTATTTCAAACTTTTTTTTTCAATATTAAAAAATGAAATACAAATTAATATTTTTCTTTTAAACTTTGTTAAATTAAAATAATTGCATAATTTATTATTCATTGAGTTTTTGTTTTAACTGTAGGTAATATAAGAACTGATATTAAAAAAAGAAAAAAAGAAAAGAAAAAAATATTGAATACTTGGTAGTAAAATTTGTATAGTGTATAAATAATAATAATAATATAAGAAAAAATATTTTATTGATTGTAATTGATTTGTACAAAATATAATAAGTACGTTAAAAAACCTACATAAAAATTATGTAAAAAATATGTAAACCTAAATAAAATAGAGTATTCCACAGTTTTGCTCTAAAAATAACTCGAGTTTACAATTAAAAATCAACAAATAGTAAAATAATTCCAAAAACTATATAACTACAAGGTTATTTCAAAGACATCTAAAATATTATATAAACAAGGCAAAAAAAAAAAAAATGTTAATAATCTCATAAAAAGAATCTATTTGTTAAATTATTTATTTAAATATTTTTTTGTAGTATATAAAATCCAAATAAAACATTAAGTACAAAATTTTCTTTAATTATTATTATTTGTATTCATTTAAACGATGTTAGCGAAATTACAGAAAAATGGTTTTTTGTATTTGAAGAGGAATTCAACTAATTAAAAGTTTCGTACCTAAAGTACTATTATTTAAAATAAAAAAAAAATAATAATACTTTAATGATTGTTGGTTCATAACACTTGTATGTATATGATATGTGACTTATAGAACTTTTGACAACTTCATACATATCTTAGAAAGTGGTGTATTCGATATGTGAATAAATAATAATCTTACATCAGTTAAGACTATTATTCCTATTTATTTTAAACATATGTATAACTTATGATACTATGAGTTTATAATATTTTATTGGATTAGTTCAATAAATTATATTTAGATATCTATATATTTGTGTAATCAAAAAAAACTGTACATATTTTTTTTAGTTTAAATTTATACAATTATTATTTATAATCAAGTATTTACAAAATCATGTCACTGTAAATTTTCAAAATTACTTTTAGCATATACTATTTTTCAATAAATTAAAAAAAGACCTCAGCTTAAGTATTTTGGTTTAAATTACAAACCGTAAAAGTTATAGGTAAAATACTTAAATACATAATTAAAATATTTTACTTAGCAATAAATTAATTAGTTATATAACTCCAAGGATTCTTTTTATGTGATTTGTAACCATTTTTTTTTTTTTTTTTTTTTATTAAAAATAACTACAATAAACCATTTATTACTGAATTATTATGAATTTACAAATAATAAATAATAAGATAGTAATGAGTATTTAAAAAGATTAAAAGTTTTCATTTCCTATTGTTATTATGAACAAAACACCATTTTCTCAGATTATTTTAATGAGATCTGTAGCAATCAGCATCTAGTTACATGGTTACTTCTAACAATTTAGGTATCCTATTTAAAGTATCCTATTAACCATTAACGTATTTTGCATGCATGAAGGATAATATCATACTATGTCATAAGCTTTGATGCAGATTCCAGATATGTAGGAGGGAGTATAATATGTCCCTGTTTAATGTTGTACCAGTGTGATGATATTTTATTACAAAATATCGTTGGGCATTTTCAAGTATAATGTTTAAATTATTTTATAACATATTGTACAAGTTTTATATTTTTTTTTATTTACAGATATTATTAAAATTTTAACCATTTATAATAAATTAATGTGTTTTATCTTTTTCCTCTTTTTTATTATAAGTAGCTTAATAAATAATTTTGAATGTAATGTATAAAAATAAACTTACTAAAGTAAATTCCCTTTTCTAAGTTACATTAACATAGGTTATGCAATTAAGTTTTAAAACACAAGCACGTATCACTTATATACTAACTTTCTCATTTATTATAATACACCATTATAAAAAGCAATTTAAGAGTAAGCGTTTAAAAATTTGTATAACAAAAAATCTAATTTAAATCATATGTAACAAAATGAAAAATTATGCAAAGTGGTCAATCATTGTAGATTTATATATATAAAAAATAATAATAATTAAAAAAAAAAAATACTTGATTTGTAATATTATAAATTAATTATTTTTTGTAGTGTCTTATTATATTTTAAAATAAAATCTAACAATAGAAAATTAAAATATGTTTTATAAACCTATAAATTATTGTGTTTGAGAAAATCATTATAAACAATTTCTTTATGGAAAACAGTTAATTATAAATTTATCAAATGTGTTTTCATTGTCTTATAATATATAATATAATTTATAAATAAATTAAAACCATATTTGTATATTTATTGAAGTTTTAAAAAAATATATTCAATGCATTTTCATCTTTAAGAAAATTTTTACTTTTTTACTCTAATAATTTTGAATAATGAATTGCCTACATCAATGTAATACAAGAAAAAAGTATGATAGTATCCATGATGGTTAATATCCTTGTATTCAAATAAAACATCTTGAGTTGTAGTTAATACGAATTCCGTCAACGATTTTCAGATAAACCACCCTTTTTTTCACTGACATCAAAAAGCTTCGAATAAGTTAGAAATCTACAAGATTGAATTTCTTCTCAACTTTAAAATTGTTATTGAAATCCACACCTACCCAAAACCTCACCATACGTATGATGGTCTTACGGGCATACTCGGAAATATTGTCATCGTGATCAACGATGTGTTGAATAAGGAGAAGATCACATATCAGATTCTTGTGCACGTGGCTCTCCAGCCAGATGTGCTTTTTGTGGTAGTTTCCACTCTACCAATTATTGAGGTTGCCTTGATTATAAAAAGCTTGAACGTTTTAGTCAATCAAATAGGCAAGATCTTTTCATACCAACTCCTTCAAAATAATAATATTTTAATGCCACTCCCGTCAATCTATTCTATTCTTATATCACTTTTTTTTTTTTTGTTATAGTCATTCTCAATGTTTTTTAAATATTGAAACAATATTAACCTGCTCCTTTATTACTTAATTCATAAAATATCATAAAACCTCTCCTTTCCTTCTCACATTATTATTAAATAAAACCCCATTATAAATATCTCTACGCTCTGAAACTACACTACCTATCTCATATTATCAACTATTATCATTGATTATAATTTATTATTATTGTTTTTATTATTATGTGTACAATCAATGTTATTTATTTAGAGCTGTAATAATACTGCTAAAAACTAAAAAAACATAATAGTATTTTTTTTTTTTTTTTTAGTTAAATCATTAAATGTGTTCATTAGATCATCTTTTTTAATTTTGATCGATATAACTGTTTTTGTGTTTGGGATATAAAAAAAAATAACAGATAGCAATTATTATATCTATATATCATATTATGCAAAATTTATTTTAAAATATATTTATTAGTATTCGGATAACAATAAATAACAAAAAAAAAAAAAAATAGTATGTATCAGTATATATTTTTGTACTGCATATAAATGTGTATTTATTATATTATTATAGATTTAGAATTATAATATTAATATAATTATTATTTGATTGTCAATGGATTCAAATTTATTCTAATGTAAAACTCTTATATTTCCACCTCATATAATTTCGACCTGGATAATGGTATTTCGGATAATTGATTTTCGAAAGCTGAATCAGATAGAAATAAATGGTAATATTGACAACAGGAAACGATACCATTATTATGCTAACGATATGCGGTGAGTAGAAATTCGTTTCATCGATTGACTCTTGTGTTAGCTATATAATTGACAAACGAGTTTCAAATAAAATATATGTGGAGAACTTTAATGATAGTAAGAATAAATAATTTGCAATGCGTATTGTTGTTCTACATAATTTAGATCAACAAGTAAATAGTAACAAAAAAGATATTGACATTATTTATTGATAACTGAAAATAAATATTTACATTTAACAGAATCTATGAATGAAAATTGTGTATAATTATAATTATTTTAATCAACGTAAGATTCTTGAAAAAAAATATGATAACAAGAGAAGAGAAATAAAAATATTTATATTTGGTGATAATTGATAGATTTCAATGGTGACTACATGATCATTCTTATAACTTTGTACATTACTAATGTTACTTTGAGAACTTATCCGATTCATCATTGTTATTAGGATTGTTGCTCTTCACGAATATACACGTGTAGTTTTACCTAACATAAATTTATAAGTAAAATATATAATCAATTATTCAACCACTAAAAGTATACAATGTATAATATATATTGTCATCTGCATAAGGTTTTTACAAGAACAACAACTAATAACTATAACTATTTGGTGGTTAATATTATTTAAAACGCCATTTTGGGAAATCATGACTATATATTAGAGAGTTATTTGTATAGTATTCTTAAGGTTTACATAAAGCCAAATCAAAAATTAAAAGTTTTCGTTTATATAATTTTAAGATGGCTAATTTATGTAAATATTTTAAAAGTTTTATTAATTTCCATCAAGAATTAAAATATTTATATAAGTTTTAAATCATCCGCATGGGGCGGCCAGAGGATTCAATTATAATTTAATATGGGCACTAGGAGGGCGAGTGGTACGATCACTAAAACGACAATATGCCCTGCTAAATAATTTGATATATTTTAGGCCATTTATTATATAACGGATTTCAAACAAAATGATAAATCTGAAAAAAAAAATTGTCAAAAAAATATCTAGTTTTTTATACACTCGTACGTATATTTTACTTTATAAATTATGTTTATATTTATAAGTTTTAAATTACAAAAAATCAATGTCGTATAATATAATATTATAGTATACCCTTAGTAAAACGTAAACCCGGGTATGGGTGGATAAAAAAAAAACTATCCTGCTATCCGTACACAGATGTGCACCGAACTTTAAAACGTGTATAGTATTTTTAGCGTCGTTTAAGGACGGTAAAAAGTATGGTTACTCGTTAGTCAACAGTCCGATCAGGGGAAAAAAATATAAACTATAAAACACGTCACTGTCGTGCAGAGGTTGTTATCGAAAATGATAAATGTCCCTCTACGATGAACCAACCCGTGACCTGTGAATCCCAACTACAAATACATATAGGCACTTTACTGTAGTGCTGACCTGATCGCTACTATAGTATTATACATCCCGTGAACGGTGTCTCGTCCTCTCATAATAATAATGATGATAATTGGTTGGTATGATAATATAGAATTCCACTATGCTGAATTGTTTCCGCCACATTTGAATGGGTTCCTACATTGTTACAAATGTTATATCTAAATATTCGTTCTCGGGTTATTTTAAAAAATGATTTCAATTCATTCTCTGTTGAATAAATAAAATATAATTGGTACCTAATACTTATGATAATATTATTTATTAACAATAACAAGTACATATATTACCATTATTCGTTTTGGTTTCACTACTTTTAACTGTTTATTTTAATGTAATGACAGTATCATTTTTGCATTTTATTTTTTCTGTCAATTTTGTGTTAGAAGACACTTTCATTAATTGTAATATTCTGATCAAGAACATGTAATATAATATAAATTGTATTCTTTTGTGTTGGTCCACTTAATTTTGATTTTTTACTAGTTTTTTGCAAAACTTTGAACTCATACTCTACTTAACCCAAGGTTTTACATACTTATATGGCTATATCTCAGTTTTAACTTCTTTTGAAATTCAAATAATCTGACTGAAGCTGTTTGAATGTCTAGAATAAAAATTACTATTACAATTTAGGTTAACTAACTGCTACTATTAATTATTCGTTAATTTAGAAAAACATGTAAATCTAGCCCACATTGATATTTTATATATGCTGTCTCATTGAACATAATGATTATTCAATGTAGCTGCTTAAAATTAATTATATTTTATATTATCTAAATAAAAATCTGAAAATAATTTGTAAATAATTAACAACGATAAAAAATATTATTTTTAATGAACAATAAATTATTACATTAATAATCAATATATTATCAACTATGCTACTTAAATAAACTGAGAAAAAAATGTCAAATACTTTACATTATTATTATACTAGTAAATTATAAACAATTTCTGTAAGTCGCTCAAATATAAGTAATTTTGTTATTAAATGTCTTTAGTGACGTTCGAATTCTATTAATGAAAAAATTATTAGTATTTAGTAGAGGTAACCGAGTAAACTCTATGTTGTTTAATTGTGTTTTCCAACGTGGGTTGCACATAACATAATATAGTAATATCATCAAATTGGATCTTTTGAAATTTCAAATTGGACACAATCAAAATTGTACTTAATCAAATTTCTATAAATAGGTTATTATTATTATTATTTATTTATCAGTTATAATATTATATTTACAGATTATAAATGTTTATCGGGAAAATAATAGATAGCCCCATTTATAATTTATCAAACCTCTCATAACAGCTCAACAGATTGGACAAAAATATTCATAATTATTGAAATGTTGTTGTCATAGATAAAATTGATTATAGTGTATAGTTGTAACCATAGACATAATAAAGTATATATTATTATTTAATACGTCTTTTTAACACATTTTTGTGTCCAGAAGTTGATAAATACAGAAGGAGTTTTAAGTGATATATGTATTATATTTTCTTTCAATACATAAAATAAGTTGGATTTACATGTGGTGACTTATCACTTTCATCTACGGATATTTACTTTAACAGATTCATACAATACGTTTCTCGTTTATTTAAAACTCAGTGTCACGTTTAACTAAAAACTTTTATTACCAATAGTTAATTATAATATTTTTTTTAAAACCGAATCGCAACTTTATAAAATTATACCACGGTTACAAATCAATGAATAATACTTAATTATTTTTATTTTATTTAAGTTTTTATTTACATTATGTTATCCTTCTGTAATTTATTGTTATTGTGTAATAAGATATCACTGATACAGTTTGTGGCGTGTTCATATTATAGAGTAATTACTCTATGGTTAGTATTATATAAATAATTGAAAGTGGTAATGTTCTGTCTTTATTTTTCTTAATAATACATATGCTATATAGACATTTAAAAGTGTTTTACTTCCAATGTACTGATTTATTTAGAGAAAAGATAAGAATTCTGAAAACAGATTTTAATTTATCATCAAGTCTATTATACTGAAAATCGATTTATTTTTGTTTCTTTATAAACCTCTATTAGGCCTATTATTATGAAAAATTATATTAAAATACGTACATTGTATATTATAAGTTGAAAATTTTCATATTATTTAAAATTTTGGGGGAAAAAAAATTGAGATTATATCTGAAGTACACTTAACAAATGTGTGCCTTTTTAAGAAAATAGGTATAGAATCATTGCACATCCTAATACCTTCAAATCAGTTTTAGTAGTGTTGACTAGTTGATCTTTCTTTAAGTATTGTTTCCCGTTATTAATAAAAATTTATATTATTAAAATAATATTTAATATAAAGGTTAAGAAATCAATACATTATTTTAACAAATTGTAAAATTATAGTCATGTCTTCTATTTTATAACATTTTAATTATAAATATCTTATTCAACTGACTTTACTAAACAAACTTCAGTCACTTTCTTTTTCTAAGACCACATTAATCTGCCGTCTAATGTAGTACCATTTATAATCATAGTTGAAATATTCATATTGCTGTTTGTTAACAAAAATAACTGGTTTATTAATTGATTGCTATTATTTCTGTGTTTGGCATTTTGTTCAAAGTAAGGTTAATTAAACTTGAGTCTAACGTAACACAATGAATTCGAAAACTATATCACATCGTCGTTTATTAATATTGTTTCTTTGAAACATACACTTTAAATTATTATATCAAAGTAAAGGTTACTAATATTCACTAGTATTATGCAATAATGTTATATTCTGAAATTCAATGGCATTATTGTACTTTGATTATGGTGTTGAATATACTCTGTAAATGTATAGGTACTTGAAATAAATGAAAGATGACGATTCTCCATATATAGGTTGTATTAGATAAATAAATTTCACTGCCTCTAGATAACTTACCGTTCATATAACTCAGCATTATTCTATAGACTAGGTTAGGTTAGGTATCTAAATTAAACTAATAATATTGCAAGTGATATTTCCTTTTTTAAATTAAAGTGTAGCGTGAAATGCATATAAAAAATTGTCTACAAAAACACAAAACATTCCATTTAAACTTGAATTAATATTATATATTATACGCAATTATATTTTCGAAATATAATTAGACTAGAAATTCTAATCTATATTTTTTTATCAGTGGAAATCATAAATATATTTTCTTTTTTTTAAGTACTGATTACAATTCATATGTTTGGTAAAAGCGTTTTTGAAAATTTAATATAATATGGCGAAGAATTAGTTTTCCTTAGAACAACCTATAAATATTATAATAAGTCTTCACATTTTTTTAAAAATTATTTTCAAGTAAAATTGTTTTATAAAAAAAAACTAGTCCTAATATTCTATTGTAGGTAACTTAAAAAATGTTTTAATATTATTATTATTTTAGTATTAATTATAAATATATCATACTAAAATATTGTAATAACATAACTATAAAAGAATAAAAAAAAATTAATTAGTTAAATAGACAAAGATATTATCTAAAACTTGAATAATTAGACTAATGGTCTTGCGGATTATTGCCTACACATATAAGTTCTGAAGAATATGATAATTTACGAGATACAAATACTAAATTTAAGCTATTCTCTTGCTCTTTGATGTAATGTATTCGAGAATTTGATTAAATACAATGTATAATAAAAAATTAAAATACATTTGTATATAAAGTATAATACACATATTAATGTGAAATAAATATTAAACATTTATCTTACCTAGTTATAAACTGTATATATATATATTATATATTATATTGTGCTGTAATATAGTAAGGTAACATAAATTAACATAAATTAAGAACTCTTAAACACTCAAATCCAAATAAACGCAGTACTGATTTAGTCTTTCAAAAAGAGAGGTTCGGTTAGGATCCGGTGTTGAAAGGTATTGCTAATATGGTTTCACCGTGTACACTGGTAAAAATTACGACATTTTCACACCAACCTGAGAATGGCTAGCATCATTATCAAAGTTATCAAGAAATTAACTTTCCACTTGGTGGTAGATACCCTTATTCTATATTCTTTCGCGTATCTGTCAGCATATTATAAAGTCACATTTTTACATTTCATTATCACAAATATACATCAGTCTCTAGTGTTTCTACGTGAACTTGATAAATAACTCATTGTTATTTGTTTATTATTTTTAAACTGTTATACAATATATTATATTAATATCATAACAATATTCTTAGAAATATACTCAGACAGTCTACGCTTAGAACCGTTTACGATTTGGTATACAATGATTTATCATTAATTTAAAATTGTATATATCCATTACAGTGACTTACTCATTGAACAGGGTACTCTAGATACCTACTATATAATTAAGCGACATCCCAGACTTTTCTTATTTTCTAATAATTAATAAATGGAATAATACATGCCGCAGCAATAATAGAGATGAAATGAAAAAAAATTCCATTGTCTTCTATGAATTCAATTTAGAACTACTGAAATTTCATTTCATTAAAAATTAGTGGTACTATCTGTTCTATTAAATAAAATTGAACAATAATTGTTCTTTTGTCTAATTTCCATAATAAACTCACTAAGTTGAACTAAATCAATTCTATTAATAGTAATAAATTGGAAAATTTCTCAAAGTAACAATAATATTAATTTGTTCAAAGCATTTTATTTTATTAATTTTAGTTATGTACACTATTTTTAATATTGAAATGTTTGATATTTATTTGTAGAGATATTTTATACCAAAATTGTTATAACATACACTTACTATTAATAAATTACATTAAAAATATGCCTAAAGTAAAGCTCTTATTGTCTTTTAAAATTCACAATCGTTTATTTAAATATGTAGTTATTATAGTCAAATTTTATGTTATATAGATGTATATAATATGTACTTATACATATTCAATTAATGAAACTATGTATAAAATAAAAGTTGTTTAAACTTATCATTTAAATTTTAAGTACAAGTAGTTCATCAAGAAGTTTCAATCGTTTTATTTTATTTTGTTTTAAATACTTGAAATATATTTTTGGTTGTATATAATATGTTATAAATAAATATAACTTGTCACAAAACAGTATAGAATATTATCAATGCAATTTACGGAACGACTTAAGATATATTATTTTGTCATCTATCTGACTATCTATATACCCTTGGAAATGATGTACGATAAAAACACTCCCATGTGACTTTTTATTGAGTGGTATCATATACCTGTCTTGGAAAATGTAATAAATCATATATTTTAAAAACTATCTTTAAGAGTCAAAGATACATTTTTTAATATCAGCTTACAAAATTATAATGATAAACTAACGTTATATTTGTAACATAGTTATGTGAGATGTAATAATATTCTCCTAAGTACTAGTATTATTAAATTATAATACCTAATAATATCTAAATATTTTTAAAATAACATATGAAACTATATACAGGGAAAAGTAAGTAATCATTATGAAAATCATAATGTCATTACATAATATTATATGTAAACGAATACTGATGAAGAAATAAAATGTTCATACTCATAAAACATTAATTTTTATAAAAATATATTTTAATTTTAACATTTTACTGAAATAATATTGAATATTATAATACTCATGAATTACATCTTATGAGTTACCACTAAAATCCGACATTTTATAATTGTATAGAAATCTATTTTAATTAACACAATTAAGTTGATTTTATATTTTACGTTCTTTGTGTAAATACAAAAGTTATATTTATTTATATTTAATTTTTTGTCTGAGCTAAACATTATAATTTATAATTTTATCAGTGGCGTGTTAAAAAAAAAAAAAAAAAAAAAACTTGGTATGGTCTTACTTATGATTAGTAGAATCTGTCCGTTTTTCACAAAAATGTTATCTTAAGATACCATATTTAAAGAACAAATAATATAAAAATTTCAAGCCTGTTTGGTAACAATATAACTTCAATATAAGTTTGTATTGAAAACTAATATTAATATATTAAATATCGTTAATTTGGGGAAATAAGAAAAGAATAGTACGGAAAACATTTTTATCTCGTAAAATAGATTTTATTAAAAATTGATTACCTACAATCAAAAACTTATAAAATTAACTTCGGGTTTTTATTTAATTTATAAAATGCATCTAAAAGTGTATTTACATTAACAGTTATTACACATTTTCTTGAGTATTTTATAAAATCCATAATAATTGAAATATATGTAGTATCGTGTATATTTTTATCACATTAATTATTTAGGTAAGTCCAATTCTGAAGCTATTAGGTTCAAAATATAGTGAATAATACTACTCATTGTATATGCAATTCAAACTAGATATAATGGATATATCTAGATTTATGTCCAGATGCATTTTTAGATGCTTTGTGTTAAAATCGATTGATTTAAATTATTTTAGCCAGTATAACAATTCTCTTTAACGCATGGAATATTAATCAATTTGTTTATTCCATGAAGAAATTTTCACAATAATATTATATTAAAATTGTATCTTTAATTTCAGGTGCATACTTTATGCAGTTAAAAAAAATATTTTATCTGTCAAATAGGCAAAAACACACACAATATTATTACAACTATATATATATATTTTATAATGAATTAGTATACTATTACTTTTGGAGTAGTTGATGAGAATATAAATATCCTGATTCTTTTCCATTTAGTAATCATATCACTGCTCAGATTTCTTGGAAGCAGTAGAGAATACAAAACGCCATTTATTTTGTTCAAATTCATTGCTTTAATAGAAGTAAGAATTCTACCCCAGGCACACGGTAATCTGACAAACTGAGAAATGCCAAAAGGTGATATTATGTCTAAATAAGAATTTATAAGATAACTATAGTACGTTTTCGTCACTTTTGCTAACCAAAAATAATGTGACAAGAAACGAAATTTTTATAAAAATAGATGATTTTGGCACTGTATAGTCTCCGAGTTTGGACAGTGGTTTTTTTCATATATTTATAAAAGATTATAAATAGTTTATATAAGATATATTTTAGAACAATAATTTATCATATATTTTTATTTTGCTTAAGACACCTTTCTGTTGATTTATGAATATTATAAGAGAATATTTGAAAAATATTTGTAAGTGACGATTATTTTACTAAGAAGTCTTCCTACATAAAATAATATCTTCATTAGATAACTTGTTGATTGTTAATATTAATATAAGTAAATCTTAATTTCTCAATTTACATTTATCTAATTTATATTTTGTGTACTTTGGCTATAATGTAGTCACATACTCGAATTTGTTTAATCGTAATTCGAAACTTTTATCTTTAAAGTAATTATAAATGTAGGTACCTACTATGTTAATGTTGCATGGATAATAAGTTAATTGCATTTTCTATTATATTAAAAATAATAAAATTTATTTTATATAAAATCTCAATGCTAATAAAAATAATTATTATTTAAAGAGTTAGAGCATAATATATATATATAATATATATATATATATATATATATAGTTTATAAATTATAAACATCTGATTTGAATACTACAGTAGTATAATAGGCAACCGATAAAGTGTATTACCTAATTTTAAATGTATTTAATATAATACATTTATACATGTATATTTAATATACCGATATATTTGATATTTAAATTAGACAATGTAAAATTAATGTCTAGGTGATGTCAATCCCAAAATACTATACTACTTTTGTTGAATAAATTATAATTAACTAACCCAAGTTTCATTAATTTTGAAAGAGTTAAAGAACTTAATTCAGAACATAGTTAAAACATAAAGCTTGAGCAAACTTACAATATTTGAATGGGGTAAATAATGAAATATATAAAACAAAATAAATGTTATTAAAACATCTTGGTTTTAAATGTATTTAAAATTTAAATAACTTGTGGAATCCTAAAAGATTTACGTAATGTGTTTAAATTAAATAAATATAACCTTTGAATATTTTATATCTACCTACGATGTTATATGTATTCCATATATAACCATGATTTTCATATATTGTCATTATTTGTATTATCAATAATGTAAAATAGTTTTGGGTTTGGGTACATTATTGTGACATCATTAAAAACTGATTTCAGTCGATGTAGACGGAACATTACGTAATTATTATTTACAAGTTATTATTCAAACATTTTAAACTATACTTTTACTATTTACTTAGTACGTATATATAAATACAATATAATATGATTATAAAGAGTCAATGCACTAGAGTGTTTAATAATCTCTTTAAGCTAGTCGAAATGTTTTCTGGTAGGTATATGTTTAAGACATGTCTTAAGAAATAAATTACTTAAAATAACAAACGTAATTTTGTTTAAAACAATTTACTTCGGTTATAAATTGTAAAACCAAAGGTTGTCGTAAATCATTTTGGGAGTTTCAGACCAAATTGAGGGAGATACGTTGTTTTAAGTGTACGTATATGAGTGTGTGCGTTTATGAGCTTATACTCGGGAAGTAAATGTCAAACATTTAAACTGTTTATATTTATACATGAACGTTAAAGTATACACAAACCTGGAAAATACCAATTAATTCTAAAATTATTTTTCAAACTATGTACCTAACTAATTTTCCTTGTGTAAACTTAAGCTTATAAACGTTGTTGAAGGATGAAATGCATTTTATTTCTTATTAATTAATATGAAAACTATATTTTATATGTAAGTTTTAACTAAAACCATATTAAAAAATATATAATAAACTTTGGTTTGTTGTAGTTATTTGTTTATTAATAAAACAGTTAACTAATAATTTTCAAGGGATGTTAATTTTTTGAAACATTAGAGAACGCACCATATAAAAAAATATCAGTTTTGATATTTCCTTAAATTAAAATTTATGTTGGCTAACGCGGAAAAAATAAATACAATTATGATCACTTATAACAATATCGGTTTGGAATAACTGTACATAATAATATAACGCTTCAAATTGTACAGGATACCATTGTTGGAATTCTTTGTTGTGACTGCGATACGCCGATACATATTAAGTGGATTCTGGAACATGACTGTTCTCGTAGTTAAATTTTTTATTATAATTTTTTGCATCCACAATCATCTTAAAATACGCTTCTTAGAACTAAATTCTTTGAACCAGCGAACAATCAGTTTGTCATTATTGAAGTCAATATCTATAGCCACTATGTATCTGCTCAAAAATAAAATATGACTCTTTGATATTTTATTTTATTCTTAAGTAAAATACACTTGTGTCACAAACATCGAAAATCTCGTTATTTTATTTGACCTTTACAGAATTAATTTATTATTTTTTTTTTAATTTCGATTAGGTTAGGTTAGGTTAGAATGTTAGATATGACTTAAAAGTATGTTATGTATTTATAAATAATACATTAGATGTGTATGTATGTAATTAATTGATTTTTATTATCAGTTTTCTAACTATGTTTAGTCTTTTTATTAAATACGATATAGAATGAACATTATGTTTACCCTATAGCATACTATGTTCTCCAATTATTCCAAAAATAATAAAAAAATAATATTGTATTTGGTACAATTTAGTATTAGTATTAATTAGAAAGCTTGTATTTGGTGCTTATACCACTTGGGCGCACAATTCTTTACAAAAGTATATATAAACATAAAACAAACGAAATTCTTACCAGGTAACACATTTTTCTTTCACTTTTTTGATTTGTAATGTGGCTAATTAGAACTGAGCTTATTTATTCTTCTCATAAGGAATTAGATAATAAACTAGCAAGTTAACCAAATTCCCTTTTGAGTCTTGAATGGTATTGTGACGTTTTCTTATATAAAACCAACTGACTGTATAGAGTATAAACGAGAATTTTATCGATTAAAATATTATTCTTCGTTCTGAATACTACATAGATGAACTAAATAAAAATGTACATGGATTGAGATTCCCTGAGCTTCCGTTATCAGCAAAAATCATACAATGGACAACATTTTCACCATACTTTTCATACTTTTGACACAGATTTACACTACGCCACTCAATTTTAATACGATTTTAACGTGAACTTATTTTACTATTACATTTTCGATGTCCATTCACCGCTGAAGGACAAAATGATTAAGTTTACTTTTAAAGGAATAAATACAAATCTATTCTTGTAAGTACAGATCTTACGACTCAACACAAACGAACGAAAACTGTACATTAATAGTAATATAATATTAAACAAATATCAGACACCTTTATTTCTATGTATAATTAAACATAAAATATTATTAGGAATATATAAGTTTTATTGATGTCTATAAGATATAAAACGATTTCGTTTAATATTAACCGTTTATAATTTTTAATTTGTGATAACTAAAAACATAAAACTGTCTAAATTTGTAGTTGTAAAAAATTATAATCTCAATAATAAATAAAAGATAAAGTTCATAATAATTTTTATGTTTCTATATTTTTGTATTCTAAATCATGATGACTTTCTAATTTGTATCATTTTGATTTTAGAAAAATAGTTTTAAATCAATACATTTTTTTATAGAAGTTGTATAATAAGTGTTACAATAGTTAAATTATAATAATATATATAATAAGTGATGAACATATATCAATTTATTAGGTATTAGATTTTTAAAATTTTTTTTTACTAATTTAATTCTTAATACGTTCAGTCATATTTTTACATTAAATATTTAATAATAATAAATACTGTACCGACAAGTCTCAATATTTAAAATTAAAGAAACTGTTTGACACTAAATACAACGTTTTTATATTCGTTCTCGTTTATTATTCATTCAACAGCTACTTACTTAGGTACCTATGTAATGTATTTATAAAATATTTAGATTTCTCTTAAATGCACTTTATGAAAAATAATTGAGCCTTTTATTTTTCCTCTAAGAATTGATGAAAGAAAAAACGATCATTTTACTTTTATGGTTGTTAGGCTATTATTGTTATGGTGACACAGGTAGACAAATGGTTAAAATCGTTCTCTAAATTAAATTACATAAATAAATATTTTCACTCCCACCTTTCGTTCAGTAAAAAAAGAAATCAGTGCACTTAGCAATCAGTTTTCAAATAATATTATTTTAATAACAATAATGGTTTCTAGAAATATTAATACTATTTAATTAAATTAATTGTATTTTTACAATAAGTTATACGTATAATAATATTGTATTCATAATATCAATATAGTTATGATACACATTTTCAAGTAAGTAATCGCTCTGATATTCAATTTTGTACAGTAACTTTCAATAAGTGTACCTCGTTATTTAGTTTTTCATTTTAATAGATTTGTTGAATTGAATGAGAATTAATCATATATAAAAAAAAAAAAACAAATATTATGTGTAGAAACCAGTATAACTAAATAACAATTGTTATACTAGCGTTAATATCTTAACAAATATTTGTATTTTTTTTTGTTTTTCTAGTATATTTTAAAAATCACTTACATATTCTTTTTTTTTACCTACCAAATTATAAATTAAATCTAATCTTTTACCACAAATTTTCCATTTAGTTGAAAATCAGAGATTTTTTCAACTAAAAAAAAAAAAAAAAATCGTCAAAGACAAAAAAAAGTAAATAAAATAAAAAAAAAACTTATAAAACCAGTATATTATTCATTGCTCCACTCAGAATCTAAAAAAATAATAACAGTATTGATTTTAGAGTTTTAGTATTCAACGTTCGATTAAGTCACAAATTTTCAATCAACCTCTATCCAAAAATAATGGTTAATAAAAGTTCAATATGTCAATATGGATTGCTATAAATGTGTAAAAATAACTTTTGATTTTATTTCAAAATCAATCATAACACTCAAAATATGAATTTAAATATTACAGTTTATTACGGTAAAATACATATTATACCATTTATCCCTATAATAATAAACAAGCATAACTTGAATAAAAGATAAAATATGTACATTGTTTAACGCAATTTATTTTTGAGTTAACGAGTATCAAATTAAAACCAAAAAGATAACATGTATACCATTTAATTATCATATTTTTAACTTGAACCAAATGATCAGGAATTTAAATAAACTTTTAAAACTCTGTTTTAATTTAAATCTTTACCAAATTGTTGTGTAATTACATAAATATTAAGAAAGTTTATTCGAGTATCATGTACCGTTTACTAATCTACTAACTAACTAGGTAAATAAGTTTATGAGCAATAAAGTTTTTATCAATAAAAAAAAACTTCCTACCAGTTTCATAATTTGAGTTATGTGATCAAGATAATTGAAAATGTCTTGTCTATTTTATGATTACAGTAAAACTAAAGTATATAAAAATAAAATAAAAAAAAGCTTCCGTAAACCGTCAAGATTATATAGATTTTGAGTTGAGTCGTCTGTGTCTGTATAAAACAAATTTTATTTTATTTTATAATAGTATATAAATATATATATAACAAAATAGTTACGTTTACCGTGGGTCTGAAAATCGGCAGTACATAGCGATAGAACGATGGTTTGGTTTACGGTGAAATTATATCGTTTTACTTCTCCACGGGCAGTTCAAATTCTATTTCGCACGACTACACAGGATTTCGATCCGCCTATCTAACTATGTTTATCGAGTGAAAACATCAAAGGCAGCCGATATAATATCCAAGTAATGGAAATTATAATAATAATAATAATAATAATAATAATAAAAAGTAAAAACCCTCAAGGATAATCTCTAAACTAATTATTCCAAACACAAAGCAGTAAAGATTACGGCTAAATTAAAAAAATATCAGTAATAATAATGATAATATAATAATTATAAAAAATTCTAATAATATTAGTTAGGTTATGATGATAACCAACACTTGATAATAATAATATTATTATTTTATATCACGAAATACGATAATTAAATACCTATATAATATAATGTATAATGTTATTATACGATGTCGTATTTTAACGACACACGGAGTTTTCGAAAAATTGCCTAGTGGACATATAAGTTGACATAACTAATATGTACTTCGTGGACGTTATTTTAGTCACGTAATAACCCGCGTTGTAAGCATCCGGTATGTGTACGTATATTTTTTTAGTTTAAGTAACCCTGTACGAAAAAATAGCCATTTACCCACGTTATCCCTGAACACGGATGTTACGCCTATATCTCGTCCCTGTTCGTGAAATAAGGTCTAACCTTTACGCTGCGTGATGTGAGCCCGGCGAAGGATGGTTAGAGATAATAATAATTCGATGAAACGCACGCTAAATGAACCCATAACGACCGCCGTTCATCGTGTTATGGTCGAGGACTCGCTACCGATTGAAATCTTCTATCCAAATCGATTAAGTCTAAACTCAATGCGACAGTGTGTTCGCCACATGACAGAGCAATTATTATTATAGTATATCAATATATTTTTGTCACGGATACTTTGGTAACTCATACTTTATAGGTATATAAAGGAAAATATATTATTTTTTATCTTTCGTCTTAAGGCCGTGTTATGTCTACCGTGATGGCATAGGTATATAATATAGCTAAGCTGTTATACTATTGAATATAATAATATTATGACTAAACTAGATAGAACCACGAATTTTTTTTTTCGACAGTATTGTGTTAGACTTATTATGGATTAATTTTCACAAAATTCTTAAAAATATACAGCAACGATTCGTATGAGGCTAAAATGTGATATTTGTTAATGCTTTAAATTTAGTACTAGGTATCGTATAACTTACAGATGATTACCACTATCGGTATATACAAATTTCAATAAGTAATATGATAACAGCTCACAAATTAATCAGTTATTCAATTATAAATTAAACTAAACAATTACGTTATATTTAGTATATTTAATATTTATCTTACACGTGAAAATATAGAACATGGTAAATTAATAAAACATACATCACTAAAATTACATACATATAATATTAATATGCATTTTATGTTCACATATTACACATGTTGTCTGCATTGTTTTGTTAAAATAAGTTGTTTATTTGCATTTAGTTAGTTTTCTTTCTTTATATTTTGATTGGTTTTAAAAAGTTTTACGCAATGAAACTCAATATTTATTGGATAGAAATATTTTATATAATAATAATATGAGGATACTATATCATTTATATCACATATTATATCAATATTCAAAAACATGTCTTTATATTATATTTTATTTGTAATATATTAATAATAGTTTACTAATTTTTGCTTCTAAAAATAATACCTAAGAATAAACTAAAATCATTTTAATACTCAATTCAGAATTACTAATTAAAAAAAACAATTATAATTAAAATCATACTATTTTAATTTTTGCTGTGATTAAAACTAAATCTGATAAATCGGAAAATATGAATAATTTGTAAATGGCTAATTGGCATATAATTACATTATATTCAAATTTAAAATTGAATGTTTTAAAATAACTGATCATGAGATTTAAAAAAACGGCGACATTTTTACTCACATATTATTTTATAATTACTACGGGTCATATTAAAAAAAAAAAAAAATAATTTACGATTCAATAATAATAGTTCATGAGTTAGAGCATATACCAATTAATTTTAAAGATAACTTATGTTGTGTTGGATTATACATATAAACCACTTAAATAAATTGAATTTTGATAGTATTTCGTTAATATATTGATTTTAGTAAAAAATGAAGAAAAACTACCAAAAACATCGTTTTGTATTTTTTGGATTGTGTATACAATTTATAATGTTATTTTCTCTGACTATAGAAAATCAATTAATTTCAATATTCTGATGATTGGTAATAATTAATAAGTTATAATACGAACAAGTATCTAAATGAATTGATTTTATACTTAATCCTAAATTACTGTTATTAAAACAATGTTCATAAAATATGTGATACCTATCAGGTAATATTGAAAAATGGGTATTAAATTTCCATAAACTTTTAATGAGTTGTTTATAAATTATTATTAAAAAAAAAAAAAAAAAAAAATGTTATTACCTACTATAAAAATACTTTTTTGATATTAATTATGTATATGTAACTTGATGGATTTATTTTAAATTGTATTTCAGTTGAAATAATTTAAACAACAAAATTCACATTTAAAAATTAAAGTAACAATGTTTTTTTAATGAAGTGAACTATTTAATCAAGTCAAGTAAATACTATTAAATATAATGTATTTTTATTGGTCCTTATATTAACAATACAAATCGATGAAAGAACATTTTACGTGCAATTAAAAAAAAAAAAATTTACCTCAGATATTTGTATATTATATTTTTCATATTTTAAATATAAATATTACAATAATAATTTAATAGTAAGTTATTATAAGATTGTAATATTAAATATAATTTTTAACCAATATTTAATATTTAGTTTACATAGTTTATAGTTTATAGTAGTAGTTAGGCACATTAAAATTGATATGATTTGAAACTAATAAATCATGCAGTTTTTCTGATTTATAGAATAAAATTTATAGTTTATATTTAAAATGACAGTAGGTGTATGTATATACTATATATATATATATATATAAATGTATAATATGTATATTGTACAAAATAAATAAAAACATTTATACAAATAGGTACAAGTCAATATAAAATTAAATTAAATTCTATGATATAGCAATAAAATGCTGTTAAATAATTAATTCTTGATATTGTTTAATATTATAGTTAATGAATGGTGAACACGGTGACGGATATCACGAGGTTGATGTCATAGCATAAAAACCTCTTAAAAAAAAAATAAAATACTGTAGATCGTTTTTTTAACTGATCAATGACCATTTAAGACATGACCGTTTAGAAAAAAAAAAACCGACGAGAAGATAATAGACACTTGAGTGAAGTAGATAGTTGTAACGACTCGATGCTCCTTAGTAGGGTTCATGGCTAAGGTTGAACTACTCGATATTGCGTTGTACAGAGATTAGATGACACAAATTGCCGGTCAGCATATATCGAAGATAAAATCGTTTCGACGATGAAGGATGATGGGCGCAGTTTAAGTAAGATGGTCTATAGATGAGGGGCGATAGTCTTAGTTGAGCAAACTCTGTGACTGGACGTGTGCGTGACTATAACACTGTTTCAGCGACAATGTGCGCCTATAGCGTTGGACGTTTTCAGTAATCGGCGATGACTCGCCATTATAATAATATAACTACGTAAGCCGTGCAAATAGAGGCCAGCTGCAGTCTCGTGATATTTTACAATTACTTTTATAGTGTTAGTAGCACTACATACAGGGTGGTCACTGTGAATTACGGTTTTTTTTTTTTTTTTTTTTTTTTTTATTGGACATATATAATGTTATAAAACGGAGAAACACATTGTTGTAATAGGAAAGAGCTGTATGTGCTAGTCTTACTGATTTTCAAAAGAGTATAAAATCAAAATTTCCATGATATTATGGTTTTAACTTTGGGGTTTAGTCTTCAGTTTTATAAATGTGACTTTAGGGATGAAGTCATTACCTATACATTTATATTTAAAATGTCATTATTATTATTTTGTTTTTATGGAAATTCTATATTACAATAATAAAAGAATTCCTTATTCACTAATTTATATAGACATTTAAAAAATATGATTAGCAACAATAATAGTATTGGACCATTCAATGTCTGTCGATTGGCCTATACGATTTTCATAGAAACGCTGCAAACGGTAATACGTTTATTAGCACCTACTCTTTAGATTTTTCTGTTAGTAAGTTTCGCTGGTTTCAAATTTTTTTTTCGTTGTTAAATCGTCAAAAAAAAAAACCCTAGCCTCCGTGCGTTCGAACGGTTCAACCGACAATGACGGCTGTATCGTATTATAAATCGTGTCGTTTATCCTCTTCTGCATAATAATAATATTACCAGTAAAATGATGTGTCCTTAGAATGCGATTGTGTATTTTATCGTATGGGTAGTCGTCGAAAAACCGGTCAAGTTTTTGTCACGTCGCTCGCCGTATACAATAACACCGCATGTATTAATGGTCGAGAGGATAATAACTTTGCACCCGGCTATCAGCGCGAGCGTTATACTTCTGCCATGTGTACCTCGGTACGGTGGTTGCGCCGTGTAGGGTAGGGTTGACGTGGGAGGGTGTCCGGACGCGAAATTAAATTCCTCCCAGTCCCACGGTAGGTATATATTCGCCGTCCGGAAACTCCCGACGTTCGCCTCTCCGCGGCACCGCCACCACCCGTGACTTTTGACGCGATCTAACAAGATTTATAACCCATTACGTTATTTCGTGTTAGCAATGCAAAACATGGTGACCGGCCGCTGCCGCGCCTCCATTGTGTGTGTGTGTGTGTGTGTGTGTGTGTGTGTATACGTATACGCGAAATGCACTGTAGCACGCAAAGGACCGTAAGTCTAAGTCGTCGTCGTCGTCGTCGTCGCGCCACCACCACCTTCCTATATATATATTTCCGAATAATAATCACCAACCACCCACGGCCCCGAAAGAGACGCGCCAGGGGTAGTGGTTGTTCCTCCCCGGTTCGACCTCGTAGTAATGCGTATATACCGTAACTCGGATGGTGGTCCTATCCGCACGCCGTCTCTCTTTGTGCGTTTGTGCGCACCGACTAGCACGCACACCTGATTATACGGTCTTAATCATTCGCCGTTGCTAAATAACAATGGTAATTATACAGGTGCAGTATAGTATTATATACGTTTTGCTATTGGCGGTTATGTGGTGTGCGCTGTATACGGTCTATACGTCGTGTGACGATAAACGAGACGAACCCGAGCACGGCCTTATTAAATTGCTTTAATCACGTAGAATTGTAGAATATAATATCAGCTTAACGATTCGTATATCCAATGCATACGTGATCAAATAATATGAATATTTAATATGTTAACAGTATTTATCTCACTCGTAATATATAGCGTGTATGCTGTATATATATAATATATATATATTATATTAACCGCAAATCGTTTTGTTGTTCAACGATTTCTCTAGAAACATTTTCGTACATATTTAAACACGTTTAACGAAAACATATAATAATTGCGCGTTGAATTTCAAAGTAACAATAATAGTATTGCCACTTTCAAAAGCGTAAGATGTATTCTCCTGCAGTTTTATAAATACAATTAATGTACGTTAAAATTAATTACATGTTATACTCTTGTACAGAAGCGTATACAGTTATACTGCTCGTAAAACGTATTGATTTTTTCTAATTGAAACGTTATAACTGTATAATATTTTAATAAGTAACAGTGTGTATTATTTTATTGTGATTTAAATGTTAATATTTTTACTCAGGAACAGTCGTGTTTAGTTGTTGATTGAATTTTATTTTTAATTAGTCCAAAATAATATACAATATATATATATATATATTTATAAAATAAAAACTATATATAATTTAAAAGTGATGAAAATCTAAGCATAATATTTTACATTATTTTTTTATTAAAGAATATTAAAAATAGAATAACTGTTGTTGGTTGTCATAACGACGAGCGATTACTGTAAAAGTAATTTTTCATTTAGATTATTCGTGAATAATAATTTATAGTTTTAAAAATGCTTGTGCTATAATTATGTCGAATGTTTATTATTTATTATACATTTTTTGAAATAGTTAAAAATCGTACAGGCAACAATATTATAATATTGTTGTCAGTGATATTAAGTTGCAATTTTAATTAATTTGTAAATTGTCTATAAAAAGCAACATAATTTATTATTTTTTTATAGTATTATGAAATTTGCATAAAATATTTTTTTACAACATAATTTAGTATAGTAGCTAGTAAAACTGTTTTGATTCTATGACCAGAATATTCATTATTCAAGGATACCAAAAACATTATTTTAGCTTTGATTTAACTTAAAACCATACTTAGAAATTATATAATTTAGAAATTAATAACCTATATAATTATAGGTTTGTAATATATTATTCATTTTTATAAATTGAAAAATATTTAACCATTGCATGTATTTTATTGTAAAATAAAACTATTTTGAAGATATATATCAGGGGTGGCCAGCGAGAAGAGACTACGAAATGTATTAATAAATATGAAAGAGCCAAAATAAATGTAAAAAAAAAAAAGATCATATTATTATATAATACATATATTCATATTAAAAAAAATTGTTTATAAAAATGTTAGGTACGATAAGATGCCAGCCGCAAAAGTATATGTGGCTCGCGAGACGCGGTTTGGCCACCCCTGATATATATATATATATATATATAATAAAGTTATTATTATTTTTAAATCCGTTAGCTAAACTTCATAGTGTATATGTAATGGTAAAAGTACCAATGCCGGTAAACCCTAACCCTAAGGTTTTACCGAGCACAGTCGGTAAATATCCGAATTTTGGACATTTACCAATTGATTTCAGTAAAACCTAGGATACACAAACTATTTTGGGCAAATCACTAATGATTTTTGTATTTCAAACTTTTATAAACGAGATTCGGTAAATCTTAGGATAAACAATCAGCGTTGGTAAAAGTCCAAAATCTTTATCAATTATGTGATATTTTTTTTCCTTTGTTTTTATATTTTATATAAACATAATAATTATTATTGTTTAACTCGAGGTCACTCGTGTGACGTTCCCGATCTTAGGGGACTTATTTTCCAGATTTGATAAAACTTCATAAAACATTAATTATAATATAACTAATAAATTACCACAAAAATCCACCTTCAATCCTTAAATGTTAATTATTATATATTTGTTGATACAAACAATACAAAATATGTTTTATTGTTTTATTTTATCGTCATTTTTTATAAACTAAAAATAAAAACCAAATTAACGTAAATACATACAATACTATGTTGTTTCATTATTCTGAAACGTTAGCTTTTAAAACATTGTCCTCAGTGAATGGTTTGCAGTAATTAACAGAATGTTTTCCACAGATAAACATTTTACATAAGTAGGTTAGGTTATCCTAAAATTAACCGAATTTCGTTTGTAAAAGTCCAAACTACAAATATCAATCAGAATTTGACAAAACTATTTTGTGTATCCAAGGTTCTACCGGTATTCGTACTTTTACTGTAACATATTATATATTTATATAAAACATTCTAATAACTATAAGACAATGTGGATATTATAGAATATATAAACGTTACATTTCAGTTAAGAATATGTATTTTTGAATGAAATTAGAAATTAAGTAAATTAATTGAATAATGTATTAATTGTATTAAGTATAAATAATGATTTTCATAAGTTTTATTTTATCTTTAAACAGTTTTTTTATTAGAACATTGCGATACGATTTAAATAAATATACTCTACTATTTAGGTTATAATTTATCACATACTTTAACTTTAAGTATACGGGTATAAGATATGTACACATTAGAAATTATTCAGTATAAATATTGATCGGTTCGTTTACATTTTAAGGACTGACTACGTCATTCGTGAAAATAGTAAATTATATATTTCTCTTAGTGTAATGTAAATCAATTTGGTATGGAAGTATCGTAACATTAGCAACAAACTATAATCACTAGCTATTACTGTACGGGATAGCCCATGACAAAATAAATGTCTGTTAATTTATCCCTTCTTAAACTTCGTTAAATGTAAGCTACACAGATTTTTAACATAATTATTTTAGCTGAATTAACCAAATATAAGATTTGGGCCTAAAATTATATCTAATCAGCAATCATAATAAATATTTTATTACTGTAATAATAGCAATTCTACATTAACAAAAAGAAATATTCATTTTTCGTGAGCAAAAAAAATATCTGTGTGAGCACCTCATTAAGAATCCATTTTTAGTGTAGCCCTACGTGATAGTTGTACAAAAGTACCTACAATGAAAATTTCAAATATATAGCTATTGTCATTTTAACTACACGATAATTATATAACAGTTAGTCAGGGTTTCTTTGTTTTTAAATATACAGATTAATATCAATAATTAAAGAATTTATTTATAAAACCAAAAACATAAGAATTGTTCTGATCACCATTTTGGTTACGGAAATATCTAAAATAGAGAATGAAAAATTAAATTTCACATTAATCATTATGTATTAAAATGCATAATATAATTTAACAAAAATATCGAAGAATAATACATTTTCGTCAATGAAACACGAGTAAAATGATGCCTTTATTAATCTAGCTTATAATGATGTCATTCAACGCTTTAAACAAATGTCCATCTTATCGTCACAAATTGTAAATCAAACAAAATATACAAAATTAAGGACTTTTACACTTATAAACACTTAAAGCAAACATACGATATTTTTATAAACTTTCCTTGTGTATGTATACTATTATGTTTAGTGATAAACTATTATGCCTTTATTATTACGTTTAACTGGTTATTATCCATAGAATAAATAACAAAGACACTAATAAGCTTAATAATAATCATTATATTCGTTGTTGACATTTTAATTATTATAATATTTAAGGTAAACACATTATGTTATTTATATAGCTGGTTACATATTAATAGTATAAAATATTTAATAAATTGTATCAATTTTAAATTAAAATTTTAAACATAAAAATAATTGTATTAATTATAATAATAAATTATCAGATTTCTGTAGCAAGTAAAAAAAAAAAAAACTAATAAATATGAAAATATGATAGACAATTTAAAAATTTCATAGCTGGGTACTTGAATATAATGAATCAAAACATATTTATAGACATAATTCTTTGTGGAGTTAAATGATGAAAAGTTAAATTTTAGTTTAAACATAAAATTAATATTGAAAATAACGATTTTTATAAATATTATTTTAAAATGACACATTCATTAATTTAAATAAATAATTTCTAATTTTTTTTTTCTAAATATCCCATAACAGTGTAATTTCCGTGTTAGTGAATAGAATTGTTAATACAATACATAAATATTATATTGCCATTCGTCTAACACTAACATAAATCATTAATGAAGTATTAATATTAAACTCACCTGGCCGCAGAGGACCTTTGTCGTGATCAAATCGTCATGAGACTTGCAGGACGAGGAGGACAGTGAGATGACCAAATTGTGCATAAATTGGTTACGGATACCAATAAACATTATGGTGCTACACCCGTATAATAGTGATCAATAAAGTGCATTATTATTAATTGGTATACTAATTTGAATAAGAGACAATCTAATATACGCATAATATTGTTTCACACATAACAATCAAAATGATCGCAGACAATATCTGAATATCGTGTAACACTCGTTATACACTATATAAATACCTACCTATTACATATTAAACACACTATATGATTAACTAACATAAAATAAACACACTAAACACATTTTACACGTCCGAATTATTAGATACTTAATATATTAAAATGACACACGGTATTAGTTCGACACTGACCATCAACGCGAGTGAACCAAGCAATCATTAACAGCCATCTACCAAACTGTAAAGTATATTTTTTTTTTAATGTATAAATTATACGAGTCTTATTATTGATAAACATCTCATACCGGTGCTTTAATTATCAGCTACGGAAAACTTATCCATAAGGAATAGGAAACCTCCCCTGGATAACTAATATCGTAACAAGTGTCATCCAACCACGTTAAAATCGTAACATGATTCATCCATTCAGAATGCGCAGTAGATTAAAGAACAAGTAAAGAGTACTGTGATCATGCACTGAAGTAAGATAAACAAATTTGTTTCGACATTTAAGCTCGTGGTATTATACACTATCAGTTGTCAATAACCGCGGACACCTGCAGGCTTGTGAATCAACGCGTTTTTGTTATTACAGCGTATATTGAATCTAAATCTATTGTAACCGTATAACGAAATTTTTGACAAAAATGCAATTTCCTTGTAGGAGAATTTGCTTTTAGAATGACATATTGGATAGTAGAATTTATGATACCATTTTAAAATTAAATTCCGTTAAAGAATATTACCACCAATCTAGCTACAAATTATTTTATCTTATTTAGTACGATCAGAGCACTTTTTAAAATGTAAATCTTTAGAAATTCAGAACATACTGCCATACTACATTATGTATAAACCGTGGTTATATGCGACTGTCGCGTACACGAATCGCCGAAGAATAGCAGTACCATACCATATCGCCAGAGGGTGAGTGCAACCGGTGTGTTAGGAAGGGGAATTATAAGATCGAAAAAAAAACAATCTGATATTTAAAAAAAAATGTTAAGTTTTAAGTTATAACTAATAATAATATTACAACATTGTTTTGACTTTGTTTTTGGTCAGTAGTTTTTTTTAATTTGATTTTATCATCCAAGAATGTCATAATAACTCTTATGAAAATGATAGACCGACAACTGAGGAAAAAATTAAATAACCATTTAATTTAAATGAGTAAATTAACAATTTTACAATAAATAAAAAATATTTATCTTTAAAATACTAATTCTCTCTCTAATACTTATATATATATTACTTTCAATATTATGGAAAACGAAATAGCTGACTTTTTTGTCTCTGCCGCATTGACGGTAAATGAAAGCAACGAAAATATAATACACGTTATCAAAACAATATCTTATTTAAAATATACTTTTTACTATCGGTTCACCTTAACGATACATCGTTTTATCAGTAAGTATATGGGTACACGATTACGCATTACAATGAAACGCAGCGATATGGTCAAAATCTTTAACTATTTTTAATCGTTGTCAAATAGGCACCATTGAAAATCGATTAATATATTGATGTATAGGATAACCTAAACCATTAAGTCAGGGGGAATGCCTATATTTGTCAGACTACCTATCATGGCTACAACCCTGACGAGTAGTGAAATGTTATGTGTAGTCTCACTTATACGGTTATTATATTTGGGTGAATTTGTGACACATACGGCTTACAGTTCCATTAATTATTATACAATATTATAGTATCAATTATTTTTTATTTTTTTAACCACAAACGCCATAATATTATGTGTTCCGTATATTCGATCGAATACAATTTTATTTTGCATTGTCATCTGTATAACGTTGACAAACATTTAAATCCTGCACATACACAGTCTATACAAGTAGGAAAGATTGTTGGAAGTCAATATTGGGACAACATTTTCAACGGAATACGCATCAAAATTATTTTAAAGATATACATAGAAAACAATTGTAAACGGGAATATAAAAACGATTGTATTATAGTCGAAGATATTTTTATATATTTTTTTAAAAAATACCAAAGATCTTCACGAAAGAATTCTATTATAGACCATGCACATCGTTCGTTCGGCACATGTACTGTTATTTATTTTACTTTACTACATTTTTCTAGAGTGAAACTTGTTCGGGTATAAATCATATACGAGAAAAATACGAACGGAGTTTGAAACTGTGTGACTTTGTAAACTATCCACAGACATTATAAAATTCACGATTGACAGTTATTGATAATTTGTATTCGATGTAATAATTTAAATTATATTATATTAATTTTTAATTTTAATTAATTATTTTAAATTTAAGTTAAGTAATTAGTAAAAAATAAAAATCTATTAAATATAGATATAATAATATCATATTCCATGAATAATTATTGAAATGGCCACAATCCATTATTATCAAATTTATAAGTATAATACTATAATTAATATAATTATGTGCATTTATGACTAATATTATTTCTTTAAACCAGCAACCATATGTTACTCCTATAACATTAGTAATAACTAATATAATAAATTAATTATTATCTATATTTTATAAATATAAACATTAAATTCACAGTTAATAACAATTCATTATAATTATTTTTTTCTAAAAATATTTTATACAACCTATTATTTTATGAACTTAAAAGATAAAGTTATAAACGAACATAAATACAAATATTATTCTAGATAGTATGAAAATTCAAAATTAACTAAATTAGTGTTAATTAGGAAAATAAAAGTAGATTTTAACTAACTTTAAGAGGCAAATTGTTCAATTAAAAATTAAGTTATTGGATCATAAAATTAGAAAGTTAGTTAATAAGTTGAAATTAACTAAAATTATAAATACTATTAACTCATTAATGACTTGCATTGTATAAATCCAATCATATCGATAAAACTAACAAATCTAGTACCTATTTATTTCGTATTTACATTTGTTGTGTAACTAAAGCATAAGAGCGAGATTAATTTTCTAAGCTATCAGATTATTAATTATATACATTTGTTTTATACTGATTCATGATAATATGTACAATGAAAAGTTCGGGAGAATTGAATTTAGATTCTCATTCATACACACCGACTCAAGTTCCTTACTCAACAATGGTGTATAACTTGATGTTGTGATGTACCTATCAAATACATTATGTTATGTTGTCTCTTGTAGTTTATTATTTATACTGTTTTTTTTTTTTTTAATGATTTAAAATTAAATTTAAAATTTTAAGAAAATGCTAAATGAATATAACTATTCTATTGACCCATTATGTCAATATTATTCAATGATGATAATAGAAACATTTCAAAATATTTATTTTTCTTTTATATTTTAAAGTAAACTTAAATCTACACAATACATTAAAGTATGAGATGAAAACCTCATATTATAATGAATGACCAAGCAAATACTTGAATAATATGGAACATTTATTATAAATGAAAGGCGTGTGAAAACTAACGTAAAAATACATTTATCTTTTTGTTTGTTTGTAGTTTCACAGTAAAACTTTGTGCTAAAAAACACATAAATATCAATATACAAGTTAGTTTGCAAAGGGTCTTATTCTTAGTCGTATTTATTGTCTCTTGTTTTTCATGGTTTTCAAATATTCGTTTTATGCACGCTGTAGTTTAATGACAAAATATTAAAGTTGAAAAGCATTTAGAAAATTTAAAGACAATACAGGTTATTCAAATTAAAAGAAAACAAATACTTTACCAATAACTTTGTAATATTTATTTTAATTTAATAAGATTATTAAACACATAATGCCATAATACTTTATAACACAACAAATAACTTACTAATATTTCTTTAGGTTACTTTCAAATTGAATTGAATTTTATTATTCAATTACAATTATTTTGAACAAAAAATAAAGTTTAAATTTTCAACAACTTACAATTATTTCAATAGTATCTATAATGGTACCTGAAAAGTTAAAAAGATTTACAAACCTGCTATTAATAAACATTAGTAACAATTTTTATTATATAATATACAATATTTTATATTGTTTAACATATTTTTTTAACACATAATATATATATAAAACAGCTATATATTGTATTATATTTTAATAACACACATTAAAATAAGGATAAGAGTTATGTATTTATTGTGTTTTCATTAATTTGAAATCTAGTAACATTAGCTAAAAGTTGGTTTTATCTTATGTAGGTATAATTAATATAGTATACTAAATATTATGTAACAAAAGTTTTCACTGAGACCCTATTTCACAATTTTAGGTAAACATAGTGGAATAAATTACCATGTTTATAATATTGTGGTTGTGTCTGTGTATCTTAAATTAGCTGGCTACATTCTCAATATTCATAAACCATAAAAGAGCGAGTATAGACTATCAGCTCCATTTTTTTTTTTTTTTTTTTTAATATACAATATTGATAACTATGATTTATTTAAATAATAAAACAGATAGAAATTGTAAAAATTAAAATATGGCATTTTTTCAATGATCTTACTTTGAACTTCCCCATGAGTATACTTAAAAAAAAATATAGCTATTTATGTTTAACCAACCACAAACATTTTATGTATGTGTAAATACATATAGTAAAGTGTATTAAATGTATTTCGATTCTGTATTGTAACTACGCATATCCACCCAATTCGCGCGATAGTTTATTTTTTAATACAATTCATTTCATGCATTTTTTCAGTCATCGAAGTAAAATAACAATATTGGAATTGCCGAAATTTTCCAAGAAATTTTTGTTATTATAAGTATCAAAACAACGTATTATGGTAATAATACGATCGGGAATATTATGTTGTTTGTTTTTTTATGTTATATTAAAATTTAAAAGTATTACAGAATCATTTTGAGAGCGTCTGTTTTTATTCCCATACATATTTCGTCAAATAAATATTTCTGGAAATAATAGTGATTTTTATTTTTTAATAGTTGATTCTAAATCAAATATTTTTGTTGCGTTCGTTGGAAGTATAATACATACCAGGAATTTTCTATAGTGGCGGATAAAAATACACTTTTTAGGAAGATTACGATAGGTCCATTCGATATAGTATACTGATAATCCATTGTTATTCTTAGATATTCTATAGGTACTTTATATACAACTATCTGCAGAACGGAGTTTTTGAAAATTAAAAATATAACGCGCGGCACGATGTCTCAAACTCGTATCCATAGTCAAGCTGTACAATCTTATATCAACATAGCATACTAATACGTCAGCTGATATTATTATAGCTTCTCGAATAATTATTAAATTTGAAATGAAGCATAAAAACCATAAATATTAGTGAGTCATCAAAATGATTTTCGGAGCTTTGGAACAAATTACTTTTGTATAATGTCTCCTTACTATAATTTAATAAATACGTTTCGAGATGGGAAGCGGGCCGTGTAAATTTGTTAATACCTGACGTCGAAGTCAAGTCACTCGTAAACCACCGCCGACCTCGCAAGTGCGCTCGTTCCATAATATTATATAATGTCGTGTTTGTAATAAATTATAAGAACTTCACTTTGTTTTGATTACAGGAGGTTTCGATATTCGTTTTCGAAAAAAAACTGGCGGACAAGCTGCACAAGCCCAGGCGGAAGGAGACGGTGACGGAGATACTGAAGAAGAGCGTGCACTACTTAGAGATGCTCAGACAGCCGAAGCTCATACTCAAGGTGGTGCATTCCGTTGAGGACTGCAACGACACGCTCGCTTTTGCCGCCGAGCCGGTGATCGCCAGTCTGGCCAACATACTCGCGTATCAGGCGTCCGTCGGGGGTCGGACGGTCAACGGGCCACCGTCCACTGGTGCGTCCATCATCACTACTACGGCCATGCCACGGCCCGCTCACGCGAGGGAATACAACTTTTTGGACTTTGAAATCAAGTACGGCATCAGACAGGTGAGTCGGGTTTTTACGTGTCAGACGACTGCAGTCAAATTATAATCAATAACTGCGTTCGTATGTCGAAAAGGTATACGTTTTTACAAAAATTGTTATACAATAGCTATACAGCTGTCATTCGATAAACAATACTCACACTGACGTCATGTTTTTCTAAAATTTTTCGAAATCAATACTCAAATAATCACCAAACTTATTATGACAAATTATGATATACATCTTAATTCGCAGAATATAATTTTTCCACCGGATTTAAAATAAATCTGTTTTATTATACTCCTCGAGTATTTTTTTTAACCTTGTCACTATGGTTTATTTTAACTATTTTGTTTGCCACTAAATTGTTGCATATGTTAGTGATGAATTTATCTGATCGTTTCTGGTGTATTGATTAAAAGAGAAAATATCAATTTTTAATAAAAATTGTTAACCATTGATTTTCATTGATTGTATTGATTGTAATAATCAATTATCAATATTTGGTTTTCAGAACTTCTATTTATTTTTAAAGTCTTATTTCAAGTTTTAACGTGCTCGCTGTTCTTTTGTTATATGACATTCGTAGTTATATAATATCTTTATGTCATAAACTATAATTTGTATGTATTTACTCTTTCTGTAATCATGTTGTGTATCATTTGCTTCTCTCCGATGGCATCTACATGATTCCAAACTTTCTTTCTTATTTATGTTTTCTAGCCACTAATTCTAAGCTATTATTCTTATTTCAATCGCTACTTAATATATTTTATCAAACCAGGGGTATGAGTCTGGTTTTATAGTTTCTTATTTACCTAACCTTATCTAAATTTCATCTATATTTTAAATTTTTTATCAAACAGTTTTTTTTAAGATTATTATCCAAATTACACATTTATGTTTCACTTACTGTTTGGTCAATAAATGTATCAATGGCATAGTTAACTACCTACTTAACTTCTTCAAATTGTGGTTTATTATATATATATTTAGTATACATACAAAAAAAGAAAAAAAAGAAATAATAATAATAATAATAATAATAAAATAATACATTATTATATTATTACAGATTATATTTATCATAGAAATAAAGTAACTTAAAATATAAAATTTACTTATATTTTTATCTTTAACACATATTTAACATTATTTTGTCCTATAATATCCATTTAGGTTGTACTGGAAAAAAAAATGTTTTCTTGAATAAAAGAATATAATAATATATGTATATACTACATACATATTATACTTTAATTATATTAATTATTCGTACAATAGCTATTCAAAAAAAATAAAATACCTATTTCGTCGTTTATTTAAAAATTTACGACCTATGTAATAAAATATACAATTAAACGCTTTTATTAAATTTGTAAAAACCGTGCATCAACAACACACATCTTGACTGCTATTATGATAGTGTTAACGGTCTTTTTATGTTTTTTTTTTCACATTCTACTGCTGTCATTAACCTAATAAATAATTTAACAAAAAATATAATTATATTTAAAACACTATTAATTATATATTATAATTATTTTTAGTGCTTTTTATAATAATCAACTACTTAATCTTATTGTGATTTTTAAGTGTTGATATTATGGTTGTGAAATAATTTTATTTCAATAATATTATTTGATTTGATGAACAGCACAAAAATTAAAAACCATATAGTCCTCACAATCTACTTATAGCACTGTGATATTGAAATTATTCATGGGACAAAAACAATACTTCCAACATAGATATAGTGAGGCAGTACGTAGTTGTTATTTTTATTATAATTTACTTAGATAAGTGCAGTGAAATAATGAAAAAATTATTGCATAGATGAAAAATAAGAAATATCAAAAATGGCACAATGAGCTTACGAACAAATAAAATCAATATGAAAGTGAATGAGTACAATTCAATTAGAATCGAGGTTTAATTTAGATTGAAATATATTAAACATTGAACTGAAAAGTATAAGCACTGGATTTATGGTGGACTTAAGTCTTCTTAGAACTTAGACAGTCATGGAAATGGATCTGACAAGAGATGATCCACAGCGACACGGTCGTATGTTCTTCGGAGCTTAAGATATACAACCATTTGGCTGTTATTCATTGATTCCATTGGTATTAAAGTTAATGATTATTTTTGTTTTTACGTCAAGAATTTACTAGTTATTTAAGCACTATTAAATCTCTACAGAAATCTGTATGGGAATTCATTTTTATGGCATATTTTGCTATTATAGTGAACAGGACTTTATTTAGAGGACCACGATTCATATATCAGAAACAGTATCTACAAATATTGTTAAAGAATATTATAAAATTGAAAATTTTTTTAATTGAGTAATAAAAATTACTTAATTAAGCTCAAATTGAAATTAATATGCATATGTGTAATTAAAACTGTATATTATACCTTAATATAAATGTATTGTAAATGAATTGTGGTTAATGTTCTTCATCAGATAATCAATTAAACGATTTAATAATGCTCGAAGGCAACAATGAACTGTTACATAAGAGTTATTCTATACTTCAAAACAACAATACGTCATAACTATGAGTGGTTATAGTAGAATTAAACGTATTGAATAATTTGTCATAGTGATCGTTATACAGAATAATAATATTATTACTTTAAAACATCATAAAAAAAATATTTTTATTATAAATATTAATATGTCAAGTATATCATTCAAAGATGGTGATTTTTAAATTTTGGATTTATACATGTTTTATTTATCATTATCTGCAATTTATTTCTTTTTTATACATACATAATTTGAAAATAATTCAATCAAATAATATTATCACGGCAATCAATATTAGTCCTCTGTAAATTGTATGATAGGTAAAAAGAAGATTCATATTAAGATAAAAATCAGAAAAAAAACTATTTCAAAAGATCAAATCAAAGAAAAAAACGGCAATGTGAAGTGTATAAGTATAGAATTAAAATATGGTCTAAATATTTGTACATCGTCGTTCGCCGATATGAAAGAAAAATATGAATAATGAAATAATTATTTTTTTAAAAATAAAAAAACAAATCTTCATACGTATATTTATTGTCATTTAAACTACTTAAGCTATCTGAAAATGATGCAAATTAAGAACTAAACGATTTATTGTATGGCTATTTATAATTATTTATTTGCACTCACTTAATTTAATGTTCAGAATGTGGTTGACTTAATGTAGGTTGGCTAATGAAACAAGAAAAAGGCATAGCTTTTTAATAATTTAACTAAAATGTTTAAATTAAACGTACATAACATAATAGAAAAAAAATATTTTTATTTGTTGTTAATTTTATTTTTGATTTATAGTACTTATATTTATAAGTAAAACAAATATCGTAATAACTTTGATATTTAAAAAATGTAATATAATCTATGATCGTACCTATATTATATGTTTTGTAATAAATTGTTTTTGTATTAAAATAGTAAATAACATCGTGTTTACTCTGCACGTACCCACGTATACAGATTATGCTCATTAAATCCACTTCTGTACTAGGTAGGTAGGTATATTGACAAACGACAAAAGCTTGCTTTGCTAGATATTGTAATTTAAATTAATAGCTCAACAATTTGAGCCCTAAGGGAATGTGCAAGCTAAACATAACTTTGGCAATCTCAATCTATTACATACGTTAAGCATTTTAAAGATTTTTAATAACGCGTCGTTTCTTCGTAGGAATCACGAAGAGGTGCCGAGAGAAATAAGAAGCACTGTCGTATATAGATTCGAATTTTATTTGATATTTATACCTTACAAAGTTTCTTCTTTAATTATTATAAATTAATTCTAAAAGATACTTCTAAGAAATAATTGAAAATTATTTCAATATAATACTTCTAAGAAATAATTGAAAATTATTTCAATATAATACTTAAGTATCGACCACTGAATATTTTAATACTGAAATAATGATGTCAGCAATAGAAATATTCATAAAATGTTGTATTGGTCACTGAAATGTTCAAGTTTTAATAAGCTTATAAATCATCGAAAAAGTCATATAATTACCTACTTGGAAATATTTAATGTTTTAAACTTATATATATATATATTTTTTTTTCTGCATAAAATGATTCCTTAGTTCCCGGGCCTGATATCTTGTATTGTAATCGATAAAGTATGTAGGTAGTGTATTTTTAATATAATTATATTTATTCAGGTTTACACAGTTATATTTATTTTTGTATTCTATACTAAAAATAATGATTGTTCTACTGCAGTAGAGTATTACAATACTAATTTAGTAGAATTGCAATAATTTAAATTGTATATAAAATGTAAATTTAATTTGTATTTTAATGACATTAAATGGTATATGAGTTAAATTAGTAAGTTCATGGGTGTTTAAAAAAATATTCAAACAGAAATTGAAAAATATTAAGTCAAAAATAGTTTAGTTTTATTATAAAAATAACTCATTTATTATCAAAAATAATTTCTTCATTTTTGTTAGAAGAAAAAAAAATATTTTTCATGTTAATTAGAAAAACAACTTTATAAATAAATTATGAAAATAATAATTTATCATTAAATTTAAATTACTAAACTGTTTGCTTAAAATATAATATTGATATTATTATCCTAAAATTATGTAAACATTATTCAATTAGTATTTACAGATTGACTTATTTTTTAATACGTGCAACTGAATAAGTAATAATGAATAAATTAAGTGTTTTTTTAATAATATTTCTTTGATCCCATAGTTTCGTATATACTTGAAATAATATTTATAATTTTGATGTTACTTTCACATATTTTATTTATACCCCAAAACAGTCTAATAATTTTAATTAATCCTTTTAAAGGTTTTTTTTAATGAGTTTGATAATAAATATATTATTGAAAAATTCTAATTTTTGAAAAACGGAAATTTTAAATTAATTAAAATCAAAAGTAATATAATTAATTAATGTTTATATTATATACAAACATAAATAACTAATCAAGATAATATTAAAAAAAAAACAGATAGTTTATACTTATTGTGTATACACAAGATTATTACATGTATTGTGTTACGTTTTAAATTAAAATTTAAAAATAGAAATAATACATTTTTGAATTTGAAATATCTTTTAAATAAGATTATTCAATTTTGATTTATAAAGGTTATTTTTTTATAATTTTCTCGTAAACTTTGAATAGTTGCCTTATAACGAATTTTACATGATTTTTCTTAATGTTTTAATACATAAATATATTAATAGAATTGATACTATACTCGCAATATAACAATATAAAAACACTTTAAGGAAAAAAATATATATATATATAATTATAACGTCATCACAAAATAAAAATTATTTTATTGCTCTTTTTCTGATTTTTATAAAAAAAGTTTTACAAAAACCGTAAAATTTAAAAACGAATTCATAAATTAATAATACTCTGTGATCTTATTTTATACATCTTCAATCAGAATAGGTGAATTATAAGCTATATATAAAAAAATCACTTTGCTTAGAAATTAAAAGTGGAAATAATAACATGACTTACACCATCAGTTTAAATTATACTCCAAATATAATTTTAATTTAATAAATTTCAGATTGCCGAAGCCCTTGATTTTTTATCACCTCAAGTCCATCATCATAATGTTTGCCCGAGCAGTATACTTGTAACAAAAACAGGAACCTGGAAACTTAGTGGTCTGGAATTCATTGGTATGTACTACGTATATTTAACTTATTCAATTTATTATAGCATTTGGTAGTATTATATTTTTGTATATATATTATTATAGATTGTTTTTATGTTTTTTAATTTAGTACCTAAACATTTTATTATCAATTTACAAAAAATATTGATATTTTCTTTAAATTACATGGTTTTATATTTTTATACCTCTCAAAATAATTTCAAAAATATTAATGTTATTTTAGAATATTATCGTTTTTATATTTCTCTGAACATCTGTTCACATATTATTTAGTATTATTAACTATACTATTACTTATACTATTTAAGCACTTACTGTAAGCGTACCTGTTTAGTATAATAACTATATTACTATTAAGCACAAATGTAAAGTTCATTATACAATTATATCGCCAATCACACTCTTCAAATGTGCTATGGGATTACAAGTTAAAAGAAGATGGTCAAATGAGTACTACTAGTAAATAGCAACACTATGCGTTGAATGAGTCACCGTAATGGATATTATGTTAAATTTGAATTCAATGATATATTATCATTATATACAAAAAACGATTCTAAGCTAAGCCTATCAGTTTAAATCACTAAGTGTATTTTATGATTAATTTATATTGCTATTGCTATTAAAGCAATTTATTTTACTATTAGTATTAAAGTAAGTTCACTTTTGTCAGAAACAATACATTTTAAATTGTCATTTTATGAATAAAATTAAAATATAATAATACCTATACGTAAAAGTTCTAAGCCTCAACGATTAATATTTTTGAAATATTACAAAATAATTTACATCGTTATTCATTGTTTAAAATGTATTTTCGTCTAAATTAAAAATTAAAAAGTATATAAATAATATTTTACTTAAACATTTATTTTTTTTTTTGGTTTCAGAATGCACATTTAATAAGAAACATTTTATTAATTTTTAAAGCTTTACTATAAAAATTGAAGATTCTATAAATTGTTAACTGCACAACAATTTGGAAACTTTTGTGATCTTGATGAATTTTATCTTCAGTTGCTTACAAAAATAATTGTTGGTAAAATATTTTAAATATTATGATACAGCTATAAGAAAACCTTGTATGGTATCATTCATTTGATTTTCAAGCTATATTACACAGCGAGATTGTTTTTAACAACAAAAACTATATAAAAATCTTAAAAAATCCAAAATTTGTAATGCCTATAAATACATCAAAAAGAATAAAATATTCTGAAAATCTCATTATATATATATATATATATGTATATATATATAAAGTTATCATGTACAATACTTGAAGAAAGTTATCGTGTACTACTATCTACTGTTATTTGTTTTTGAGAAACAACAAAATATTAAAAAACGTTCAAGAAAAAATAGTTATGTTAAGGGTAAATATCTAATGACCTACACATTTTAACTTCAGACGCTCATAACAAATTAATATAACTTTCTGTTAAACTCTTTTATACTATTTTATATATTGTACTTTTTTATATATAGTTAGAACAACTTATCATGAATATTACATTAAATTGTCAGATATAAAAATTATGAATTTTTAATTAAAAAATAACGTTCAAGAATTTAGTAACTTTTAATGTAGAAACAACATCCAATTTTTCATCAGAAATTACACACTCAAAGATGAAAATCTAAAAATGTTTTAAACTATTTATCACGTTTACTGTATAGGTAAACACATATGATAAAATCAACAATCGCATTAATTTATAAAAAAATCAAAAAGCTATTCCTTGTTGAATGTGAAAAAGGTGTATTGAATGTACATGAAGCTTTTAAAGCCAAAACAACAAACAAAAAATACATAAATAGTCAAATAAAATAAAAAACATAATAAAAGTACATTTACATTTTTTTTTTTTTAATTCACCCCATTTTCAACCAATAAATAATAATTAACATTATTTTATGTACAAAAAGTACTGTAAACACCATTAACCAACCACTAAAAGTGCTATGCTAAATTCAGTAGCCAGGCACTGTAAAAATGTATAATAATATATATTGCACTATTGTAAAACATATAATAATATGTTAGTGAAATAAATAAATCTTGAATGTGAAAGTATAATAATATAGGGAAAAAAATATTAGTATATAGTCGTAGTATCGTTGAGTAGGTTCAACGAATATTTTATTATTTTTTTCATACCAAGGTTTTAATTTAATTTTTTATATTTATTCATCACATTACCTCATAAATTTCACTACATTAAAAGGTACATTTTTTGAAAAAATTTAATTTTAAATATGTCTTGTATAATTTGACCAATAGACAAATGTTAAATAATTAATAATTTTTCTAAAAGAAAAATCGGTACAATTTATTGTGACGTGGAACTTTGTAATTGTCACATTGTCATAACTTCTATCATTACTTTACTCATTTCGTTTAAATTATAAGTCTAACGTCAAATTTAGAAAAGAAGAAATAATTTTACAATCGTTCAAATGATTGTATTGTATCACGTAGTAAACTAGTAACATTAAACACAATAGAGTCTCTCACATTTCATAGTTCATTTTATACGTTTCAAGTACCACGTTGACAGGGTAGGTACTAACTTAAAGTAACATATTATACATAAAATCCATTAAATTAATTATCATATTTGAACTTTAATTTTGTCGCAAATAGAATAACATAGTTTCAACCTAATCATATAAGTATTATAAGTTTATTTATAACAATATAATATGTTCGTGTTAAGTGTCACTGTTCAGAAAATAACCAAGTGTGAAAAGGATCAACGAGATTTAAACTGTATATTTAATGAATTACTGTCTAGAGTAATATTGTATTGAACTTTAGTAATTTTGAACTCCAAAGAAAACATTAACCAAAAAATTAATTATAAATATATTTTTGAGAAATCGAAATTATTTTATGTAAAATGTTAACGAATTTATATTATTGAAATTATAAACGTAACTTTAAAGAATTCTACATAGGTACGCAATATTTTAATTTCTTCTGAAATAGAGCTCAAATTAAAAAATGTTTATAAAGAATATGTAAACTTACTTATATTAATAGATTAGGTAAATAATAAAAAAAAACTATGACGAGGTGTTATTTATGACATAATAACGTAAAGCGTTTAAATGTTAGGTTTAATTTATAGAAACACTAAAAATTTCAAAAACATAAACTCTATGCAAATATTATACTTCTCACTTGTTAAGTCACACTTAGAATTTAGCTTTATAATTTGGTTAGCAAAATATTTTCTCTGTACTAATCAGGCTGACAATTTACAGTATAAATTTTTTAAATTAATCTGTAGTAAATGTAATTTGGTTATAGTTGACAAGTCTCATACCACCCACAATCGTTATTTTTTTTGTTTCTGTCGCTTTATGTTTTAAAGCACAATATTAGTGTAGCATTAAATTCTACTGTTAATTATTTGCAATTTCATTACAATCAAACTGTAATATCGGTTATTTATTTGTCATGCAATTATTATTATTCATTGTACTATTATTGTAATGTTCTAAAGGGTACTTACCCGTTTATAAATAAATAAATATATACTTTTCAAGCACCGTTACATTTTGTTGAAATTCGATTTGCGTGAAATTCCGCACAAACGTGTCATTCTTTTAATTTTTCTAAATTGATATGCTGAATCGTACAAATGCTGTTATGCATGTAATAAATTATGAGAAAATTTACAGTCGATATTTTATTTTTTAAGGTAGGGTTAAATAAATTGTAACTGGAAAACATGTGTCAATGTCTGCGTTTCGAGTACTTCTATGTCGAGATGGATTTCAATACGTTATATTGTTATTAGTATACGTCATGCTCATACGCAAATAAATTGTTGGGTTTTGTTCTTCAAGAGCATTGCCAATAAATCGAAGCAGACGATAAAATGCTGTTGCAACTACTAGTCAAGAAGTAATAAGGACACCATAAATCACTTACCATTCGGTCGTAGTGTAAAATAATATTTGTAATTAAAAATACATTTTCCACAACACAGCTGCGATTAAACGATTAAAAATTTCCATTTATGTACTTAATATATATGTATACAATATTATAAGAATAAATCATCCTTCCCCTTCCACGAACACAATCTAAAAATGTAATATGCAGTTATTTGTAGCATTGTTATTACCACGTTAATGCTTTTTTTTTTTTAACACTGTCCTGCATTGAGTTGTCCAATATAGCCAATATCAAATAAATTTCATATTTTCTTTATTACTCGTATATATTATTGTACAATACTGTTAGCTCTATTGGCAATAAACTTTAATCAATGTACGCACGCACTATAAAGTGGAGTAGATAAATTGAAGTTATTCAATAGGTAGGCTAAGTGTGTTATGTCAAAAACAGACATGTTTGTATTCTATACACTGCATTACTGCAGTAAGTATACCTTACGAGTAGGTGTATGACGTGCGAGTTTTCTTCTGAAAAAAGCTTCTTAACGATAAATTAATCATAACGAACGAGGTTCAGTATAGGTAATAAAATATAATTTTACGATAGCATAAAATACGCTTTTGAGTCGTTTCACATTTGTTTGAATAATCAATTCCTAGAAAATGTTAGTATAAAAAAAAATAAGCAAGTATACCCGCGTGGTTTATAATATTATTTTGTTTATTTTTGTTTTTGTTTTTTCTAACGAGTGAAAAACGTGGAAACGTGTAGGTCGTTATGGATTTGGGTTTAAAAGATTGGAAATAATATTTTTATTTTTATTCCACTTAGATAAATACTAATAACATTTATTGTACAACTAATAAAACGCTTTCCTGCTTAATTTCAGTAAATAACTAACAATATTTTTATATAATATTATATAAATAAAAAGCTTTATATATATATATAAAAAAATGCAACTAATATGTTTATCTGCAATCCCTTACTTTTCTAAGGACTTAAGATAAACATTTAACTAAATTAAATTGTTTAGTTATCTTTAAATCCATGAATACATTTTGTGAACTTTTTAATAATTTATTAATAATAATATTAAATATTGGCCATTCGGATAAACACATAAAAAAATATAAAATAACACAATGGCTCAACTAACCAACAAGATAATCACTTATCTGTGAAGTAGAGCAATAAATATAACATTTTTACAAAATTGTTCACATTTTTTTTTTTTTTTTTTATATATGTTATTCTAAAGTATAGTAAAACTCTTAGTTTTACTAAAATAAATATAGCAGATATAATAACATTATAAAAGTTATAATTCTCCAATCAAATTTTCATTATATACACAATATTATTGGTACACTATACATTGTTTGAGTTATTAATAAACCATATTTTAATAGTTTTTTTTTTTTTTAATTTGATATATAATATTAATTAACTGAGTAATAATAATTTGAATTGAAACTTAAATTAATAAGCTTAAATCAACTGTTGTAAAATATTGGCTTAAAAAATATAGTGCATTTATACATAAAAAAAAATATATATTATACAATGCAAAAGTTGAATTATTCCAAAAATCAGCTGATAAAATATAATTATTTATTTTTAATTTATAATATATACCAGGGGTGGTCAAACCGCGTCTCGCGAGCCGCCACATAGACTTTAGCGGCTCGCATCGTATCGTATCGTACCAAAAAAAAATGTTTAATATAAATTTTTGTATATTATAATATGACCTTTATTTTTTTTTTAAACTTTGGCTCTTCCATATTTATTAATACATTTGGTGGATCGCGAGTCTCTTCTCGCCAACCACCCGTGATATATACATTAATTATTATTTTATTTAAAATATATTATACTAATAAAATTAAACAATAGTTTAACAATTTATTTATTATTACGTACAATTAACTAGAAATAACATAACAAAAATGTTAACTGTAAAATCACTAATTATAAAATTAATAATTTGTATATCTCTAAAATAGCCCAAATAAATATTTCATATCAAATGAGAAGCTTATTTATTTAGTTGTATGGTATATAAAAAATATTTAATAATATTTATATTATCTTGGTCCTAAAATATCAAATTTATATAACTAGATATTATTTAAAATTCAATTTTATTTTTAATACTAACTATAAAATAATATAATTAGAGATAATTATAAAAATGTTTGTAATAAGACGTGTATCATTGCAAATGTATTTTATACAATATCATTGCAAACATGTATAATTAAGTTTAAAATAAAAAATAACAAAAAGTATTTTTACAGTTTGTTAAAAAATAATATTTGAACAAAATGCGTTGCTTGCACATTAATATTAGGTTTGTTCCAACACGCGTAAAACTATCATAGAACTGTCGGGAGCACGCGCAGTAGAATTTTTCCGTTTCAACAAATGCAAACTCAAACTATCAGATAGTTGTTCAAATGCGTTATTAGACCAGTTTTATGACTGGTCAAAATTATCCGCGGATTTTGACTGGACTGGAAGTCCCAGATACTGTTAGCATACATTTATCTACTTATCTATTTTGTAATTGTGGACAACATGATTAAAGATAATCTTCAGTAATGAAGAAATGTCAGAAATGTGTTCCAACAGTGGTCAAAATTCATAATCAGTCCACATTAGTGCATGCGCTGTAAATCAATCATGGATCAGTTGGCAACTAATCCCAAGTTCCGTGTTGGAAAAAACCTAATATATATTAATATAAACTTCACTTAACATACTAAACATATTTTATCAATGAACAGAACTCCATCATTTAATATGATTAGAACTATAAATAAAAAAAAATGTATGATTGTATCTGTTAAACATTTCGTTTTTTATGTAAAATATAATATATATAAAATATAATATTGTTATATGATTTTATTATTATTTAGTGGATTGTCATTTAAAAATAGTAACATGAAATTGTGTGTACGTTTGTAATTTTTTGCCCCTTGAGCCAAACCAGTGAAATTTGCTACTATAGAAAAGTATTATAAAATACTAAAGTATCATTGATATATATTTCACCTCATTAACAACGAAAACGAAAATCGATTTAATTTTTATTATTTAACGATGAGTTTATTGTTCATGGAGAATTCTCGGTAAAATGTATTGAGCTGATTTATATTAATAATTAGGTACTGAATGAACAGTGATAGCTCACATAATACAACCATTATAGTATTATACAGATCATCATTATTCGTTATTTGTTAAAATGGTTTTAAGTGTAGCTATAAAGCCAAAACAAATTTTTAAAAACCTAATCAATTCGTCACAATCTACCCACGTGTTTTAATTGACAAGTATTCACAAAATAGTAATGACGATATGACATAGATACTTTGATAAATAAATTGTATAATATCCATATCAAAATATATATTATGTACCTATTGTACTTACTATAGTATAATATTCAATATAAATTTTGATAACGCTAATTTAAATATTGTAATAAGGTATATTTCCATAAAACAAAATATTCTTCATCATTTTGCAATATTGGACGGGTCTTATATAGGAACCGATTTCGTTGAAATCTAATAAGTTGTTCACGACAAGTCGACAAGTGCAAAAAAAAACTTCATAGGTATTTTAATAATGCATGAATTTATTTACATGTGGTGTATATAATATTATAATATGTATTTATACATTTTTATTGTTTATTTAAATCAGTTAGCTGCATTTTTAAGATGAAAATATTTTTAAACTATCAGTATCAAGAAAATTCGTGAGATTTTATGTGTTATATGCCACAATGAGTTACTATTTTTTCATAGAGTATCAACAACAATAATATACGTAAAATCATAAAAATGTGACAACTATAAATATTATACTATCATCATAATTTATTTTAATATAGTAGATTTACAATGCCCATTTTCAGATCTTTTACTTAACCATAATTTTCGCTTTTTATCACAAAACATTTTCTTTATTTCTTCCGTTACACGTAATTTGCCGCTAGGTTAATAAAAAAATAAAACGAAAATGTCGTACAATACATTTGAAATTCCAGCAGAAAATTAATAGGTCAGATACGTTCTTATTTTGTGTCTTATAAAATAAAGCTTATATAAACATTAAAATGGTTCTATATTTTTAAATTTCGTAGAAATATAGAATTTTCCTAAATTATACTATACAACTGTAATAGAGTTTTTAAAAACACATATTACATTTTTATAAAATTATTCCGACTAATTTTAAAATAATAAAAAAAAAATGTTTAGTTGAATTAAATGATATTACGCTTACTTGAGATATATATATTTATATAAGCTTACTACTTGATTACTTCTACCCAATCCAAAAAGTTTTAAATGTCATATTTTTTGATACATTCCATTTGTTCAGTGACTTCGTTTATGATACCTAACAATAGTACTATAGTAAAACTCTTAACGAGTGCAAGAAATGATATAAAGATTTGACTCATATCAACTTCAAACCATTGAACATCCAAGTATTTTCGCAAAAATATAACAAATGAAATATTTTGTTATTTTTGTTAGAATATAGATGGATTGACAAAGCTATTCGAATGACGCAAGCAGATCGTTTAAAATTGCAAAAGAATAGAATTGTTATAGGAATTTAAAATCAAACAAAAGTTATTCAATTTGAATACGTTTAACTAGATATTTTAAAAATATCTATTGGTTTGAATATTATAATAATCAATAATTATATTATTATTATTATTATGTATATATATATATTATACAAATTTTAGTATGTTTCAGTTTATATCATAATATATGTTTTTTAAAAACTCTCAAATACTTTGTCCGAACAATTTCATAAAATATTTAAATTTCAACTGGAATTAAACATTGAAATGTTTAGTTTAACTAATAATAATAATATTATCAATAGAGAGAGAGATAACTGTTTTTTTTTTTTTTTTATCAATCAGAATTTTCATATTTTGAAAACAAAATGAATTTGTAAATGCACGTTTAGAGTTGAATTTTGACATAAAAAGTATTCTGCGTTTACTCCTTGCAAAGTTTTTTATCTATATGTAAAAATATCATCAAAATTGATCCAGTAAGTTTCAATAATTCGGGGGACAAACGGACCCTTCAATTGTATTTATGCTATGTTGTAAATGTATACATTTTACAGTAAAATGTACGAAGTTATTGATTTTAAGGTCATTTAGTTTACTGAATAACTAATTAATATTTAATGAAAGTTAAATGTTTAAATCAGAAATATTTAGTACATTTCTACTTTTCTATTAATGCTTCAACCACCATTCTCCATCAACAGACAGTTAATGAGAAAGTGTAGAATGTATACCTTACTACCTACTTATTGTATACATATACACATATTTTAAATTGTAAGGTCTCTTACGGGCAATAAGGTGGTTTCATTGAACATTTCCCACAGGTCAGTAATAAATAATATTAACCATTTTAATTAAAAAAAAAAAAATATTAAAGCCATTAAAAATAACCAAAAAAATAATATGTTGATAAAAATATATTTTGATGATAATATAAAAAAAACAATTGTCATATTATTAAAATGTATTATAGTTATTATGGTTATTATAGTTTAATACTCATAAAACTATTAATATTATCATCAATAAACTATTTTAAACACGTATCAGTGAAATTATGTAATTGTTTAGTAACTTATTATTTTTGAGTATTTTCGAATATTTCGTATACAAATTAATTTGAAAGTGCAAGTTGGCTCTTTTTATTAATATGCAAATTAACTTTACGAAATGTAATTCATTTCTGCCACATTTACTGTGGCATTTTAATGAAAAAAAAATATTACTGTATTAATGATGCGAAAATATGATGAAATAAAATTAATACACTATAATGGATCGTTTATATTATATTGTAAAAATGTATTTATAATAAGTATGCTATAATATAATACGTAATATTTTATATTATACACTATACATTGATAGCTGTTAATAATTTATTTTGTATGAAGACGGTATATATCATTGTACACACCTTACTAGTATATATACTTTTATTAAAAATTAAGTTTTTTTTTTATTCATTAGGTGAAATCGTATTTAATGAAAGAACGTGAAATAAGTTATTCGGTAAAATGGACTTCTTACTGTGTCATCATTGTATTATAGTTATCGTTTCGAAATTTATTCAAAAAGTCTAAGTTAAGTGTTATAAGCATGTTGACATTGTCAACGTATTTGGTGTGCGCAAAGGACAACACACCGTACAGTGTAAAGTCCCTTCTACCTTGGTTGAGGACTATCTATTATCTAAGTAGAATTGATAGTTTAAGTTCACTCGATTTCGTTTTTAAACGCTTGTTGTCTGTCACTTAACCACATTATTTTATTTTTCCTGAAAAACAGGTTTTTATCAAAGTTGGGCTATAAGACGTAATAACATCGTTTATTCATAATATGAAATTTAATATATTTCTATTAATGCAGGTACTATACAATATGTACTATATAGTTGGACTTTGCCCGTTATGTTTTAAATATATAAATAATATGCAAATATTGAAGGGTAACATACATGGTTAATATGAAAAAAGAAGAGTATCATCTTTTTGTTATCGCAGCTATTGTAAAAATACTCACGTCTGAATGCAGTCTTATTATCGGATCTTTATTTTTTTTGGGGGGTTGGGGGGAAGTAATAGAGTTATTGTTATATTTCAAGATTATTTTATCAGTGATACTGATTTTTCAACTTATTGTTTTTACATTTATAATTTATATAACATCAGCCATCAGGTGGTCTCAAACAATAATCGACAAAAAGATTGAGTGGAATTAAATTTGTTACCAACAGAAAAAAAATATATTTTAGTATTCAATCGGCATCGTGGGAATTATAAATTATAGTTTTAACCATAATCAAATTTTGAATCAAGTGATATAATAAAATATCATACTTATTAGTATATTATATTTATCGATTGGTCGCCAGCGCCCGTCCATTATGAAATATAAATCAATCGTAATGTTTTATTAATTGTTTGATATATTATTATAACAATAATGCTGAATTATTAAGTTGTTAAATCAATTAAATATGTTATTTAAAATGTACTTATATTATTTTACGAGAAAAACTAATGTCTATATACTATATAATATTCTCGGCATTTGGTTGCTCTGAGTATCGACGAAAATCGATTTATATTTCAGCTCGTCAATTCAACAACACAAAGTTTAAACGGGAACGGTATAGCCAAAACTAAATCAGCCGAATGAATTATTATGTCTCTAAACTTGTTACAAACATATCATACTATAAAATATATTTCTAAAATCGATAGTGTATCTATTTTTAGATATTACTTACTAATGAACTATGGGCTTACCACCCAACTAAATTATCATTTATTGTTATTTTTATTTTTTACAATGTTTGTATTATATGATTCGTTTGATGTACAGTGTACATTGTACTAGAAACGCATTTTTTTTTCAAATAACGCGTGTGAACTGTTTCTTTTGTTTCACCCGTCGTTATGAAAACCACGTAATTGTTCCTGAAAAAAGTAACTACCTACGAGGGATGTTTTTACTATATCGCGTATATATGTCGAGAAATCCTAGTGGTTTTTAGCAAATTCAACGTTTTTTCTGCTCGAAACGTAAACACATTGTTTCCTGTGTATATTATATATTTTTGCAAATGTACAATAACATGTTTTTTTTTTTACAAATATATACTTAAAGAAACTTTAGGTGTATATATATATATATATATAACAATTACTGTTGTGAACTTTAATATTACTAAAGGAGAGAATACGTAAGCACTCTACTGTACAGTATGGATGTTAAGTGAATAACTTGTCATTGAGGATTGCAAATGCTTTTTATATTATGCACTAATGCAAGACACAAGTTAACAGACCTAACACAAAAACAAATTTCTGATTTTACTTGGAAAAAAGTCAAAAGTTGTATCCATTTTTACATTTTTTATTGCACCTATAATAAATTTAGTTTTTAATATTTATTCATATTATTCTTGTATTGATAAAATCATAAATATTATATTTATTAAAAAAACAAAAATAACAGTTACACCACTAAATTATTAAAAATCATAAAAAAAATAAAAATAACTAACAATCAAAATGATTGATTAAAATTTAAAGCAACCAGAATTTCATAAATTATTTATTATTATTATTATTATTTTAAGAATATATTACAATATAATATCTGATATGGATAATATTACTTATTATTATTACAAATTAAATATTAATCTATATTTGACTAATTGCATATTGTGTGTAGTTTTATCATTTGAGTTTCAATTATGTGTTGATTATTCTGAAATCTACATTTTACATCGTATACCGTAGCGATTGTGAGAATCAATATGAGAGTATCACATCATAATCCTGTATTTAAAAATATTTTTTAAATAAATTAATTCCCACCAACCTTAATATTTCCTGTGTTTACTTAAATTGGAATGATTTTTTGACTTTTTCATATTTTATAGTCATCATTTTGTTTTCTTTCAAATTAATTGATATTATATATATATTATAAAAAAAAATATCAATATAATATAATATTATGTTAAAAAGATTAATTAAATAACCCCCCCCCCCCAAAAAAAAAAAAAAAAAAAAAAACTGAAGTAAAATATTTAAAGGAACTTATTCAAATCTTATTTATTTAAGATACACAATTCACACATGTATATATATATAGTATTTTGTATTATAGGATAGTGTAGTTTTTTATAAGTGAAAGAATTTTTAGAATTGTTTCGATAGTTACCCTCAATATAAAATAAAATTTCACCTCTTTATAATATTAGTATAGACTATAGATCATATTATATTATTCCATTACTGCAGTTTATATAAATATTGATGTATTGGTAATTAAGTATGAAATATTACACTTATGTGAGTGTTTTAGAAATCTATCCTATAATGCCAACCCACTTAAGTTAAGTAATGTTTTTTTGTGTTTGTTTAACTTTAATCAAGTTCTTTTCAAATAAGTCTTTACTTATTATTTTACTTACCTGCCTACTTTATTTTTTCACCGGTTTCACTATACATTAAACAACTTTACCGTCTTTACTAACATGGTTTGTTTAGTTTCCTGACCACCATTTGAATTATTAAGTAGATAGCGATGTGGGTAAGTTTTAATACGCACGAATGCATAACTATTATCATTTGAGGTATCTATATATATATTCGCACATATATTATATATATATATATATGTACGATTTTAAGCCGTCATGATGTAATGGCGGTTGATACCCTGTCCAAGGACAAGAGTATTTTGCGTGAAGAAATGGCACCGGAATTAATCCTCAGTGTTAATTCTGGGGTCTATTTAACCGTTATTAAGGTTACCTGAAATAATAGTATACGGCCATATAATATATACATAAAATAAACCATATACTCGTGAAGACGTGATTTTCGGATCTTCCTTAAAAATGATTTTACCATGTATAATTTTTCTGAAATCCATTTTATTAAAATGTATAATTCAAAATAATGTAGTTATTTATTAACGCATTTAAAGATAAACAGTTTGTTCATATTTTCTATAGCATCTTCATATTTTTTTATTTACTTTGAATATAACACATTAAACATTTAAAACATAATATGTTTATTATTTTATATTATACTCGTATTATATTATACCAATTATTGTATTTTCTGTAAATCATCTATACCTACACCAGCAATATTTTATTCTAAAATGTTAACATCTTATTTAGTTAAACATGATTAGTCAAGACAAAATGTTAGTAATTAATATCATATTATATAGGTAGTTTAAGTTTGTATTAGTCCTTGACGACATGATGTATTATTTTCATTATAGACTATTAGACCATTTAATTTAAAAGTACCTAGTATTAGTAAAAGAGAAATAATTTAATTTAATTTCCTTAGCAAAATAGTGTCTTAAAATAAGCCCATTGGTACAGTCTAATTTATATACAACTAATATAGTATTAACTCAATGCGTATTGCGCACGTTGTAATAGTTTAAAGTTTCTCAATATGTAAACTTCAGCAACAGCTGTACTTAAAAGCATTGATGCTATAACGAATAAAACGAATTAAATTCTTTACTGCACATAATATTATATACAATTTTTAGTCATTTTGATTTTCACTCGTTTAGACGTCTCATTTAACATAGCAAATTATTAATACGTACATTGAATTTACTGTTTGAAATAAAAATGTATATAAATATTTAAGTATAATTTATTTCAAATTGAATATATAATATAATATTAAAACAAAAATACGAATACGATAATACTATTTCTAAATACTCGTAATATTTATGGTTCAAGTTTTATAAAAGAAAACTACCTACCTAAATACCGTGTATTATATTTTAGTTTTAATATTTACTTACACATAAAGAGCTTGGGTCTATGTAATTATACATACATTTTTTTAGTTTTAATTCTTATTATACAGTCAAATCAGTCGAATATTTAACTTCGCCATATTTAATTTCACCATAAAATTGAGGTTATAGGTATATTATTTTCAGATGGATGAAACCATTTCATAATTATTAAAATAAAAAAAAAAATTGCACGCACAAAACAACTTAAATAAGTACTATAGATTTGATGTTTCAAAAGTATAAAATAGGTATCTATAACATTTCATATAAGTACAACATACAACCATCAATAATTGTACTGATGTGAAACTAGTTGAAAAAAATTATAATGTATATTATCTATTTATTTTTAGTTTCAGTTCCTTGTATTATCAAATTCCTTCAATGAAACTTTTTTCGAAGCATTCACTTCAACTTTGAAATATCTACCGTTTTATTTTCGATAGAAATACAAACATTTTATTATTATTATTTTTTATATATAATTTTAAAAACAATGTTCGTTACATTTACGACAAAATAGGTAGGATGAAATATTATTTTTATCAAATAATTCGTTTAAATTTGTTTTTGTTTTAGATATTCCATGCTTTGTGTAGGTACAGATAATACTTTTATGCGTGTTATATTTTTCAATGCAATGGTCACAATTTGAAATGCCATGACTGCTAATACTGTTGGTTTTTTACAAAAAGGATTTTTTCTTAAATCCTAACATTTTGCCTTACATTATAATTTTTCAACATTAATAATCGATTAAATGTTTTTTTTTCAATTCAATAGTACATTGAGTGAAAATAGTAATAAATCGTAATTACTTGTGGTTATTTAATTTAATATATTTTTTATATTTTACACAAGTGATGTTATTGTACGTGTACGTCGTTTTCGTGCCTAATTGCAATTCGAACTTATATAACTTGAGTAGGCCGTAAAATATTAATAGGTAATATTGGCTATAATTTATTTCAGAATCATAAATTACATTTAGAAACCTACAGGAAAATAGCATGCTTGGAAGGTGCGTTTTTTCGTACTATTTAAAATTATTATTGTTTTAGGAAGCAATGAATTGTTAACACTAAAATCCCCAAAGACTGCTTGACGTTTAATGCGTTTTATTATTGAATACATTTCCTGTTGTTTATTTATAACCATATAATAATAATAATAATAAAAAAAATATTATTTAGTTGGATATTGGTTGCACCTAAGCCATTTACTACCAAATATCAACACTACTGGTATCCATAAACTTCTTAATAAAAGTTTTTATAACTTGTCCCCGCGGAGAGTAAGAGGTGTAAAAAGGACGAAATACTTTTGTCGTTAAAACTTTTAGTGTCGTAATAGAAACATGTTCATTTCAATTATTTGTCACAGTTGGCTACAAAGGTACAACAGAAAGTTGCAACTGGAATTTGAATTAATTATCACGTAGATATATTTGTCAGTTTTATTTATCGTCGAATTGTATCAACCTAAAATCATAAAATTATATCATTTTGTCTCTAAAATATCTGTGAATAATATTATACCCTACACAAAATCGTATTTAACAATTATTTTCTTATTCTGTATTATAATATTTACAACCACTGCTATTACACAACTCAGAAAAAATCATTGATAAAATTAATTTAAAAAAAAAAAATAATAATTTCAATAAATTAATTTTGTGATACTTATTATTCAAGAAAATATTTAACAGTAAACATAGAAATATCATTATTACATTTATTATTTTACGCTTTGTTAGGTTATATTATATTAGTTTAGTAATAATTATTAATTTGATTATTTTCCGTTTTTTAAAAACATAATTATTTATCTATAAAACTGAACAAAGTTCATGCAACAAATGTCAACGCTAAGTACCTATAGGCTTTTGAAATGTCATCCCTTTGATATACAAGAAGATATTATAAAACACTACCTTTTTAATGTATAATATATATATATATATATTATTACCATAATTTAAATTTTATATTATTTAACCTACAACAGTATTATCATTTTTAAAGAACTTAAATTAAATTAACAGTAATATAAATAATTGTATTATATTATATTATTATTATTTTAACTAACCTAATGTAAATTTCTGTTTTTCTTTTTGAATTTATTTAGTATTTTGTAAATGTTCCTAAGGGAGAGAATATCTCATACATATTTTAAGATATCACAATAAATATTTAAACAGCATTTTCCATTTCATTGGCTCATACCAAAAACAATACTCAAATCATTTTAAAAACACTGAAATATAATTCACTGTAACATTTATTTTAAACAGACTCATATTTATATTTAACAAAACATTTATTATTATTATTATTTTCATCGTATAAATAATTATTTTGCAGTTCAGACCGAAGCTAGAGAGCGGATTACTTGTACACCATGGACGTCTAGACTACCAAAAATGGCACAACCCGATTTGGATTATATAGGTGAGTTTGATAATATTATATACATTTTATACTGTAATATAAGTATATCTCATTAATATATATATCTAATAATATTAATTAAATGGATACTTATAATAATGGAATATACGTTGCCTATAATTATTTAAATATGACTGTGATATTTTGCATGTATAATATAATAAATATAACATGCATAATGCATATAATCAATAAATTTGTTTTTAACAATAATAAATAATAATGTGTCATTTTAGCTCCAGAAGTCCAGTTGTCTTCTTATTGTAGTTCTCACAGTGATATGTACTCGTTGGGAATGGTTATATTTGCGATATTTAATAACGGTCGACCATTAATACAAGCAAACCACAGCAGCTCGACGTACATGAAACAATTAGATGTGGTAAGTATAATTGTAAATGTAAATGTCAATAGCAACAATTTTTATAACGAAAACCAATCACGATTTCAATTTAATAAAAAAAAAATCAAATAAATTGTAAAAAACAATATATTTTTTTTTTTTTATATAAAAAAAATAAATACTTTGAAATATAACTCTCTACTTATTAAACATAAACTATAAATAAACAGATATTTTTTTATACACATATTTTATACAGTTAAAATAAATTATAAACACTTTTACACTAGGCGTAATAATATCAATACTATATTACACTGATTAATATACGGAGTCAAATTATAACCCTTTTTCTAAAAACAAAGTGTATAAAATAATAATTTATATAATTAATCATTCAGGTGTTAAATATATCAAACGTTATTCCAACCTAAACTTCTGAAAATAATATGACATATATAACACATTTACCACCCAAGATTCTAAAAAGGTAATGCACTAATGCATAATACCTACAACAGCTAATAACCTATGTATCTAAAGAAAAATAATTAAAATTGTTTTTTATTATTATTTATAATTTATATTTAATAATCATTGAACAGCACAGCAATAAATTAATAATATAATGCAAGTTCCAAATTTTATAAAGCATCAATGTTTTTTGAATCAGACTTAATGGTAAAATTTTAACTATTCAATATTTTCAAAAACCTTTTTATGCTTAAAACTTATTTAAAAAAAAAACTTTTATTGACCTTAATTAAAAATGAAAAGTTCCAGAGCTTTAAAATCATGATGCTTCGTATTAAAACTTGTTAAAATAAATCAATAGATATTTCAGTATTATTTTTAAATTGTTACCTCTTTATAATACACGATCTAAGAGTTTTGAACTTTTAGTGTTTTTTAATACGGTCTATTTTTAAGATCGTTTATTTCCCTCATCTCATTTTTAATTTCACTAAGCTTTTACTTCTTAAGTATAATTATATTAAGAGTTGTACTGGTAACTGGTGTATAAAACTATTTTCACTTTGCGGCCAAGTGTATTAAAATTTACATCAATTATCGGTTTATTAATTAAGTTTTATCTTCTTATTTTACGAATAGATGCTAATCACTTTGATTGCAATGTTTTAATGTATATTATTAATTATACCGTTAATCAGTTTTGATACTTTTGTCAACATTTATGATGTATTAAATGTTGACTATGTATATTTATTTAAATTGTATAAAAAACTATGTATTGATTGTAGAATTCATCTCAAGGACAAAAAAAAGTATTAATATTTTATAAATGCATATGGCGATTTTAAGAACATAAAAAAAATGTTCACTTACTTAATCGATTAAATTTAACTAAGTTCTTGTAGTTTCATAAAATTATTTATTATTATTTTAATGCAATTTAATGTATTGGAAATCATATTTTAAGTATGTATACCATAAATTTAAATTACCTATCAACAATTGAACAAGCTTTTTTTTTTTAACTATTATGAATTTTTATTATTTTGTGTTACTTATTAAATTGTTTCTATAATTATATTGCGGATGGCTATTTTTGATTTTTAATTATAAAATAACGATTCAACAATTATATTTAATATTTATATAATTAACGCAGATGGTCATAATTCAATATTAAAATAATTATATTTTATGTAAATTATATTTTAGTTTATAAAATAGTTCAAAAACACTCATTTTAATCTACATTTCAGTGTTAAAAATTTGAATTACTTCAGTTCTTACAATATAGATTGTATTAAATTAAAAATAAATAAATAATTTACACAGACCATAGAAAATAATATATATTTGAAAAGAAATATTAACAACAAAAATTTTTTTTCGTGAATATTAACTCTTGTTTTTATTGAAAAAACCTTTTTTAATCTATATAAATTTTGTTTATGTGTTTGTTTAGTTGGAAAATCAAATTCACAATGTGTTGCCTAAACTGCCGGCACAATTACAAGAAATGGCAACAAAAATGTTGAGCAAAGACGTGGATGCGAGACCATTCGTCAAAAATTTATTGCACACTCCTTATTTCTGGTAAAATACTAATCATATACTTAACTCTATTATTAAAATAACTGTTAGCCTTATAAGTCTAATACCTAGTCCAATATTTTAATTTAATGAGGTTTTCGGAACGGTTTTTATTGTGTACATCTAAATTCACATTTTCAAATTAGTTCATATAACAATTAAATATTAGGTACTTAATAAACAATGTTGCATATAAAAATAATGCTTACCCAATTTCTCTTCATACAATAAATATAAAGGTTACTTGAAATATGATAGTTTTATTGCATCAGCTATTTTTTAAGCGTTTAAAACAACAAAAAAAGAATAAAACTTATTATGTTGTAAATTTTAATTGTATATAGTTCACAACATATTTTTGGTTTTTTTTTTTTTTTTTACAACAGAATCACCATATTTGACCATGGTAATTTTCCGCTTAATAATTATTGTACTGATATTAAACTTCACCAATTAAACATAATAAAATAATAATTAACCAGTTCTTGTGATGCTATTGATAGTTATTGTTTTTACATTTTTGAATCATAGTTAAATCTTAAATTATCGAATAGTAGTAGTCTTTTCTATAACAGTTGCCTTTGTGTAATGCGTCATAATAAAATTAATATATTACAATAAATTATGGAAATGATGTATAACGTGCAAATATTTTTCGTATATCAAATTATTACTAATTATAACCCGTAGATTATGTATTTAAACAAAATTATTCACTCATGTACTATATTAACATTAAAATATAGGCTTATACATTAATAATAATATTAATTTTTTTATTGTTATTATTTCAAAACTAAACAGTTATTTTTTTTTTTTTTTTTACAAAATCATGATTTTATTTAATGACTGCAATACATAATACTGTATGTATCTAACCTTATACAAGACTAAAGTTAAAAAAAAAAAAACAAAAAAAAAAATGTCTAGAAAAACTCAAATCAACTAATCGTGCATCTTGCAATTACAAGGCTGCATTATGGGAATCATTGATGTACATGAACACTTGGTAGGCTGGCGGCACGGCTTTTTAGTCGTGCCGGATGGATGACAATTATTTATCATCGTGGATGGCGTCGTATTATCCGACCACGCGATTTCATAGCCTCCGTCGCCGTGACTGGGCGGAGCGTCGCTCGGCATTGGCGTGTAGAATGGCCTCTCGGAAAGTTCGACGTGTAAAACTAACATCGGTGATGGGTACGGTCGTGTCGTTTGACATCTCATACACAGAGACGGCGTCCGACATGTCGTACACGGAGGAAGCGTTCGACAAGTTGTGCACGGAGGTAGAGTCCGACATCTCATGCACGGTGGGGGAGTCCGACATCTCGTACACGGCGGTTGAGTCCGACATCTTGTGCACGGTGGTAGAGTCCTACGGGTCGTACACGGAGGAAGCATCCGACAAGTCGTGCACGGAGGAAGCGTCCGACAAGTCGTGCACGGCGGAAGCGTCCGACAAGTCGTGCACGGCGGAAGCGTCCGACAAGTCGTGCACGGCGGAAGCGTCCGACAAGTCGTGCACGGAGGAAGCATCCGACAAGTCGTACACGACGGCAGTGATGTCCGGTGGGTTGGCCACGGTGGCATCGTGCGTCTGCTCGTCAGCACTTGACAGCACGTTGACTGCGGTAGACGGTATCCGGTCACCTGAGAACAGGAGGTACGGTGGGAACAGTTGCAGGTCCACGGTCGTGACGATCTGTGTTCGGCAGGTATTCCGTCGTAGGCGAGAGCGTTCGTGTCAACGGTGTACGACGTGCCGGACCTCGCGTATTCGGACGTCGGCAGGCCGCGATTAAAACGATTCGAAACCGTGAACCCCCCCAATGAATCTGAAAAAACGCAAAAGCACAGGCACAATATTGTTGCCGAATACATCCTCATTTAAAAATGATTTCACTCGAAACGATTCTGTCTAATGGTGGGCAAAAAAAAAAACGTGAACTTAATATAATCGTATTCATAATAATTTACATAATAATATCATAATATTATGTGTTTACAATAATACTATACTGTAGGCTGTAGCACGATGACAACCGTTGCCGACGTAAATTTTGAACAATGATTTGTAGCAAAACCCTTTAGTGGTTTAAAGTATAGATTTTTTATGCATAAGTATAACGCAATAGCTTTATCACCCGACTTTTCCCGATACGAAACAATTAAAAATTATAAAATACGATTTTCGGCGTGTTTTGTTTTAAGTGTACATCAGTTCATGGGCACGTCAGTGTTGGTGACGTTGGTGTGTTTGTTCAGTGGAAAAATCCAATGGAGATGAGCAATAATCCGCCTGGGCTTGAAACGTTTCGGTTTAATTGCATTATCTTCATGAGTAAATCAGTTTAGATACTAAACTTGAGAATAATGAATTAACAGAATGACATTTTTAAAAAGAAACTTTCTTGCCCTTGACAACTAAATTGAAACTTGATTATTACCGGATATTAGTTTAATTTTGGTTACCATTGACTACATGCTGGAAGAAACAAAGAGTATTACTTATTTTTTTAAGAATAACATTCGTGCACGAGCAATACTTTTTTAAAATTTAAAAAAAAAAATGGAAATCTCTTTAAGTTTCAATAAATTTATTTATATAACTTTGAATGAAAATTATCTAGTAGTTTCAAATTTGTGTAGTTGAGAACAAAATTAATCGTTTATTTGTATATTTAAATATAAATTAGGCCTCAGAATTGAATGCAAAGTAAAAAATAACAATTAATTCAGTTATGCCATAATAAAAACAAACAATATAGACTTATTATTATTTACTCTTAATTAGATATTGAAAATTATCTCATTGTTTAAAAAAATATATTTTGATATGATATTAAAAAGCCTTCAGTTAGGTAACTGTTCAACTATTCAATAAGTGTCGAGTGTCCTTCGTCATTTATTAGGTTACTATAATGGATGAATTTAACTTGCATTAAAAAATAAATAAACGATGAAAAACTATTTTAGGTAGAATATAATATCTAACTTTTTGTTACTCGTGATACTAAACAATTATTTCAATAACAATATTAAAATTTAAAACGAATTCCGTTATATTTTTTTACCAACTGTTTTAATAATTACTATGAAATTTTTATTTCCAGAAGTTAAAATTAGATTCAATTTAGTACCACAAACTTTCCACAAAGTTGAAGATCGTATAGCATTCTTTCTTTAAAAAATGTTCTTTATTCTTCGTCCAAATCTAAAAAATATATAATAAAATACAATAATAATAATACTCATAATATGTATAAATAAATATTACGAAATTAAGAAAAATTAAATTATAATCTTAGAATAAAGAATATTTTTAACTTCTGTGTAATTATAAATGCATATTTATTTATGTATTAATTAGTTTCTGGAAATAAGATTTTTGAATTTATTAAATACAATTTAAAATGATAATCAGAATATAAATGTCTTTGGTATTTATGATTATAATTATAGAATTTATAACTGCAGATAATACCTAGTTATTTTGAATCTTATATTTCGTTTTGATTATTACTTTGTTAGAATGCAATATAGTATTATTTTAATTCAACGTCGTTTTTTGGAATAAAAATATTTTTATAATTTTTAATGAAACTGTATCAGTTTTAAAACGTAAAACGAGTTTTATTTATATTTTTAACCTATGTGTAATGTGTATATTAACCGATTCCAGTGATAGTAACAATTTATTAAGTTTTCAATTTCCAGTAATATTATATTTAGTTGATAATAGTGTATATACTAAAACAATTTAGAGACGAGCACGAGCATATACTATTATAAAAAAATAACAAATTTTCCAGAAAGAATAAAGATGACCTTTTGACACAGTTTTAAAGAGTAAAGGACGGTAAAATTTAAACGGACCAGTAAAGTAAACGCTAGCGTCCCTTTTAAAATTACTGTTGAAATACCTGTTCCTGTATGAAAGTCCTCAGTTAATCTAAAAGTACCAAACGACCCAATTTAGCAAAAGATCAATAATCGCATTCCTTATTTCACTGCAAGTAATTTACAATGATTGTTCTTTTTTTCTTTTTAAACTAATTAGTTAAATGTACTAAACTATACAAAGTTATTTATATCCGTAAATTCAATAATAATAAAAATATAATAAATACCTATATAATCACGTATATTTTTTTTTATTAAAGTATGGTACATAGTATTGTAATGTTTGTTATGTATAGTTTGAATTTCACGACCAAAAATACAATGTTTTTTTATTATTATTGTGACACTGCTAATGGTGGTTGGAACCGCTTGCGCATTACTTTCCTGAAAAAAAAACTGTTTGGAACTACAGATTCTAAGAATATATTATTTTTTACCCTTGTTAGTCGTTTTATTTAATTTATTTAGATTTTGGTACTATTGTAGTCACATATTGTTGTGAATCATTCTTTTTAAAATAAGAAATGGAAAACTTAATTTATCACCACAAAAGAAAAAATCATAAAAATACCAAAAAATAAAAAAAAAAAATAGAAGAACCTGTGTTTAAATTGAAAAAAAATACATTCTTTCTTGTTTAAAAATGTTAATTTTTTGTCTCAAGAGTAAAGATTAAATTTATATAAATATAATTTATAGTATCTCCGATTTACAATATTTTAGAATCTGAACGAAGTGATAAACCTGTATTGAATATACAATAATGTATTTTTTTTTTTTGATAAATCAGTTGTTCAACCTTTTAAATTAAGAGATTACCTAGTAATAATACAAGTATACTAAAATGTAAAGTAAACTACAAGATTCTCTTTAAAAATATATGCTGATTTTTTTCATTTCCATTACTTACAATAATTTTTTCTAATTAAATAGTTGAATTGAATTGAGTTGAAACATTGAATTCATATTCAACACATCTGTTACAATGAACTCTATTTAATTACGATTTACATTCGAAACACTTAAAGCATAGTAATAGTTTCTAGTTTGTAAGAGATATTTTTTTAGTGAAAATAAATATGAAATATAATTGGTTTCGGTTACATAATTAATAAATATTTTAACTTTATTAAAAATGTCAATGAAAAAAAAAATAAACTTATAGACGATATAACTATAATACTGCTGGCATAGTTTATTAAAAAACACTGCACTTATTATTTCTACAGGTATTGAACAGATATTATATTATATATTTAAGTGGTATATTCTATCGTCTATAGTCTATTCCTTTAACTATTTTGTGCACAACAATTTTTTAGCAAAGGTTCTATAAAACTTTAAAAATAGATGTTTTATACTTAGATTTTTTCACTGTTTAATTCATATTTCAGTAGATGTAAAATATTGTAAGACAATGATAATTATTATTATTATTTGAATAATATTATAATTAATTTGAATATACTACTTGTATTATATATAGATTGATTTACCAAGTGATATAACATAATAATTTTATTATTTAATGATGAATTTATTCACATTTAAAGTTTTACAATTTTTAAATAGGTATACTTAAATATCAAACATTTTAATATCAGCTTAGAGTTTTTCGTATACCATCAAAATCAATTAGATTTGATTCACCTGTTATAATAAGACTTTTTTTTTTAGACGACTATCATCTTTATAAATTATGTTAGAAAAATAATCCTCTCGCTATAATTTTCCTAATTATTTTGAGAAGTGCTAGGAATTTTTTACTTTTTAAATTCTCAAATGGCCAACTAGATTCAATTCAATATTTGAAATCATCCTCAATGTTTAAAGACCAAAATTGAAGTATATTTACTGTTTCAAAAGGTGTTCATACACATTATTGTAAAACCATAACATACATCGCTTAGCAAAAATAAGTATATAATCTCAATTATTTTAAAAAGGATCTTTAAACCTTTGAGTATGCTGCAGGTGTTTAAATGTAAATAATCACTGTATAATTTAAAATAAAAAAAATATGATTCAATATAGTTTGTGAATCTTCTTGTTTATTACTCTAGGACAAATCATTCAGTTTGTTATGTAAAGTTTTTTATACTAACATCATTGAATATAAATATTTTTACACGTTTTAAACAAAAAATTTTACTTATGTGTATAGTAAATATTAATTGATAACAGAAATATTCTATTTACAGCGATCGTTTTGTGGAAACTATTCAAACACTGGATATTATAAATATGAAAGATTTGGTACAGAAGTGTCAGTTCTACAAGATAACATTAAAAGAATCATTACCATTCATTCCAAAGGTATGTTTTACGACAGGTTTAATTTAATATAAAAGTAACTATTATAATATACAATTACACGGGTTAAAGTAAAACTGTTGAACACGTGTTCTAACGTCTAAATCTCTAAATAAAATGTCATAATTTATATGTACGCCACGTGCCTTTTTTTTATCAGTAATCGTGTGTATAATTATATAGTATAAAATACTTAAAATATCTAAAATTTAGGGGAAAATATAACAAAATTATTAATTATTAAAATTACATAATATACTATTTTTATTATACCTTTATAAACAGTTACGGATAAAAAATTGTTAAGGTAGCCATTTATAAAATAAATAACAATTATTTTTATATTAATAATTATTTTTCGATTATGATTCTATTGTTAAAATATTTTCGATAAAACATGTCATAAATAAACCTAAATAATTGTTGATAATTTATTCAGTAAATTTATAATACAGTGTAGTTTAATCTATTGAACACTGCTGTCTGTCTGTTACATCATGGGAATACTATAAAAATATAAAACACGTTGGTAAATTTATTTTGGAAACGTATTTTAATAACATACTATAATAATTATATCCCTTCCCTTACATGATTGAATAGTTGGATTGCCATTTTTTTTTTTTAGTAATCATCAATTAATTTTACTTTTAAATTTCGCCGGAAATTTTAATTAAATGACATACCGATACAATATTATAATTTATCAAATTAAACGTTTATCAATACATTTCGGGAATATATTATTTACCATCAGTTTTTGAATTACATTGCATATAACCATATAAACTATAATAGTACGAGTGTTGACATAGTAAACGGCAATAAATTAAAACCGACAGTTAAATTGTTCTTAATTCAGTACCTAAAATAGTCATCTTACCTTTAGCATAACAATAATTTTAGAGATTTAATTTTGTATTGCTTTAATTTAATTTAAATATAATATCAGTAGTATATTTAGATTTTGTTGGTACTAATGATGTTATCTTACAATTTTATTCTTGCCACTGGCGGATACAAGGGGGAGGGCAATGGAGTGATCGTCCCTCCCCTTGGGTTTGTGTTTATCACGTTATTTTTATTGGACTGAAAGCCGATATTTTTATTTTTATGATAATGCTAAATGCTAATAATTACATATAGATCATTATTTAGCTATTATTCTTTCTGGCAGTTCATAGTATGGAAACATTTAAAATGCTTGTTTGGCTTAGCACTTTTATACGTCCATAGTGACATAGTTCAATTAAATGTAAAAGATATTATTGATAGATTTGCCTAGAAGAAATAAAGATGTATTTATTTGATTTTGTAGATAATTGTTATCATACAATTCAACAATTGTAACAATAGTATTTTGTTTATAATTTTGTAACTTAATAATTAATATTAAAAAACTTTTATTTATTGTTTATTAGGTTTATTCACTTCAGATTTATTTAGTTGTATAGGTGAAAAAATGCGAATAATATTAGCCTCCAATTCAGGTTAAATAAAAAAAGGTAATTTAATTTTTGAAAATCCACCTCCCCCCCCCCTCATTAGGTGACTTTTTGATCCGCTATTGATTCATGCTTTATTAGCACACCTAATAGTGTGGTACCTATTATAAAATGTATGTACCTACATAAAAATAAATAATGATATACACTATTCTGAAATTTACTATTAAAGATGTGATCACTGATCAATAATTTACAAATCGTTTTAAAAAGTACCAAACGATCCAGTCTATGTGTGTACGTGTGAGTACGTATTCGCGATTAATCGATATTCGGCACCAATGACGTACCTATGTATGTGTGATCGTTGCAGACAATAAGCTAATCGAAGAATACGCATTTATGTTGTTATGTTACACATACCTACTTACAAAATAATACATGTAATGAAATTCTTAACTCTTTGAATCCGTGGTTTCCGACATTAGTTCGAATTTACTGTTTAGTTATTTTGGAAAACGTGGTTTGATCAAGGAAAACGAGATAGCTCGTGACCGTACCGCGCGTCCCACGCTACCGTTATTAATCCCATTGCTGACGAAACTCGTGCGTGTATTAATAATTTTTCCTGACCGTAATAATAATATCATAATATATAATATATATATGAATTATCTTATAGTTTTCCGTATATAGAGTATTTCTAACCATAATATTTATCGTTTCAAACGTTTGAAACCATCCGAATGTCAAGGATTCTTATTGTTACCTAGTGTTATTATTTATACATAAAAATATACAGGTACTTTTTTTTTTTAAATAAACGTTTTTCGCGTCATCCCGGGTGATCGGCGCGGAAACAGAAATATTGTTATTACGCAGATAACGTCAGCCATCCACGCGGCTGCACAGTCCCAGCTGCGGCTTCGTTCGGCCGATTGCGTGTACGCTGTGCGTGTTGGCTGTCGAGTGTCGAGAGAATTACAACGACTACCCGTCCGGAACAAACTGACAAAATACAAAAACGTCAAATGCCACGCGCGCGAACACTATACATTACACTGTACAACATAATGATATTATGTCACGCGGCTTACTGTATACAATATAATATTATTATTACAATAAGTTTTAAAGATGAGTCCTCGACATATACAGATCGATATATTATTATATAAAAAAAAAAATAATAATAATAATAAATAATCGGCCGATATTGGCGTCGCGTCGATTATATTTATGTCTATTTTATAAAAGTTATGATGTCTGCGATTTAATTTTTTTTCGAGAGAGAAGAAAAATATAAAATGATAGATTAAATTTCTGTGAAACCACATTCGTTGCATCAGTTTCAATTTTTCGTAGCACGTCGTTCAGTGTTTAGTATACGGACGACATTGTAGTACTTACCTATAGTTCTTGTCGAGCGATTTTTGGATTTGAATGTTTGATACATACTATAGTATTGTCGTAATAGGACAATATACCTATGTATACCTATGTATTCAGTTATTTATTCTTTATTAGTATCGACACCGTGATAAGGACTGTACGACAAACACTATACATTTCTTATTTTGCACTACGTTAAATTAATATCAATTTTGTGTTTGCATTATTTAATCTTAATAATATAATATCATGACTTCTAATTTTAAAAGTGAGATCAAAAAATATTTATCATTTAATGCATATTATAAAATTGCCATTTTATTTAATAGTTTTGCATAATATTGAAATAACGGTTTTAGTATAAGTTATATTTATATAGAAACAATAAATTGATGCATAGAATAGTGGAGTATAATATTGTCTCATCACATTTTAAATTTTATATTGCGTGTTATTGTATTAAATAATAATAATATAATAATATAGACCACAACCATATGTTAGTGAACGATGTTAAATTACTAAAGTTTAATTTTCAACAAATGTCCATGTCAAAGTTAAGAGTGCTGCCTATGTACAATTTAGTAGTTTCAAATTTCAAATTAAACTTAAATATTATTATTTTTACTTTCTATACACAATTCACAATTATTGACTTATGGAAATATCTTATTAGATTTGAAAATAACTTCATTGTATGTTATTCAGTATAATAACGAATTATACGTACTGTATGGTCTGTATAAATACCTATATTATAATATATTATGATAGTATTATACTCGTATGTTGGTATTTGAATATTTTTGAATAATTTATAAAATTCAGACATTTTAACAAATAGCCATTTAATTTTAACAATTATTCTGCATTAATCTATATACGTACAACACAATATACTAATACTTATCTGATATCGAATCGTTGGTGAATATTTTCAATTTTAACTCTCCTCTGACACCGTTGTGGGTGTAATCACGTTATTTGCACACTCCAAAAAATCGAATTTAAATATCTCACTGTGTTTGTGCTGAGAATTTTTAATAATTTTGAGTGCTCGTGATTACTATATTCATATTTTAATGACTACGCGGAGCAATAACAGATAACAATGTCGTAAATTTATAATGTAAAATATTAAACGACATCATTAGCAATATATATATATATATATATATCATATTATTATTTATCAGCCTCAATTAGTCTAATAATCGTTTCAAAGCTCATTGAACATCTTGTATGTATTTTGTATACATTAACATAATATATAGGTGACCTACTGACCTAATCAAAACAGCAGAAGCGAAAATGCAAAATGCATGAGATTGCGTGCGTAGGATGTGTAAGATTGATTTCAAGTCATTTTATTGTAACGGGTGTGTACCTAAATAGTACATACTTTTAACTACAGTTCGTATTTGTATATTTTATATGGTATCTCTCAAAACTCTCCAAACATGAATCGTTACACACAAAATAAATTGTTATATTATTGTTTGATGCATTACATATCAAAGAAATTGTGTTTGCGAATTGATTGATTGAAGTACTTACACAGTACACACTGCTGCAAGAGAATGTATTTATTTCAATATTTTAATAATCAATTTTAATCTAACAAATTCCTAAAATAATAAATAATAAACAATATCGTAATTTATTTTATTGTACGTCGTACACAAATTGTGAAATAATTATAACAAACGATGTTGGCGAATAAAAATAAATAAATATATTTTTTAATGATAAAATAAAAATCTGCATAGTATTATGGCTATGAGTATATAAAATTATACTGTAGTGTAAAATGTAAAAATATTAAATTTTACATATTGCGTATTTACTTTTAACATAAAGAAAACGAAGGATTGTGCGTGAATAAGGATAGTACTGTAAGACATTAATATTTAATATTATGGAAGGATCAGACGTTTGGTTAGACCTCGGATTTAAAGTGCACTGAGAATATGGTAAAAAAAAAAAAATGAATAAAAAGAAGGATAAAAATAATCTGAAAAATATAAATGGATTTTTCATTTTTACTCAATAGAGAATAATGTATTTTTTAATATCAGAATGTATTTATAACTATTAATATACTATTTAAAATTAAATTAAAATTATGACTGCTAATTTTACGATAAATATAAATTTCTCTGAAAACTATGTATAAATATAGTGTTTATTTTTTTTTATCTTAATATAGATTATTATATAGAATAATATTTTTAGAAAATCTGCGTTTACCCTATAAACAAACTCTATTTCATTCCATACATACTTATCACAGTTGAGTGCTATAATTTTCTACTTCTTTTTAATTGACTATAACAGTGATAATTATATAATATTTTTAACATATTCTAAAAATGCGTAGTCACATAAAGTAAAATCGGGTGATCTAAGAAGATAAGTGAAAATCATCGGATGATTCATTTTAAGTAACTCTATATTATATATTTTAGGCAAGATTAAAATAAAATACAACTCGGTATATAATAGACGTAAAGACTTGATACGATTTAATCCTTTTGAAGTACCTACAATCTGATACGATAAATATGATGAATATTGGAATCGTTATAATTACAAATCAGCAGACGACGTTAACGACGATCAATTGTAATCATAATTTATTATTATTATTTAGTAAGTCTCCCCTTATGCGTGGCTTAACAGAAATCTAGCAATAAGATATAATCTCATCAATTCCACTGAATACAATTTCGTAACAATATTGCTTGAGATATATACCATATATACTGCCTTCTAAAGTTTCAAGAGTATTAATCTGCACACCGACGATAGACATTGGATCAAGACATTTTCACAATAACAGAATACCGAAAATACCATAGTAACCCGTCTATATCAAAAATTAGTAAGTACGCATCATAAAATATATAAAATGGAACTCATATTGTATCACAAATTGTTTCTTTAAAAGAATATAACAATAATAACTTGTTATTATGGTATTTAGAAGTACTATGCCAAGACAAATAACGTAAAACAATATTAATATAAGTCACAGTATATTATGTACGACGTACCTACACACTACACAGTAAACATTTAACCGTTTTGACCAAACGTAAATAATTATTGTAGATGAGAATAAAATATTTTTTCAATAATAATTGATTACGATCAAAATACGAAGCTACAACATTCTATTAAATTCATGCTAAGTATTAACTTATAAAAAAGGTTTATATCGTATAATAAATTTTAAATAACGATATATTTATGTAACTACATGCCTACGTCTATAAAGTAGGTACCGCATGACTTAGTTGCTCAATAATCAAAGCCCGTCAAAAGGGAAATAATTATGGTTTTTTTTTTTTTTTTGTAGTGAAATCGTTCCATTATAGTAGTATAATAAACACTAAGAAACCTTTAACACGCATACTTGCATACTTAATACTTATGCATCATGCATGATTATAAGTAATTTTCAAGACAAATTATTATTCACTTCTTGAGCAGTATACTCGTTTTATAAGTTTAACCGTCAAGCATAATATAGGAAATCAGATTTTACTCATTTACAATCTACATTTACAAATTAATTAAAAATTTAATTTTCCACATATTATTATACTATTAAAATTTAAAACTTATTTAGACTGTTCAATGGCAGCATGTTTATCGTTAATGATACTTGCTATGATCTACGTATTATTATATCATGAATTGGACTGTTTTCTAAGTAAATGTAAGTTAATTAATTTTTTTTTCTGATTTTTTATTCATAAAATATCATCGTCAATAAAATAAATCAGCCAAGCACCTAAATCTTATTCTGCCGCTAACAAAGACTCCAATATTTTTACCAGATATTTTAAGAATACAAAGGTACAAAGGTGTTAAATGCTTGAATAAACACTACGTAGGTACCCATTGTTTTTTCTTGCTTACTAAACATTTTAAAAGTAATTATTAAACTACTACATCGTGGCACAAAATATATTTTTATTACAATAACCATTTAATAGCAAAAGGTACTGTAGTCCTTTTTTTCATAATAGCCAAAGATAAATTGTGTGTTGTGTAACGTTATTAATGGTTTTTTTTTTTTTTTTTTGAAAAATTAAATTAAATATTGTTTAATATGTTACCTTCATATTTTATAAAAATATTGTATTCGTAAATTATACGATATGAAATCAATATTTTTTGTTATATATTTGGGTAGTAGGTAGCAACCTAGTATACATGGGGACGACAAGAAAAGTACAAAAGTAAATACCTATAATATATTATCATTAGTTAAAAAAAAGTCCTTATGATTATTTTTTATGGGGCAATTGATTTATTTTGAGCTACATTCTGATCCTCATAGCTTACCCCTTTTTTTATCGAATTAATATTTAATGTGAATAAAAATGTATTTAAATACATTAGTAAAAAAGTGAAAATTAGATGACTCTACTATTGTATAGTAGGTGCACAAATCATTTTTTTTTTTTAAATGGTGGTCAAACCCAGAATTTACTAATCATCACCTACTCAACATCATTTATCATTATAAATTGAATATACAATATTACATTTATTTTAAAATATAATAATATAAATATATATTAATATAACTTCTTCCAGCTAATAGGAACTACCATAAAAAACAAAATTATTATACATTATATATATATTTTTAGGACTAGTCACTATAGTTGATGTGTTAAATTTTGATTCAATGAAATAAATCATTGCATACGAAAGACAATTTTTGGCGAAAACAATATTGTTATTTTATGATTTACTTAAATTGCTATTGCTACTAAAGTAGTTTATTTAACTATTAGTATTATTGCAGGTTGAATTAGTTTTCTACAAAAATACTGCATTTAAAAATCTCATTATTTGTACAAAATATAATAATATACGTTAAATGTTTCAAGTAGCCATAAATAATATATATATTTTTTTTTGTAACGATATAAAGTATAAACTACTTACGATAAACTTTGTATAATATTTTTAAACTGTAACATTGAAGAGAAAAAAAATTTTATCGACATAAATATAAAAAAAAAAAAAACTAAAAATAATTCATAATTTTAAGTGTTTATAATTAGTTCAAAAATATTTAGAATACTAAAAAATTATACCATGTATACAAAATAATAGCATAAACATTTGGTGAACTTTTAACAAGTATCTACAGTTATTCATTTTTGAATTACAACATAATAATAAAATCGTCTAGTGATCATTATTTTACAAGTGAATATCTAATTTCGTCAATGGTGAAAGTTTAAAAACTTCAAAAAAATTTAGGTAATTACATTCATTTTTTTTTTTTATAATTATTCTAATAATAAGAATTATGAGGAATTTTTAATTGCAATAGTTTAAACCATAGGCAATGAAATAAAATATTCATGGATTTCCAACTATAAAATAATATACAACATTTCGTCAAAATTCTATCTTTGAAAAATATTGTAATTAAATGTATTTGATATTTTTTTACTCTTCAATTTACCAATAGATCTAAATTATGATTATTATTAGCGTTTATTTAAAAGAATAATGGTCCCCACTGAGCATGCTTTTGTGAAAATTGCAACCAGAAATAAACCACAAAGTTTATAATTAAAACAACTTTATTTTCCCAAAAGCAAATAAAAAAAAACTTCTATTGCAAAATTACTAGATTGATCGCTCCTTTCAGAATCTAAAATACGTTTATTTCAATATAAATTAATGAAGTACAATAAAATCGTATTATGTGACTTTTAAATCAAAATATATATCTATTTTAATATATTTACATTTAATGCAAATTTTCATTGTTTGGTTTAGAAAATTGCACGACGCTTATGTTTTAAATATTTTTAAATGATCAAAATACTGTAAAAAGAAAAAAACTTTATTTAATACAAACATTAGATTACATTGACTCTTAAATTGCTTTATGTTCTTTAAAATCCATAGTTTAAGAATATTATTTTTTGATAAGATTTATTATAAATTGATTTATCGAGATAACTATCGATTAACGATATATATAATAAGATATTGCACATATCATTATAGTAGGTACCTTGCAGTTTATAATATTTAATTTCACAATTTTTAATATTACACATAAATATAGAAATATACATAATATGTATTATGTTATACAATATGCAGGTACATATACAGACTATTCACTTTGTTTGAGCGGTTTCTGCATCACAAAAGCTCACCAACATATATTTTACACGTCTGTACATATTATGTGGGTTAAATAATAACAACAAATTTAACATAAAAGAATAGAAAAAAAGTAACCTTAAACTAATCCTAATTCTATTAGCAAATATAAATAAATAAAATGAATAAATACCTGAGTATTAAGCATAAAATGCATTTTATTGTATTGACACTCTTATGAAGTTCTCACCATTTCTGATTTGAATAGTAGTACTTCACTTGAAGTCCTAATCTCGATTTTGATCATGATTTTATTACTAAAAATAATACCAATATGAATAACAATATTAAGACACAATTTGATGTTGTTTATTAAAAATGATATAGGTTTTTATCGTAACTACTTTATTAACAGCGTAAAATGATATTTGCTAACAGTTTATTATAAAGTTGTTTTAATTCATTCTAAAAGTCTTATTCTTTAATACCTTATATTATTAGATTTAAATTTATATTTAATATAACGGTGGTATAAAAATTTAACTTTTAATAACAAGAATGCTTATGCATTAATTACCTGAACTTAACTAGTATTAATACCCACTTTTTAATGATATCTAACCGCTCTTTATTTATTCATAATAAGAAAATCATTTTTAAAAAGATAATTATTATGGATAATAATGTATTTGAAAATATTAGTAGGTAATCTAAAAAATGATTTAAAATAAAAAATATATTTTATTGAAACAAAATAAACCAAGTTATTCTTTATAAGTGTCTAAAAAACCTATATTGTGATCATTTTATCAGTTGTGAAATGTATTTCATAAAATGATTGATAGATGAAAATGAAAAGTTTTTTTTTTTTTTTAAATTGCCATTATATATTTTAGTTTTTTTTTTAGTAATATTTTTTTCAATGTACAATACCAAAAAAAATATGTGACCTTTGGGAGTGATCACAAAATTTCATGTACCTTTTATATTGTTACTATATAATATATTTTAATTTGATCAATATTATTCCATAGGTACTAATATAAGTTAAACGACATGGGTAAAATATAATATATTTTAACACCGGTAAAAAGGTTACATGGTATCCTGTACCATGTAAATTAAGCAGAATTTAACCTTTTGTTTTTTTTTTTAGAATGGAATAAACATAATTTAAATAAATGTTGTATTTTACTTAAATATACATCATAGCTATATTTAATATACAAAATGCATTCAATATTTGCTCTTATTTCCATCAAGCCTTGCAGTTATGAAGAGTTCTCTATTAATAATAATATTATTTGTCAACCTATTCATGGTCACGCTATATCTACCCAAATTTGTACCCCTTTTCTATAGATCTTGAAAATAATTAACTTCATTTCAGCTAATACAAAGATTTAAAACTATTTATTAAATATTAAGTACCTACTTATACGCTTTAGCTTTTTTTTTTTGTCTCTGACATTCAGTATTAATTAATTATTACCGTTTTTATTATTATTATTTTTTAATGAAATATAGACTTTGACTTAGGAACGTATACTGAAGATCTATTGATCAGTTTACCTAATAATGAAACAGTACTTATCAAATAAATGGTATTATAATATAATATATGTAGATACACTACACATAATATAATATTATAATGTCGTCATAATAAATATATGTATAAAGAACAATGATGATTTACCTTGTTGTGATGTTTTTGTAAACATACAAAAGTACTCTGCACTAGACCAGAGACAATTTTTTTATTTGTAAATTAATACCTTATAGACATAAATAGATATAGTAATTATTATTTAATTATTGATTATACATGATGTATAAATATTGGTGTTATACTTCGAAAAGGATAACATAATATAGTTATGCGATATACATTATACCTAACAAAGTAGTATGTATACATAACTGAAAGAACGTAGAATTCCCAAAATAGAGCTAAACTATGTGACCTTCAAATGGTCTTATAACTGGTCTAGAATTTACTTACAAAGATAATACATGCTTATGTTTTATCTAAATCTCGAATCATACATAATTATTGATTTTTGTTTTATAAACGTGTAAGAGCGCTCTTAATTTGAATGTAATTTACTCGTATATTGTGTGTGAAATGTGCTATTGGTTGTGCATTTATTTTTATGAAATTGTACAATGAATTTTTTTTTTTTTAATTAGTATTCTATTCTAAAGTAAATCATTTAAATTATTTTTTTAGAAAATATAAAGGTTGATTCATTAAAAGCGACTATCTCTTTTATTCTGAATAATAATAATGGAGTTACTCAAAGTCAGATTTTTGGGATTTTTAAATACACTTAAAGTCTTTATTTTTAAATGCTTAAGATTTGTTGTATCACTTAAGGATAGTCCTGTGAAAATGATAAAAACCTATGTTTCAGAACAATTGGTGCATTGTTTATATATTTATAAAATAGGTTAGATGAGAGATTTAATGACCAAGCTATAGACATGGACCATTATTATTTAATCTTATATACTTAAAGCTTAATAACTCAGATACCACTAGTTTGAATTTTGATTCAGATACATCAACATTCAAAAACTATATATATGTTGAAAAATTTACGAGAATAAGGGGAGAACCCATTTGATGAAACAAAAGTTTCCTTAAAAGTATTACCTGCATAGAACCATCCACAACAAATCTCAAGTATCCGAAAATATGGTATTAAAATGTATTTAACTATATAGTAAGTGTAATATTAAATGAAAAAGCGGTTGGCAACCTTAGTGAATATAACTCTGTATAATATAAGTTGTATTATAAATACAAATAATACAATAAGACCTACTGTATCTACAACTTATCAGTGGAACGTGATCATCATATGTACCAGATGTTCTGTTTGTAACTTTTAGAGATCTTATTTTGTACATTACAATTGGTTGGAAATCACGTATTTTCTTAATTGATAATTTAAAAATAAATTATTGTTTAAATAATTTAAATTAGCAATATTTTACATCTGCGTTTGTTTTAATATTTTTAAGTTATGATATAAAAATATCTGTACATGATATTTTTCGTTTTAACGAATTACATTATAGAATACAGTTCACTAGTATTATATATATATGTTGTTAATTAATAATATACCCGCGGCGATATATAATATAGGTCATTGTAAAACATTATTATGTAACATAGTAGTTTCAATTAAAATTATTGAAAATATTGACCAATTTACAACTTTTAGGAGCGACAAGACAAGTTAGGTATATGTACATTTTAGTAGTTAAAAGTTTTGTAGTATATTATCCTGATTGAAAATGAGGTAAATTAAAAAAAAAAAACAAAAGTTATATTATACAACGATTAAGATATGTTTATTATAGGTAATGATACTTTTTATTTACAGTGTATTAATACTTTAATATTATATGCAATGATATCATACTTGTATATCATAAGAGGTTAACTTGATAAAAACTGTGAATCTCAGTTCAATTCAGATTCTGTCTGTGTATGAAATTATAATAAAGATTATAGTACCTATTTGCATGTATGAATGTACGAATGTGAGTGTATGCGTGCGTGTGGATGGGACGTGCATTTATATTGTATAAAATATAATATTTTATAAACGTTGTAATAATAACAACAATATTGATTCCAAAAATTTTTGATACCAACTAAATAAAATAAAAAGATATAAATTATCGGGTTTTTATGTGTCTCCCGTTTTTTTTTTTAAGATGAATCTTAGATATTTATCATGTAATAGTTTGTTACATAAACACCGTTTTTAGTTATTGTGATGCAAACTTATATTGCTGGTTACTTAAAATTCTATGAGGATATTTTTATGTTTATAAAATTTAAGCTAAGGAATGAATCCCAAAGCATATGATAGTAATGGTTCGTTTTCGGTTATCGTTTTGTCCTTAAATAAAATACTACGAATATTCATTTTATATAAACAAATTCATCGTCAAGAATTTTCAAACAAATATTCAAAATAAAATATTAGATTTAAAAATTTGATAGTTTAATACAAAATATTCAGACTAATATACATGCCATACACTAATTAAAAATTAAAATATCTATTAGCAAGAATTGTGAAATTCATTTAAAAATTATATATTTGCTATATAACTAAATTTAACGGTCACCATTATAACAATAAATTATTTTTTTTTTATCATAATGACATAATGTATAGGACTCGTAAGCATTTAAATTTCAAACTATCTAGTGAATATGCATACAAAATAAGACAAATGCTAAATAATATATGAAACGTGTTTAGGTATATAATGTATTTTGTTTTCTATTTGTTTACTCTTTTTCTCTTCAACTCTCTATATTTTTATTCATTAAAAACTTTACTAAACTAAATATCAAAACGATTAATTAATCCATGCAGTTTGAGTATTCCTTACATTAAAATTTAAAATATAATATTTTATTTTTTCTATGAAAAAAAAAAAACTATTCATTTATTTTACACACTTATAATAACATTATTTTTATACTTACAGAAAATTTGGTATCAAAGAGTTTGGCCGTTTTTGCAACACGAAATGTTAAAACCAGATGTATCAGCTGCAGTCTTACACCCAGTAATATTCTTAATTCAAGAGTCCAGTCTTGAGGACTACGAAACACTCATGTTGCCTGCTATGAGGTATTTAATAAATAATTATTATAATTATTAAATTATAATTTCTTATTTTTTTTTATAATTTTTAGCAAAATATTCAATGGACCAAAACATGTTCCTGTACAAGTGATATTATTGGAAAACTTACATGTGATATTAGAAAAAACACCAAGAGACGATATTAGAAAAGAAGTACTCCCTTTGTTGTACACAGCATTTGACTTTTCAGACATAGAAGTGCAAGTAAGTACTAAGTTATAATCGTGGTTATCTAAATAACTTTTACCTAAAAGTAGTTTTTTACCTTTATATACTTAAGGTATATAATTCAAACTAGAACATTCAATATTATTATTTGAACATTATTAAACTGCTGCAATAAGCACTCGGCCAAATAATTAGGTATTTAAAAACAAATTAACTAATTATAATACTATGGTAGAGTTAATAATAAAAATAAAATAATTATAACCCGTGTAGTTATTTGTTATGCATTAATTGTTTATACTGAGATGTTTTTGTTTCACTTATATATGTATATACACAAATACTAATTGTTATCATAAATCAAGCACTGAATAAACTAACTAAATGGTTCACGTACCATAAAAGGGGTTTATTTTATTTGGAACCACAAATAGATTTATTACTAAGTTGGTACATTATGTTTTCATAAAATCGTTGTTAAATATAAATTATTATTTTTAACTTTTATTTTATAAATTAATCTATTATAACTATTCAAACTGAAATAAACATTTAGGAATAATTATAATATTTATATGTATATATTTAAATCTAATCATTTTCATTTTATTGAGATAACGTCTGTACTTAATGTACACTTTTCTTTTTAAAAACAACTCTAAAATATCCTAAGTCAATACTCAATAGTCTATAATATGTTAACTTATAAATAAAATATAGTATTTATTTAATTTTATCATACATAATATTATATTGGTATTTATAAAATGTTGGATGTTATAACATTAAAAAAGTCGTATAAAATATATTAAATGATACAAGTATACACAAAATATTATTATTTTATATAGTTCAAGCAAATTGCACTGTATTGCACCTACTTACTTTAACCAATATAAAGTAGATGGATAATATTTAATAATTTAAAAAGTTTGAATTTATTTAATACGTTTGGCCCATGTCAAAAATAATAATTTAACTAAAAGTTTTTAGCCAGATATGCTAAACAACACATAATATTAACTTAGTTTATTTGTTTTACATTAAATATTTATTTATACCATTTTTAATTTTAGTAAAATGTATGCTCAGTTATTTAAATAAACAAAGAAATATAATTTTAAATTTTAACTAGAAATAATTGAATTTGGACCTTTGAGAATCCAGGCATGAAAAATTATATAATATAATACGTACTATATAATTTTAAATATCACATTTCGAAAATCTAATTAAATAGTTTTATATAAATATACAATTAGTTCATGAAAACTATAAAAACAATATGATGTGAAATATACTAAGTATCATAGATACAATATGTATGTCAATAATTTATTATATACTTCAAAAATTATATATTATTAGAAATAAGAATAGATATAAAAATATATTCAATAAAATTTTAGTTATTTATTTTTACCCGTTAAAAATTGTTTATTATTCATTATTGTACAAAAAAAAAAAAAAAATGACAAACGTATTCAACGTAATTGATCTATTTAAATTAATAAATGTCAGAACTTTTATGAGCTTCATTGAAGTATTCTATTAACATTACTTTTCCGAACTGTAACAGGTCATGTTAGTTTGTGTTTAAGACAAGTCTTACTAAAGTTTTGCTTTGTGGATCCATGTACGAGTATTATATAGAGTTACGCAAAAAAAAAAAAAACAAAAAAAAGTTGTGTCTTACAAATATACATACATTATACAATATTTTTACTATATAATAAATAAACGTGCGTTTTATAAATTTTCAATGTATAAAAACGTCTATTCTAGAATTATTATTATACCTATAGTTATGTTTTCTAAACTTGGTTTTTGTATTACTCTTAACAAATATTATGAAGTTTCAACTTATACTTTATATATATTTGACGAGTATTATATCCGTAACATATTTTTTTTTTTTTTTTTGTACACCAGCTTAGCTTTCATCATAATTAAAATCATTTTAAATGGCTTATTTAAATATTTTTATTCAGTTTGCTTCCAATATTTATAACATTACACAAAGAAGTTAGATATTTATTGATAATATTTTGTCTAAGAATATTATAGTTGTTTAAACTTAATGTACAAAAATTAAATTATCTAGCAAATGAGCTGAAAATAATATTAGATACCTCCTTTATAACCTATATAACCTCCTTCGACTACATATTTTACTAATGGAAAGCTTTATAAAAAAGGCACATGTGCAATGTGCATGTATTGTTTTCTGACTCAAAGTAGATTTCAGTTGATATTATTTGAGAAAAATAATACTTAGCTTTATTTTATATACAGTTCACTAATTTAAACAAAACTTACCAATACTAGGTTGATTTTAGATAATAATTTGTGCACACTGCACATATTTAAATTAAATTAAATTATCTCCCAATCTAATATTTATAGTTTTTAATGATATTTTTCTTATATATCTTTCAAAGTGAATATTACTTAACTTATAAAGTCCAATCTAAATAATTAAGTAGCCAATATAATAAAATATGTAGTGCATTAAATATATAAAAATATAAAAATTCATTATTTTTTGAAATTAACACAAAGTTATAACATTTTTCCATTGTTCAAAATAATCACATCCTTACAAATTCTAACAAATCTGAACAAATTAAATTTAAACAATATATTTATTAATTCATAATACAACTTTAAATAGGTACCAGTTAATTAAAAATTACACAGATAGGACAATTAATTGAGTTTATACCTAACTTATGTATACAAAGAATATTTTACTCATGGTAGGTACACGGCTGGTTTTAATTGAAATACCTATTTATAAATCCAAAATCATAATAGGTAATAAAATAAAAAAATATAAATGCGTCTTTAATTATAACTTATTAAACAATATTAAATAACGAAAATAACTACTACTTACTTTAAAAAGGATAACTAGATTATATATTGACAAAAATGTAGAAACCTAATTATATTTTAAACATTTTTATTTTTAAATTCAAAGTAATTTAAAGTAGAATATTATAGTAAAAAATATTTATTCTTTGAAATAAAATTTAACAAAATTAATGTTGGATCAACAAGATTACTTATTTAGAGGATATTATTCTTAATAGTCAAAATGTATCGTTGATTTTTCATATAGAAAGAAGTAAACTATTAAAATAAATAAACCAACGGTTTTACATCATCTTTTTACCTTCTAAGCGACATGCTACTTTTTGAGGACTGGCCCCATTTCACATGTCAAGTAGTCAAATATGGTTCTTGGATAACTTTACAAACTATTAATATTGTTTATTCTATGCCAAATGGAATAATTAATAATATATATTACATAGATTTCACGAATTAAATGTATGATTTTATGAATTTTAATGCTCGGCTATGATTAGATTTTATATTAAAATCATAAAATATTTCTTATTTATTTTCATTAATTTAACTTTTTATTGATTTAAAAAAATTATACACATTAAATACTATAGTAAATTTAGAGAAAATAATTTTAGGATTGTTTTTTCTTATCTTCTATATAGATCAATAAATCTTATAAGAAAAATCTAATAAATTCTATTTACTGGTATTCGTTTGATCTTTTTTCTGGTCAACAAAAATGTCGGTGTCAAATTATCAAAAAACAATAATTTATGTTACGCATCAAATTACAACTAATAAAATAATATTCATATTTTTTAACTGAAATTGAAGTCAATGAAGAATCGCATGATTAAAAACTATAAATTTGTATTAATACCTATTATTGAAATATTACTTATAATTACATTAGGTAAATCAACGAGTAATTTATTTTTATTTTTTTTTTGTGTATGAAGGTATAATACGGGATGAGTTTGGGTATTTATAATAATATAGTACTTCTAAACTATTTAAAATGAATTATTTAATTTATTATTATTGAAAGTTCTGTAGAGATAACTGAAAAATAATGACTTGTCTTCATCCATCACCGCTCAATATTTGAAATGCAGACAATTTTTAATATAATCTGTGGCACAAAAAAAATATGCGTTAAATATATAACGCATCCCGAAAACGATTTTAATCCTAAATTGGAAGTTGGGATCACGTTTCATAAAATACAACAACAACCAATAATATGTTTTATTAGAATACCTGCATTAAGTAATTAATTATTTTTTATTCATTGTTATGTTATCTTATCCGAATAGTATGGCATAATATAAAAAACACTTTCCTCCAATAATTAAAGAGTTCTTGAAATACTTTCTACATCGTATGCATACTTAACACCGTTATAGTTACATGAAAATTGATACTTAAAATGTAAACATTAATTAGTACTTGTTATCAATTTTAAAATATTGTTCGAAAAAATATCAAGTAATATGAATTTAAATAATATAATATAATTATATTACGATTTTTTAAATAACACTTAGAGTTATTTTGGAATTATTTTGCTTCGTACGTTATAGCATACTGACGGGTATCGTTGTTAAGATGAATTGTATACATGGGTTTAATAATACTTCATAAAACGTCTTGTTCAATTCCTCATTTCAAATTCCTTCGTATTGTAAATGCATATAAACGGAAAGATTCTTCAGAATGTGTGTACGGTTAATTTATGTGTTATTTTGTCAGAAATATATTTTATCAAAGCACAGAGTATCTGCGTTTGAGGTATTTACATTCTCCTTTATTGCCAATTAATTTATTCGCATGAATTATAAATACTTGCATAGTTTGAAATGTTTGAATGACTATATTTTGTTCATTTTGTTTAGAATCGAAATTGAATTATTTTTTCTTTTATATCATTTTAGTTACCTATTTATGTATAAGCTTAAAGCTAACACAAATCATGAATATCTGATATAATACATAAATTAATAAATAATAATTACATGAAAATATATTTAAATGGATGGTATTATATTTAATTAAACACTACAGATATTTTAATGATTTTTTTTACTTTGAAGTGGTAAACAAATCGAGATGAGTGTCTTGGTTTTCTCTCTAGCTTTTCGTTTGAGCTTATTGTATAATTTGTGAGAAATTTTAATAATTCTTAATAATTTTATTGTGATTTTGCATATTTTACTTTAATTATAAATAATTTTAATCTCAATTCTAACAATTGATATTATATTCAGACAAATACATTTTTAAACAATAGAAAGATTCTGTAAAAATAAAAATAAAAGCAAAGTTTGATAAAATGTTCAATTAAAGAATAATCATCGTATTGTTTTTATACTTACATATATATTTTTGTGACACAATTTTTGAGGCAATTTTTTTTTTCAAATTTGTTATTTATCATTGTTTGTAAGTTAGCAAATATTTAATGATTCCATAATTTTTTTTCTGGAGCTTATTAATAACTTGTAAGATACACAATCAAAATAATAATAATAATACAATGATTTTTAAATACTAAAAATAAATTTATAATAATTATCAATCGTTTAAAATTGCCTATAAAAACAAATTAGGCATTTTTTTTTTTTGATCTACAAGTATTAAACAAATCCCAAAGAGAAAGGGGCAACTTTAAGAGTACATATCTTATCTATATTACAGTCAAATTATACAGTTTGGGCGTTTTCTATAATGCTTAGGCATTATATAAAATGTCCTTCGTATAAATTTGTCAGTATAGATAATATAATATTTAATTTAATTTATAGTCTGCAAAATATAACGAATAATAAATTTTTATTTTTACTATAATTTTTAATCATATAATTAGAAAATATAATAATTTATTTTTATTTTTATATCACTTATATTATCAAATTTAATGCTTCAGTGGAATTTTGATATGAATAGTGTATCCGTTACTTTGCACTTGCATTTTTGTGTTTTAAATTTGTGTACACACGAACATCATCGGTGACCACCCAAATTGGAAAATTTTCATGTTATTTCCAGGAGTGAAATTTTGGATTTTAGTTTACCATCAACTTCGAGAAATCTTTCTTTGCAAATTAAAAATTTGCTTCTATGTATAAAGTTAAAAGGTGGCCTTCCTTGGTTCAATGACTGTCCCATTGAAAAAAAACAATGAGAACAAACAAACAAACAAACATATTAACTAATCCAAATCTACAAATAATAATCAGTGCATAATCTGGCCTTGGTATTTTGAATATACGATTAAATACCATATTATCTATATCGTTCAATACATGAAGGCCATGTTATATGATGCCCAAGCATTGTATAAGATGCCTGGAAATTTTAGAAAACGCCCAAATTGTATACTTTGCATGTAACATGTATACATTATTGTAAATGTTTTATGTATATAGAAAAAATATACCTAATTCAAACTTACCAAATATTTTTAACTTTAAACAAATATAAATTAAACGCACAAAATAAAAAACTAACCACCATTTTATTAGTAAATTATACAAAGTAAGAATATTTACCAGCTCTTTGTAAATAAATGAAAAAAAAAACCAATTTTATTTGTTCGATGAACAAATATAAATGCACTTTTATTACTGATTATATTGTTTTTTTTTTTATAAAACCTGTTATTTAGTTTTTATACATATTGCATAAGAATATTGATCAACTTAAATGATTTTCCAAATAAAAAAGTAAAAATTGAAAAAAAACATAATAATAATATATAATTCTATTCTATGTTCAAGAATACGCATAAATTGCATTAAACTATTTATTTTGAAAAATTATTTTTTGATCATATTTTATTGGTTATTATCCAAGTACAGTTGTCGTTGTAATAAAAAAATAGATACTAAAAGTATAGTAATGATGATGTCAACAGATAATATACAAAATATGTAATAGACAGGTGTATATATGACCATAATATAGGCCCCAAAAACGATTTTATGAAATGGTTAAACAAAGTTATAAAAAGTGCAACTAACAATACACGCGACAGCGCTCGAAATAACAAACACTATTAAAAGCACTGTCGACTAAACTTTACCAATTAACAGGTTTTATTTTATTCACTTTGATCTTTTCAGACCCTTGTGTCTCCTCTAATTTGTACATTTAGTATATATAAAAAAAAAAAATCGGAACAAATACTGTTTTATAATAGGTTTTGAGTGTACGTTGTCATTAAGAAGATTATTGCAATTGAAAGTGCTAAACAAATTATTTGTAAATTTGTAGAAACTTTACATAAAACTATTTAAAATCATAAATAATTTGCATTTTTTTCTTCAATTAAACTTAAATGTTTTATGCATTTGTATAAAATATATCATTTTTTTTATCATATAATTAAGTATTTTTAAATCTGAACGGAGTAATTGTTATACAATAATATACGTGTTTTACTATTATTGTTATTTATTTTTGCGCATGCCAAACTCTCTCTTTTAAATCAAAAACATGATTAAATATTGAACTGTAATGTGGCTTATGGTATAAAATAAGATATTGTTAGTATCATATCTGGTTTGTGGCTTTAAAGTTATTAAAAAATTTACCATGGAAAAATCAATAAATATAGAAACAGTAATATTCATGCCTAGCAGTTTTTAATTTATTTTAATTAAAACATTAATAATCGCAGATACTAAACGTTTTTATAATTTATATATATATATTAAGTAAATTTTCTTCAACTGGTTATTTTATTGCAATTCTTAAAACATTAATTGCAAGGACTATATTAAATATTATAGAATTTATGAATATTCATTTTTTTTTATTTTTTTTTTTATTTTTTAATATATTATTATAATATTATCATTATATTATACATATTAATTAAAACGCATTTATTTGCATTATAATTTTAGCTAAAATCAATTTAGGATAATACAAAATTTCTAAGATGTTAAACGCCAAAGTCAATAGTTTGGAACATTATTATTAAATTTTCACTGTGGTACATTTTAAAATATTAAATTACTTTTAATCAACTATGTTCATTCAGTTGTTTGTTAATTTGTTATGCTGTATTGAACTATTCAATAAATGATTACATGTAAAATAAACAATAAAAATTAGTATCAATCAAAAACTATAATAATTTAACTAAATACAATAAATATGAAATTATTAATTACCTCATACTGTTTTCAAATATGTTTTAAAGACAATTATTTTGTAAGACTGTAAATGTTTATTTCAAACCTATGACTTGTAGATTTTTAATATATATAATTGTCTATTTAAAATGATATGACAAATAAAAAAAAAATAAATACTCTCCTGCGTCACCATGATTTGGCGAACAACGTGTTCGAGCATTTGTTTGTTCAATACATGTTTCTCAAAGCCCTGAGGGATTTTCACCAACAGTAGGGCTTTATACCCAGGCGTTCCACTGTACGCTTCAATATATTTTCTATACAACCAACAAGGAAACCAAGTAAATACCTTTATATTACATAAAATTATTAAATCCTTCGACAGCACTATAATAATGTCATAATGTCGTATAAATTATAAAATAAATTTATCAGACTTTAGGAACAACATCAATAATAACGTATATATTGTATTTGAAGAGATTTTATGGCATATCCATTGTATAAGTACAATAACTAGACTCCACCAAAAATGTATATTTTTTTTTTTATTATTTTTACCTAAAAATCACTAGAATATAATACAATAACGCCATAGGTATATCTACTATCGTTTATTCATAAATTACAACTAAATTATGACTACTATTATTATGACTCATAATAATTGTTCAATTTTCACATTTTCACAATAAAGCTTTTAGAAAGCTTAACATTATAGATTTTAAGTTATTCGTGAAATGCATCAACTATCGGTATAAAAAGAGTTGTATGTTGATGTTGTGGACTGTGGTACCTTGTCTTCGAAATATATCGATCACCCGTAAATTAGTCATAACTCATAATAATATTATACTCAAAGTTTTAGCTGAATTATTAATACTATTACTTAAGTTTAATTCACATTCACTTACAGTTATCTGTAAAAATAAAGTTTACAACATAAATGATGGTTTTTTTTTACTACATAATATGATAGTTACCGTTATAATATTATTAATGTTATTTACCTTATACATAATTAAATATATAAACCATTTTTTAATTATAACACCAAAAAAATTATACACGAACCTATTACAATATATTATAAAATATAATATTATTATTGTAATATTTGTATTTAAAGAATGACAATTACATTTTTAACGAAAACAGCTGTAGATAAAATCTTATTAAATAGAAAGATAAATTACAATTTAGTTAATATATTTGAAAAACTTAATATCCATTCAATACTTCTAACAACTTATAAGGTCTATTTATCGTTACCTTGGACTTCCTATCAGTCGGTTTTTATTAGATTTCCATTTCGTGACAATCTATATGAGTTCGGCTTCTACTCTCCAAACATGTCCAGCCTACTAAAGTCATTAATTCTTAAGTGTGGCCGTTATATTGTTATCGTTTAATAGATCAATACGTTTCCTGTTTGACTATATTTCGTAACCACCTTCCTCATTTTTCTTTAGCACAAATATTCTTTACAGGATTTTTCTTTTTAAATTAATTTATTTGTTTTCATCCGACTTAGTAGACACTAGATGCCCACAATCCACAGAAATAAATTAAAACTGGTCTAATGAGGGTCATCTATAATTTAATTTTTATTATTCTCAATAGCTGTTTAGACCTAAATAATTTAACTAATGAAAAATAAGATTTGCAAGTTGAAGTTTCCTACTGTGATTCTTCTACGTATTTCTTCAAATAAATAGAAATAAATACACTTCCTGCATATCAAAAAAATGTTAATTCTATTAGTAAACACAAACACTCAAAGATTTCAGTAGCTAACACCAACTTATATATCGACCTATGAAACTTTTTCTAGTTCCAAAGCACCGGAACTGAAGCCCCAAACCTAACCAGAATAAGCCAATTTTTATCACTGGTTTGCCGCGTCTCATTAAGCTTAGTAAATTGTTGTGAAAAATATTAATGCAACTTTCGTGCGATATTTAGAAAAATACCAAATATATTTTACTTTAAAAAAAATACAATAAAACACATATGGGATGTAAATAAAATAAAAACGTGTGATGGAAGAATCAAATCGTAAATAGCTATTGTATTATATAAATAATAATGAACTCGTTTTGAAAGTAAATTATGTTTTAAATGAGCGTTATTGTTTTCATAACAGAGAGTATACCAATTGAATATAATTTTGGTCGATAAACAAAATTGGCGGCTTGGTACCATATTATAATGTACACTTAAATAATAATATTTTATTTTAGACTATGTAAAATAAATAAGATTTATTTCTTGTGTACTGTTTTTAATAATATATTAAACAATTATAACCTTGCCAATTATTATTAACTCATTTTGTGTCAGATAAGTGAATTTCCATTATTTATTATCATTACCTGTTGAGAAATAATGAATAATTTCAACATGCATCAACCATAAAAAATAATTTTTTAACTATTAACTTTGTAAATACTTTATAATATGTGTATATTATTTTTTATTATTCTAACAATAATTTAATTTTTATTTATAAGAATAAATTTATAGAGGTGATTTAGTATTTATTTAATTGTTAACATTCAATAATAAGCGTTACATTTTTCTGTTATAATACTTGTGACCAAAAAAATTTTATTATTCTTAGTTGAAATTAAACGTATATTTTATAGGTACATATATTTTTTTAACATTTAAAATTTTGTACAAAATATATGATAAACGTAATATTACAGGTTCATAATAAACAGCAATTTACTCTCATGGCTTTCATTTTATATAATTTAATATTACTGAAATAAGTGAAATGTAGCACAACTTATTAATAGCCCTCCCCCTTTTTTTTATATAATATCCAATTTATTTTATTATTAATTCTGAAGAGATTTTTATTTCATAAATGTAATAACTTTTATAATGATTTTTAAATTTAAAAGAACAAGATAATCGAATACCTATCTAATTTTAAAATTTGACCTAATTTCAGGTATTACCAATCATCTATATTGTATTGTAGTAACAATAATATAAAATATAAATCACCATAGAAGTATAGAAAATATTTTTTAAATATAATAACATTCAATTTATTTGATTATTATAAAATAAATATTGTATTTATGTATTTTTAAATCATATTATATTCTTTTACTGTTGGCTATTGGTTTTGTCAATAATATCTTTTAAAATGTTCTGTAATACTGATTTAAAAATATAGTACAAAGTAAAATAAGCTATTATAACATTTATTTCTATATTTAAATAATATTTGCATTGGGTACTTATTTTAAATGTTATATTATTGTACCACTCAATAGTAGTATTTGTAAAGGAAACGTTTTCATAATTCTTTTTAATAGTTTCTTTATAAATGACATGGTATAAAATATAAACGAAACAATCGTATCTAAATAAAAATATAATGTTTATTAAACATTAAATTAACTAAGTAAACTTATTATTATCTTACTTGAAAATAATCGCATATATTTATTTTATGAGAAATATTATGTTTATGAATACCTAATTGATTCTGATCTTATAATATTCAAATGATTATTGGTTTAAAATATTTTTTATGTTAACCTAGTAATAGTTACATAATACTGGTCTAATTAGTTAAAATTCATATTCAAAGGCTAACGAGCTTTAGCCCCCTTTCCCCAAGTGGCTGACCACAAACATGCTAATAATTTTATTTGGTGTATTGACTTTAAACTATTGTATAAAAAAAATTATCAACCATTGTAATTGAAACATTAGGTATTACATAATATTATTATTATATATTTATACCTGTTATTCCAGGTCCTGGGAGGGACATATATATATATATATATATATCGTCTATTATTATCGTCCCGACGTCGCTAATCGAAACTGTGTAGGATAATGATTTGAATTTAGCCCCTACCCCCTCCCAAAAAAATCCTGAGTGCGCCCCTGTTCATATCAATATTTTAACTGTTATATATTTATTAGAGTGCTGCTGTATTGGCTGTAACCAATGTTTCTCAATACATGGATGATACAGCAATAAGAAGAATGGTACTTCCCAAACTCAAAATGGTGTACGAAACCAATCCCAACGACTTGAAAATTGTTTTAAACATATTGGCATGTCTGGAAATCATATTGCACAGACTTGAAAAACAACAAATCATCGAGGATGTTCTACCGCTGATTTGGATAGTAAACCAGACAGATCCCGAAGTAATTGCAAGAATAGCAGGTAATAAAAATAACTACAATTGAAACTAAATCATCTTAATTAAATAACAAATGATTTAATAATATTACTTTCTTGTATTTTATACACACTGATTTTATACCTATATATATATATATATATATTAATTTGTTTTATAATACCAGTGTATTGTATTATTGAAATTATTACTTTATTATTATTGAGTTTTTAATAACTTAATCATGATCACATTGCGAGTTAGATTGCCAATCTATCAATATCTTCATCGAGGATCTATTTTTCCGATTTACATTTTTATAATATTGTTTTTATATCTAAATTTAGTTACGATGGTGAGGTTAGGTATAATTCAAAATATTAATTTAAAAATGAAACCTAGTGAAAAAAAAAAATTAAAATTATTTTAAACATTTTAAGTTTCCACTTGAATGCAGATTTTATTATTATGATGAAAATATTTAGAAACATTAATTCGTGGCAAGTATACAAAAATAACTGTGTAGGTAAGGCCATTGTCTTTATTTTTGAGATATCTTAAATGATACATATTATTTAAGATAATATCATATAAAATCTAAGTGTCTATTATTATTAAAATTACTTAATCATTAGTGACACTGGGTTCATAGCAAATAGTAAAATAAATAAATATAATACTAGCTGCACCGTACAATTCATTAAATTAAAATGCATCCGTGTTTGTAATTTTAAAGAAATTATACAGTATACACCTTACCAATAACATATGATATAAATTAGGACAATCTTAATTTTGATTAAATAGTACCAAACAATGAAAAAACTCAAATAATTTCCTTTACAGTCATATTTTTATTATTTTTATTTTCATTCTGTAACATACGAAAGTACTGAAGAATTTTATGTATGAAAATAAATTATTATACAAATACTTCAAAAAAATAAATACTTGTAATTTACACAAATATGGTCAATTTTTATTCACTTACAAGTTGTAAATAATTAAAAGCAATAAAACAGTTAAAATAATCTTGACAAAAGAATAGGCATTAACGATCAACGTCTGATAAAAAAAAAAAAAAAAAAAAAAAAAATGATAAAATTGTAAAAAACAATGTTAGAGTCATCAAATAAATATTGTTGATATTGTTTTGTTAAATTTTAATAACTCTGCATAAATAATTTTTCATAGTATATTTTATAAAATATATAATCTTTTATAATAAGTTATAATACATTTATAAAAATTACGTTACTCATACTTATTAGTTATTATTATGTAATTTATTTCATTAATCTTATAATTCCGAAAATTGTGTCGTTATTTTTGTAAAAATTGTGTTGTTAATTAATTACTAAAACAAAGAATAGTAATTAAATTATACACTATTACTAAGAAAATGCTCTCGTTTTTCTCATTTTGTATTAATGATTTTGTAAATTGATTTTGAAAGCTAGTGTCACCGAAATCGAAACAAATATAAGCGATTTTTTATTTTTCTGAACAAAGAATAATTACAAGAGCATGTTCTTATTTGTTTCACTCCTAAGTATCCGGCGTGATGCTTCATTAACAGTTTATTCTTTGAGTTTATTTCACTTTAAAAATGAAAAAATACGTTGAACGGCCAGTTAAAAATAAAATAATAATATAATAAAATATATTTAAAAAATATTCAAACTTCATGAATAGATTGAATAAAGCTAAAAAACAAATTATGTTAGGTAATTTAACTTCCATTTTTAAATATATTATGTAAATATGTTTATTGTTTAGTCATCTTTACTAATTATTCTAAAAAAATGATATACTTTGTAATAATATAAATTATTACCTAGTAAAATTGAAAATTTGATTTTTATCTTACAATTACCATTCATTGTAGGTAGTTATATTGAAAACGATTTTTGTTTTATCTTTGGGTATTTTCTTTTACTTAGAAAACATACTACCTACCTATATTACAATTTCAAATGTGATTTACTAAAATTATATAACTACCTACATATTGTTCATAACTATATGAAATATGAACGATGCAACAATTTAATTTAAGTATGTAATCTATGTAGTAGTAAGTATGCGAATCTAATACAGTTTAATGGAGTTGATAGGAATTGAGTGGTTACATTTTGGCACATAATTTTCATAATACCTCAAATTCTGTCTTGCTTTAGACATAGTATAATAGTAGTTGCTTCAAGGTTACTTGATTCTTCCTATGATATATTTTTATCAATATTGTTTCACAACATTTTAACATGTTTTCTGTCAAATTATCGTATTGTTTTTTTTATGAACACTGTACAAATATACATTTCAGAATAAAACTAAATTTACTAAAAATATTAATATAAAATTTCAATTTATGATATATTTTAAATACACCTAATAAATTATAATTTATTCTTTGTATTATTTACTGGCTCATAAAGTACAATATGGTAGGCATCTGCATTGTATAAAACTCAAACATTTATAATTGTAAAACATGGTAGCCGTTATATTATATACGAAATATAATGAAACCGTTAAGGTAAAAAAATATAAAATAATGTAAACAACACTTTAAAAAATATGGATTATTATTTAAAGTGAATGTATAGAAGAAATATATATATATATATATGTACGTCACGTGATTTTAATCTCAACTACTCAACCCAATTCCATTTTATTGATTTTAAATATTTTGTTTCACAGATAAAACCACAGTATAACTCTCTGTAATTGTATTTTATGTAAATGTAAACAATAAAAATCTATGATATTTTCAGTTATATACAGTATGATTTTGCGTGACAAGAAATACGGCTTATCAGTAAATATGATAGCTACGAAAATAATGCCAACGTTGATTCCACACACAATGAATCCTGGTTTGAATCTAGAACAATTTCAAACCCTTATTGAAGTCTTACAAGATATGCTAGAACAGATTGATAGGTAAATATTCAATATTATCTGGTTTGTAGTTTTTAGTCAAGATTTAAATTATAATATAATAATTTTTTATTAAACTCTTATTATTAGTAAATCACATATGTAATTAATGACTATATTTTAGTTTTGAATCAAATAATTAAAAATTAAAATTATATTTTCTCTTAATGTTTCTTTAATTTTTAATTTGTTTTATTAGTATAGTTATTATTATGCTCTATGCGCAGCTGTATAAACTATAAATAAAAAAAAATGTATTAACAATCGTTTTAGAAACCAAAGGAATAAACTGAAATTGGATACAATATCTATGCAGAGCCCAGACAGACACAGACCTTTAAGGCATTTATACAGTTCTGACAATATGCACGCGCAAAACTTCAACATACCAAATTTGAAAATTGAAACGCGCAAAACGTCAAGTGCTGAAGATATGGTTCGAAAAAATTCAGCGGGTAAGATAAAAAAAAAAGAATAAAGTTTAAAAGTAAATAAAAAATAGAATATATGTTATTAAAAAATAATGCAAACGCATAAAATAATGTCAAAACGCAGTAGTTCTTGACTATAATAGTTTCTATAACATTTGTCTCTCGTGTGCATTAACGTTTTAACATTTTAAAATTAAATTGAGGCTTAAACATAGATTTTAATACAGCTGGTGTTTCCATTGTCAATAAGACTCAGAAAATAGGGCGTTGAATAAGAAAATGTCAAGTGAACCAAAATTATATCTAATTTTCTCGCTATGAAAAATCTATCCGACTGTAATGATGTCTAGTTTAATAATTTCAACGTAATAGCATGCCGACATATTAAATCTCGCCTTCTTAATGACAAACCAAGTTGTTCCTAGAAATTTTCCACCATTTTCCGCATCCATCACGTCATGCTTTAGTTAATTTTATTTTTCTGTTTCTTTTATTGGCTGTAAAAATGTAATCATCGTAATATTTTTAAAGCTGCGCAGATTATCTGGATAGATAGTCTAGTCTCAATAATAGTTTCTACACATTATCACAATACCATAGTGAAATCTTTTCTGAAATAAAAAAGTCTAAAGATCGGATTCATTTTATTTCATAGCGCCGTGTCACAAAGCAGACTTATAGATACGATAATACTCTTTAAGGTATCATGTATTATTTTTTACTATTCAGAGACAAAAATTGTTATTGAGGGAACTGAAAATCACTTGGCTCAGATATTTTTCTTTTTCTACCTTTCCCCTTTATATTATGTTAGGTTAATCTTTTAATAATAAAAACAGAATTTATTATTTCATAATCAGTAAGATACCGTCTTTTATCTATTATTACCTTTAGTATTTTACCAGTGAAAATATTTTATAAGTTTCATGATAGAGTACCGGATTTAAATAATTAAAACTATTTGGGTATATTACTACTGAATTTCATGAATATATTTATATTCTCTTTGTTTTGACTTTTTTCCTGGTTAATATTATTTATTATACAGGTGTATATGAATTCTACCGTTAGTGCCATTTTTTAATTAAGCTCAGCCGAATACTTTACCTGTAAAAACAAAAATAAAAATTGTATGGTGATAATTTTAATTTTACAGGTAAAATTTATGATTAACATTACCATTTAAAATATCGTGGTTTATAGTACCATCGAAAATTAATTAGTTATAATAATAAATTTTAAAATATTCATTATAACGATTATAATATTATATACCTAGTATGTATATGTATTATGTATAATAAATATACGTATTTAAGTGAAGATGTAGATTTATTTGAGAGTTTTAGTGTAATATCGCGTATTATTATTCTTATTTTTTGGTTTGTTGAAAGTTTGAAAGTAACCAATTATTGCTCAATCATTGTTAAAGTTATTTTTTTTTTTACATATTTTTGACATCAACAACAAGAGTATTAGCTCATAAAATTAAATTGAATATTAAATAAAACAAAAACTATGTAATTTAGTTGATGTTAATCAGTGCTATTTATAAATAGGATATCCTAATTAATGTATTAACTATTTGTTGAAATTGCGAAGATTCCTTGTATAGTTCGTGGAAGTTTATGTTTGTCTGTGCCTTAGTTTACTATTGGCATTCGCCATTCGAGAAGACGTGTGTATTTGACTGTGATGAGTACAACATAAGTTAAGCATAGAGATATTATCTTACTTTGCATCAAGTTGTATGTTTTGGACGTATGACTTATACGAAAGTTGATAATATAACATTGTGTCTTATGCACATTTTGACTGGTTTGGGTCACGGTAGAATTGACTGTTTGATATTTAAGTTTAAATATTTTCTAAATGAAATATGGGTTTTGTCATTCAATTAATAAAAATTAATTTTGATTAAAAAATCATTTGAATTATAAATAGTTAAAATGTATTTAAATTTTATACGATGATTATATAGATGCTTTATACAATGTAGTTAAAATACGTTTTGGTATAAGTTTCATTGGGTTACCGGGTATACTTTAACTCATACCTACCTCACAAATGTCTCATTAATAATAAACGGATACCACGGTTACCACTAGTAAAAGTATTCGTCATTCATCATTTGCGGTCGTAAATCCATTAAGAAACCAGTGGTAAAAACTAGGTATTTTCTCTCTACAATAATTTACCCACGTATCTACGAAATTAAAATACTAAATATAAAAGAATATAACACAAAAATGTCAACAATATGTCATACCCTCATCTTATTTGCCCTTTATATGAACTTAGGAATATAATTGCAGCTTATTACGCTACACTTTCATTAATATAAACTTAAGCCAATAATAATAATTGTAAAAACAACATTTGATTCAATTAATTGTACTTAATTTTAAAGAAGACTTATATTCACAGTTGTTAAAGGCTTAAAAAATATATATTATTATAATAATAAATAGACAACTGTCTTTTGTTTCCGTGTCCTACAACAGGTAGCTGGTGGTTTGGCGGTTCGCCTTCCGGTTCTGATAGCAACTTTTTGCGCGTAGTCAGTTCATTTCCGAATCGCCGACTGTCTGACAACATGTTGAACACGCCGAAAATTCGCGTAGCACCGTCATGTGCTTCTTCACCTGGAAGTACGCCCGTTGGCACCGGACTTCCAATCCGGAGACACTCGAACGTTGAGCGCCGTGGGTCCACCATCAACCTGTCACCACCATCGGTAATTATTATTGTTATTTGTATTATTAGTTAGTTAGTTGCAGAATTTACATTATATTAATTATATATTGTATTTTGTGCAACTATAATATAATATTATGATACTATTATCAACTACGACAAAAACATGTTTTGTAAAATAATATATAGTGCGCGTCCCACACGTTATTATATGATACATAATCAATAATCATATTATTATGTCATTAGTCTTGTTACTATGTTACTGTTATATTATATATTATTATTATATTATCATTATTTGTGTGTATTTATTTCGATTTTGTGCAAGTAGCTGTGTCGTCGCATTATATATAATATTATTATATACTAATATACAAGTACTGTATAGAATTACGGGCCGTTGTAATATACAAACGAACCAATAACGCTGTGAGTTATTACTATATATGGCATATTATACTGGCCTCGACGTTTCTCCCCACCCAGAAAATGATGATGTTATTTTGATATAATATTATATTTTGGTCGTCTTGACATTTTTTTGTTTTTTTTTTTATGACGCTTGCTGTGGATGATATTATGTGTCAGGAGCTTTTAAATTGATTTTTTGCGCAGGGCTATCAGTACTTCAGACCGATAAACGGACACGATGGGTCCACATTGTCGGTGCCATCATCGACGTATGTAAGTCATTATAACGAATGAGAAAGCCGATGAGTGTTGCATTAAACGGTGTCCGCTGTCAGTGTATACTTTATTTTGAACGCTAGGCCTATGTGCGTTCGCTCAGCATGATTAAAATTGATATTTCTATTTTATAATTTGTTTAATTTATATAATGAGAGTGAGAAAAATGTGAGGTAAATGACGGATAGTTCGAAGTATCACTATCAACTATATTTAAGATCCACATAATTGTATTCGCGTTTGAAATTCGTAATAATTATTGGTAAAATTTCTATTTATTATAAAATTTTTTAAATAACTTTATTTAATGATAATAAGTGACCTCGCTTTGCTAAAATCAAAATAATTACAATTACAAATACAAAACTAAGCATAATATATTGTAAGTATGCTTATATTTGCTTATATTTAAATTACTAGGGCATGGATTTAATTCTTTAAAAAGAAAGGAACATTCTACAAAACAAATTGTTTTTTCAATAATTTTTATTAACAAATAACAATGATCACAAATCTATTTAATCTACTTGTATTATTTAAATTATATAATTATGCATGTTTTGGTTTCGAAGCTGCAAGTCGGAAATAAAATGACCAATCTATGAATCTAATATTATATAATCCATTACAATATACATACCTGCATGTGACAATACAATTTCGTTTGTGCAGCCACCACCGCTTTTTATCGATATTTAGGTAAAAGCATAATGCGTAACAAAAATAATATGATGGAGCAAAATAAACAAAATTTATATTTATATTTCCTAATACTTATTTGTTAATTTTAGGGAGGGTATTAATTTCAGTTATATTTTTATTCGATTTTATTTATTCTTACGAAATTAAAGAAAAATACCCACAAAATTCCGAAAAAAAAATAAAGAATAAAAGTTTTGTTTTATTCTCAGAAATCGCAACGTTGTACGGCATTCAGAAAAAATATAATTTACATTAAATTCATGCTCCACTTATTATACCCTTATTTAATTTTTTTTTTTGTTTTGCATAGAAGATAAAAATAATAAATTATCAATTACACATAATAAAAAAAAATCTGTTAGTAAATTATATAATATATATTTAAAAAAAATATCCAGAACACAATTAACTACTTCCTTACTACAAATTAAATTATATTTGAATGGATTATTTCAAAAGTATTCCTGTATAATAAAAGTATTATTTTTTAACTATTAACATTGTATTTAATCATTAATATTTATAAAACTATTAAACTAAGTATTAGTTATCATCCGTCATTTACCTTATTTAAATGGAGGATATAATGCTGAAGAATTTAACTAAACACTATTTTGATATGCCACACTATTCACTTAAAAATATCTACGTTGGGTCGTTTATTTTTATTTTATTTTGTTTTTTTTTTCGCTTTTGACGTTAGTTAGAACTTACCGGTAATAAGTACGTACAACTTGATTACACTGGTTTTTTTTTTCTATTTTTAATTCGATGTACTGCTTTTTGGCCAGTTGTACGTGCTACATTTGTTTTATTTATAAGTAATAAATAATAATTTTTCATTGGAGTTCAATGATTGCGTCGGAAGAAATGAAATGACATTTTATAAAAAATGTTTTCGAGAAAATAATATAATACATCTAATACATCTTTGAAACATTCAAGAACTATCGTGTTTCGAAGAAATGTTTTCCTATTGTATTTTCGGTCTTTTCATTTAAAAAAAAAAATGATAAGTTCCTTTAAATATTATTGCTTTGTATTGATTTTTATATTATTGGTAAGAAGCTTTTTGCGCTTATCATCATACAATATATTTAACTTTTTTATTTTATACAAGTTAAAATGTTAACCTATTGGCTAATATTTAATACATATGAATACATTGTTATTCAAATCTATAATACTATATCCATATAGTTATAATCCATAATATATTAAATAAACGTGAAAAACAAATTTAAAATTAAAACCAATTTTTTTATATTATTCAATTATGTATCTCAAGTAATGAAACAGTATAGGATTTATAATTTTGGGATCTCAGACCAAAATAAATTGTGAGCTACTAGATCTAATACATTATTAATCATTTTATAAATCTTTTGATGAAAAAAAAAAACTAATTTTGTAAGATTGCCCGACAAAATTGGAGCCTGGATATTTACTATTAATAGCTTCCATTAAAACCAGTTTAATAATAATTATGTGCTAATGTGTTATATTATGTTTAAATAACCTTGTATGTATACCTACAATATAATTTATTTTATTCAGTTATTGCAACAATTATTGATAGTGCTATAAATAAATTCCCTGGAACGTTTACATTCTTTAATTAAACTAATTAATTTTATAACTGATATTTATAAAATGTTCTTTAAGTCTGTCAATCCAGAAATACCAGAAACATGTTATTATAATATAATTTAAAAATAACTATTCGCTATTTATACAAATATATTATTCTCATTCTGGTAACAGAACTTGATTAACGAATGTAAGCAATTTAATTAACACGATAAACAACAGCTTGCAGCGTTACAGGTTCTTAAAGCGGTTTATAGCATTAAAATTGCAATAATTAAATATATTATAAATAAATAAACTATTGTGTATTATTTAAAATGTTATTTGTTTATCAACCAATAATATTAACTTTAATCTATTTATAGATATTAGTCTTACCAATCTTCCAGTTATTTGAATTTTCTTTTATGGCATTATCTTAGATTTAACTAAAAATTAAATTTGAATTGTAATATTATGATAAACTGTTATTAATGCATTTCATATTTTGATTATTTTATAAATCCAATATATAACTTGTATGATTAAAAATTAAACTAAATTATTAATTAAGATAATTAGGTAAAATAATGAAATATATGATAAACGTTTATTTTTATAATATTATGAACACTATATTATTAATTTTTATTCACTGAAAACAATTTACTTAAGATTTAAAAAATGAGAACATCAAACGTTTTTCTCTATATTTTAATTATTTCAAATCTTATAAAAAATTATTATAAATTCAAAACTTAAAGTTGTAATTAAAAATACTAAATTAAATATAATTATAATTTGTACTTTATAAGCATCCTTTGTACAAACACTATACTCATTTAATTTTTAGAAAAAATTATTAACACTGAAATTTTCAGTTAAATGAATAAAATCAACTACAAAAAGTGATGTACGTTAATACATTTTTCGTATACCTACAATTTAAATACTTCTGATTGTTTTACAATGTCATGTAATATTATACGATATTTACTCAATATTTCCCATACAAACATTTGAGTGTTAAAATAAGTCGGTTAAACATTAAGCATTTAAATGTAAATAATACAAATTATGAAATATTTCAATAATAATTTTAAACACGCAAACGTTATTTTTTTAGCAATGCAATAAATATCCATTTCGGACAAACTATTTTTATTACGTTATTATTATTATATCCATACATGCAATAAATATAATGTTCTTTCATAACATTTTGTCAAACTATTTATGCTATTTCGAATTTCTGAAGAAAAAAAAAATACAGAACTTAGAAAGTTAGAAGACAATAGTCCCTATTTTAATAAAATACTAAAATCACCAATGTATTAATATTGCCAGTATGTAACGCCGTGTTACACTTTAACAGTAATGTAAAATATTATTATTTAATATTATATTATACAACAAAATATAATATTACTATGATAAATTATTTAATCATAACAATATTAATAATGCTTTTAAATTATTGTTACAATTTTGAGTTATTTTTTATATTATTTTGTTTTAATGTTTGATTGCAACTTACGCGGAGTACAGCTTGCACGGAGCATGATTGTGAGTATTATTAAGTTGATTTTCATTAAAATAATTAAACGCATCACTGAAAAAAGTAATCTGCTTTAAAATACATTTATGAAATACTCTCTTATAATAATCAATGGGTAAAATGACTGACTGCAAGTTAGTAGTAATGAAGTATTTTTAGCATCGTATTGACTCAATTTTAAGATTTTAAATAGAACAGGTACTATTTGTTTTTACTATAAGTTTTCCTCGGAAAGCTCTTTAGTTTTAAAAAGGTCAAAAAGTTTACACAAAACTTTTATGACTTATTAACTGAATACATGCTATGATACTTTAAAAAAGGTAATTTACCGAATTTCCTGGTATTATTATTATTATTATTATTATTTATTTTTTTTGATAAAATGAAAATAATAAAATACCTATACAACTCTAGGGTAAATGAGAGCTACAAGTAGCAAATAAACAACAACTTAATCACTTTCAAGTAAACCTAGTTCTACACACAACCATTAAAATATATATTTGAAATACAAATAGTAATAATACAATATTTACTTGTTCCAAGAACAATTTATTTTTCATGAATATATTTTAATCATAATAAATATTTATCTATATATATTCTATATCTATATAAATATAAAAAGAGAAAGAAAGAGAGAGAGAGAGAGAGAGAGAGAGATTTTACTTTATTCTTAAATAAATTTCAATTTATGTGTACATGTTTGATGATATCTAATTTATAGTATTAATATATGATTTATAATTTTTATTTTTTTTTCAAACTCAATTGTTTTTAACTGAAATTTATTTTTTTCCATCGTTTTAAATTGCTTTTTGGATTAAAATTGAACGTCTATTTTAGTTTTAAAAAATATATATGCATTATAATGCGCCGTATATAAGTAGAAGTAGCAATACAGTATATTTGAAAGCATAAAAGTATAGTTCTCTATAGTTTTATTTTGGTAAATAGACCACCCAATCTTAACGCTTTTAATCATCACCAATGCACTTTTCTATAAAAAAAAAAACGACACGAATTCTGTGTCTCTATTTTAACAAACTCGATTGTTATTACTTATCATTGAATGTCTAAATAATAATAAAATATCTATTTATATTCAACCTTATTTTTAAGTTCATAATTTTGAAGTAGTGTCAATAAATGCTTTCTTCTTCCCGTGGTTATATCCAGATAAAATTAATGTTATCATAGTTACTTATTAAATTTATCTATTAGGTATACTATTGATTATGAATTTAATCTTACATGAATAAATATTGAATAATTTTGTGACATAAAATTAAAAGTACTTAGGTATGTTTTATAGTGTAAATTATTTAAAAATAAATAATTGGTTGTATTTCTATTATTTTAAACTATTTTGAATACAATTAAAACAATATAATTTATATTATATTATATGTTTAGTATGTAAGTCGATTGTTGGTTATTTTTCCCAAATATGACAATCAATGTGAAGTAATCTTTTATGTATAGTATAAGTTTGTTAAATAAGTTGTCATCATATCATGTTATTAATTTAAAATGTTTACAATTAAAAATTTATCATGTTTTCATAATGCGACGAAAAATATTAAATACATTTCGTTACAATTTAGGTTTTATAATGGTAAGACTATGCACTATACTGTTAAACAGAGTACTTACGTATAACATCAACTATAATATTATAACTATTTAGGTTGGTACTGACTTAATTACGCCGTTAAATTATCAAAAACGTAAGCAATTATGAAATTTTATTGAATTATAAACAGTTTTTTTACTTTTTATAAATTGTACTATTATTATATTTATAACCATAACATTCATTTTGATCAAATCTTAAATGATATTAACATATTATGTATTATAAATTATAATCAATACGCTTATAATAATGTGTAAAATTCTACGTTTGTGTGTTCTAAATATTGTGTAAGTCAGTTTGTATGTGACGTTTAAGTCCAAAAGGTTATGTGAAGAACTTTAAACATTAATTTTATATTCCTGGGAATTGGGAAATCTAGAATGTAATGAAATTACAAACACCTAATAACCGTAATCCATAAAACACCACGGTAACGGACCTCGAAGAATTCGATAACAAAACATAGTGTTTAGCCCAGCGGGCTTCCGAGTTATTTACGGGCATAAACGTTAAGTTACCTTCAATAATAGTTTTCGCCGGCCAAAGATCATTTTTCACACCAAATGGAATTCAATTTAAATTGACAATTATATGTGTTCCTACATTTATATATATATTACTTATACCGTACTTTAGATTATACTATATAGTGTATAGGTATATGTATCCTATTTCTATGTGTGAATGTGTGATCAATTGTATGAATAACTAACATTAGCATTATTCTAGAGTCACTGCCGCCAATGTAGGTATACATTTAAATTCAATTTATTATTTTAATGATATTCAAGGTATTTAGATTCAATTAAAAGTTATTCAATTTCCATTGGTAAGCGTTACTTATTGAAATATTGTGCAAAATAAACTAAAATCAATTCTATTTATAATTTTTAAGTTATAACTCACAGAAGTTATGGGTTTCAATATAATTCATATAAAAATCATCATAATAATATTATATAATTATAATTTTAAACAAGTATTACGTTGTAATACGTCATATTAAAATTCTATTTTTGAACCGTATTATTTCTATTAGATAGATACTATTTATTTATAAAAAAAAAATATGATAAAGTTTTATGCTAAATTCAACACATAATTTTACACATAAAATTAAATTAAAAAAAAAAAAATAATAATACATTATTTTAATACTAGAAAAAGTATTTACTCATTGTATGACAATGTATTTCAAACGCATCAAAATATATAGAGTTACCTAAGTTGTAATATTTTGTATGAAGTTCAACTAATATTTCAGTTCTAATAATAAATTGAGAAAAATAATATTATAAAATACAATGAGTTACTGATTACCTAACGGTAATGTATTTTATTCAACATAGTTTTACTTAAAGACTTGATTTATTTGGGCACATACAACGAATAATACAACAATACATTTATCAATATTTAATATTATCTCTAATAATTGGATTATTTTATTAAATATATGTATAAATATACAAATAAAAACTTATACACTTATACAAATTTAACTATGTGTTTCCTTGTAAAAAAGAGTGGTGTTTAGGCCGGTCACTTCTTCTCTACATAAAAATGGTCATAATTGTTCGTAAATTAATTTAAAATAAATAAAAAAACTATGACAATTTTTTATATAGAAATACAAAACTATAAAGTTTAAATTATAATAAGAGATACAGTTAAAGAGATAAAAACCAATACGATATCTTTATTATTACACATTTATATATTATATATTTTGAATATATTATAAACAAATATTGACTTATATCAATAATCATGCAAGATATAACTTTAATAATATACTCGTATAATATAAACTATTTTCACCTGTTCTTTTTGAGTGAAATTTAAATTTATTGAATAGATATTGACTTAAAATGTTCCAATTGGAATTTATCAACCCTTTGAGAACAGTTTATAATCCCAGAGACCCAGAATCGCCCATCAATTTAGTGAATATTTAAAATTATAAAACAAATATTTGTGTTAGGAGGTAGGTAGAAATAATTAATAATGTATATGTAATACTAAGTATTTTAAATAATTTTAACTAAACATATTTTAAATGTTGTGTGTTGAACTTATGTTTATACTAGTAAAAAGTTATTTAGTTTTGCTGTGCCATTTATATAAATTAAATAAATAAATACAAACAATAAACTCGCAATCACAGATTTTAGACAGTTCAAAATAAACTACCTTTCACTAGAAACAAATCACGTGCACCTACGCGTTCAAAAGGTAAATCACTATGCACCCAATAAATCTTTTCGATACCAATGTAGGTTATGTTGTATAGTACATTGGTTATAAATCACAATTTTTATACTAGGCAAGTATACATTTTTTAGAACTACTAACGTCCAAATAACATTTTTTTTAAATATAGTGAAGGTACATTTAGGATTTAAATAATCATACTGGTTCGTGCATAAAATATTATAATATCTTCATTATTATTTAAATGCATACTATATTATTCTTTCACGGATTTGTATTTTAAGTTTCTTATATTATAATTGAATAAATGAAAAATTATACATTTTAAGATTGATATAAATATTCAGCAGTCTTTCCAAAATAAATGTAAAAAATGTATTACCATAGCATTACTATTACTATCTTATGTACCTACTTACTTTAATTTGTAAAAATAAGGTAGATTACACTAATGCAGTCTAAGGGCTTTTTAACTAATTCATTTATTTTATATTAATATTATTATTTAACGGAATAAGAATAACGTTCAGTACAGCGTACTAAATGTGTGTGTGCGTGCGTGTATGCGTAGTGTATGTGTGTCAAAACATCAAGTAAATACTTAAACGAGTGATTTTTTACGATTTTTAAGGGTGGTAGCATGCCAAACACAAGCAGCAGCGTGCCGTATTTGCTCAGTTCCAGTATGAACAGCATCCGGTCCAGGAGGCAAAGTACGTGTTCACAAAATTCTAGTACTGGCATTCTACAGCAACTTGGTTCCGGTGTTGTGAAACAGTTATCCACTTTGCAAAATCCGGTAAGCATATTATCATATATACGAGCATTATAGTGTTGCCGATGATATACTTTAAATAATATTATCTTAATACCTCTTGTATAAGTTGCCGAAATAAACATAGTGTTAATAATTTGAACATAATATTAAATACTCTCAGATAGCCCGTGCTCATATTATATTAATTATTAGGTAAAACATATTATTATATCTACCACGTCCTTAAGTAGGTACTTTGGAAACCCAACGATATCCTTGCTATTATTGTATACTCAACTGTATAGAAGCTATAAATGATTATTAGGTATATGTACAATATATAGATAATTACTATTTATCTATTAAGGTTACATTATACTATTTTCCATAGATATTTACAATGAACTAGGTACATAAAATTAAGTAAATTTATTTTAAATTATATATCTTGACAGAGATGTTACCTATTTGAATATTTTAAAATCCAGGTGGACTGAAAAATACATAATATTATATAATTATGCGTTTACTGTGATTTCCGTATACGCAATCACGATTCTATAGAATAATATAACTTGATTTAAATTCAAAATTTATTTATATTGTGTTTTTCGATTAACTTTATAATTATTATTGTTTTAACGATATTGTCTCTTCAAAATTCACCCAAGTGCCCATGTCTAATTTAAATATAATTATATATTGTAATATTTATGCTACACGCTAACTCGGTTTAATAGGAAAATTGTGTGACTTGTGCAAAATAACTTCCCTTTTCATTGAATATCTATTATTATCATATTATTTATTTAAAAAATATATATTGTGTACCTGTAGTACTTATGCATAAATAAATTAAATGCATGATTAATATTTTAGTACCTACATATTTAATTCGATCTACATACAAAACAATACACAGATTTATGATAAGAAAATATATTTCTACTCGCATGTTCGTCATTAAAAATTTAACAGGAATTGTATTATTATGCAGACACCCTTACCAAAAAAATTTCACGTTAATACGAGTATGCTTTGATATTTAGAAAAAAATCTTATGATTCTTACTACCTATTAATATATACAATAATACCTGTATAATAATATTACGTGTTAACACCAAATAATACACCATTTGGAATTTCTCTAAACTTTTGAAGTAACGCCTAAATTTTTCTGAAATTGAACACTTACTCGTATAATTAGGTTATATACTAGATATTATGAGTAAATCCACTTCTATAATAATAGCTATCAAGGAATCTGATTATTTATAAATTATTCTGTGACTGTAATTTGTACCCGAGTGGTCGAGTAGGTACCTATAATTAAAGGTAAAGTTCAGCTGGTTTATGTATTCAGTCTAAACACGTACCTAGGTTTAGATATAAAAATAATTATTTTTGTTACACATATCTATCAAAAAAAAAAAAAAAAAATGCCCTTAAAAACACTGGAATAGGTAGTTCAAATTATATATTTTATTGTTCTATATCATTATATAATAAAATATTACAAAAAAAACCCACTTATTATAGTGTTATAATTGTCATGAACTCTGATTTTTGGAAACGAACTATTTTTTTTAACAACAAAACCTACGAACAAATATTATTTATTTTAATTTTATATTATATTAATTATCCTCACTATAATTAAATTTTATTTTTTATCGTGTAGGTATTATCAACTTCGATACAATTTTAATTTCTTTAGTTTGGATTTTAAAATCAACAATATTAAATAATATTATTTAGTGCAGTATTGAAAATTTCACTTCATTTTTGAATTTCACCCAAGTTTGATTTAAAAACTGAATAATTCGTAATATTATCACTATTTATTTGTTAATAGGTTGTATGAAAACTTTAAACTGTGCTAAAAAAATATTAATTTAATATTTTCATTGTTCTTTCAGTATCAACTATTTAGTGGAAACAAGTGAAAAGTCGTACTCGGCTGACCAATACCACTGCTGTTATAACTACACAATAATTTTATCAATTGCTTAAATTTTACTGAACGGTCCGACGTCCCGTTAAAGTCTACATTTTATGTACATCTATTTTGTCAAATACGAAACTATACGAGTTAAATATTTTACATCTACCAACAACATAATATTATAAGCAATACAGCTAGAAATCGTCACCAATTATTATAATTACTATATTAATGTCGTAATTTTTAAGTTTCATTATTATATACTTACATAATTTATTCTTGTTTGTTATGTGTGATTTGTTTGTTGTTATTTTTTTCGATCTCTTCAACGAACCGCATTATAGGTTTGTTATATTATATTGTATGTATTATATAGTGTGTTCAAGCTAATAGAGGTAAGAGGTACTACCCTAAATATTTCAGTTGGATGATCACAGTATACGTCTGAAAACAATTTCAAATTTTTAAATATTTTGATACGCACATGCATAGTACAACACTATTTTTTTAAATATTTTTTTTAATTATTTAACTAATTAAAAAATTAACTTAGTTAAAGATGACATTTTCGAATAAACTTCAATTTTATGTTTTACAAGATTTTAACATATTTAATTAACCTCATTTTTTCATTTTTAATTAGAACTAAGTAGCTAACCTAACCTTTAGTAAATTTTTAATTTAGAACAATAGTTGTTATATATATAAAAAAAAAAAAATAAGACTACCTAAATAAACAAAATAGAAGGCTCTATTTATAAAAATACAATTTTATTGTGCATGTGAGTTCTGAAAGAGTTAAAAATTTGAAATATTTCTATAATTATATATTAGCTTAGATACTTTCTTACAAAGTTCTGATTCAATTCACAGTAATTATAAAAATATCACATTTATAACCGAAAAAAATTATCACTCCAGTTACCATTTTGACAAAACTATAAGAAAAAATTGTTTTCATCCTCATACTGAATATTGTCTAAACATACCTACTTAAGTTACTTGTTATATTTTTAAACATTTATCATATTTACTGTTAATAATTATTTTACATTATTATTTTTTAATACCTTCCCAAGGGAATTAATAAATTCCAATGAATCACCCCCTCCCACAAATGACTTGAATTACATTGTATAGTAAATACGATTATGTGTAAAGATTTATGCTACCTTATTTCAATAATTCTTATGTGTTAAGTACATATTATATTATAATCAGTACATAATTAAAATGTTTAAATATTTGATATTATATAATTTATTGTGTATATTATATTTTAAGAAAGATAAAATACGTTTGCATATCCCGTATAAAATAACTATCACAATTTATTAAATACTTTTCTTTTGTTTAGTTTTCTTTGTCTTGTCGTCATTATTATGTATAACGATATGATAACATGCAGACTATCACTTAGTTTTTACACATATCTTCATTAAATAATTTAATACTTTTTGCTCAATGCATTTTTCTATCATAATTACTTAATATAGATGCCAATTAAAATATGTTTATATATTCAGATTTCAGGTACTATACAATATGCACATATTAAGTATCTATGTATTTATTCATTTTTAGTCTACATAAAAAAAAAATTTAGTAGGTACTATTGAACATAAAAATGACAATCAGTAGCTATTACTAGTTTGTTTTAAAAATCTGCATCTTATCTTGTCATGTATAGACAATCTAAATTTTATAAATGTGTTAATGTGATATAACTTAGAAATCAGAAAAAAAATTATATAATATTATAATAGTATCTATCAAATATAAAACTATTTGTTTAAATATTTATTTGTGGGTTGTTTGAATTATATTTTTGTTTAAAATCATTATACTATTATTGTAATAATCATCATTATTAGTATATAATATTTTATATTATATTATGTAGATTGTAGGTACATAGAACTGATACAAAATTATAATAATGAAGCTAATAGCAATCGATAAATTAACTAACTACATTATACGTAAACATTAATTTTTGGGTTGAATAAATTACTGAATGTGTTCATTTTTTTCTATTTAAACCTTAATTAAATATATTATATACTATTCTCAATTAATATTTATAATTTGAATTTTGATTTAAGATAAAATCAAAAGAGTAATAGTACTTATCCCTATGTAGTGCAATAATTTATTACTTACCTACTTTTGTTTCTTTTTCAATACTAGTTAGATAGGTAAGTAGGTACTTAATGGTAGAAGGATAAATATTTTTATATTTAAACAAGTGAAAATTAATCCACTTAAATTTAAGTTATTACAATATTTTTATTTCTCTTAATGCAAAACGTAATAATATTATAAAAATGTAAAAATATTGATAGCTATTTATTATCATAATATACCTACCTAAGTAAATATTATTATTTAAAATTTTTAAATATAAAGTTCTTTATCATATTATATAAATGTATATATACCTATTATACATTACGGATTTAACATAGGTATCTATATAATTAATAAGTAAAAATTCAAAGATAAAAAACAAAATCCTAACTATCTACTTGAAGTTTAAATTGCTAGGTAGGTATCTCGTAAGAAAATGTTCTTATTAGGATATGAAAATGTATGTTTTTTATAAATTAAAAAAAAAAAAGAATGTTTTTTTGTAGATTTGTATTTTATTTTATCTTAAAATGCTTCAAAAGTAAGGACATATACATATCTAACACACTATATTGGATACAAATACAATAGTTTTTACAATACATTGCTACATAAATTATTGTTTACCATTTATTTTGGAATATTACATTATTCAACAATACATCGTTCTATGTACCTACCTACCTGTAGGATTAGCTATTATTTTATGTACCTACTATTGATTTTCCAATATTATATTAAAGTTTATTATCGCTATACAACATGGATGCATGATATACTCGTTTTCATTGAAGTTACCTACCTATAACACATCTACATATACTATATAATATATTATTATAAATTATATAGTTTGATTTTCAGCTGATTATATATCAGATGAAACTATTTAGAATAACTTAATGTGGATAGTATCAACTATCAATAACCGTCACTAGGACACAACACTCTGGCCAGCGAGAGAAATTTGATGTCTTAAATTCTTAAATATTTACAGGAAATATATACACTTTGTAATATTTTGTTGAAAACAATTTATTGTTATATAATCCACATACAATGACAATTTTAAAAGGATACATTTGATTGTTTAAATAATACGAGTATACAACTAGGCTTTACCCAATGCTTGTTGTAGGTTTTAAACTTAATTCTGTGAAAAACAACAATCATGCTAATGAAAATCAATCAACTAACGAACACAAATAATACAATTTTATTATCCAAGTAAAATAATTTACAAAATATTTAATTGATTATAGTTTATAATCATAAATACTTGGGAAGATTTAACAGAAAATTCACATTCTATTAAAGTGATTATCACATGAAATAATGTATAATAAATAAGAAAATTATTATAAGTTATAGGAAGTATAAAAAAATATAACATACTTTCATAGGTATCAAAATAAATGAAAAAAATACGGATTTAGTATAAAAATAAATAATAATACAATAATTATAATGATGAGGATATTCTTGGTATAGAAGAATAAAAAACAATTAGTAGAATGCATACTATACTTTTATACATAAACATATAGTTAAGTAGTACACAAAATGGATATAAACTGCATGTTAGTAAATAACTCTGTAGTAAACCAATCACTTTACAGCTAATTTTACTTTCAAGAGTAAGAAAAGAAAAATATTGGTTGCAGTTAAAAAATAGTGAAATTAATTTTATTTCAAAAACATAACCTGAATTATGAAATAAAATAAAATCTTTTTTTCAATAACATAAAAATTGAAAGAAATGCATATATATTATATGTTGATATTTTAAAGTTTATAATATATATAATAAGAAATGAAAAAAAAAATAATAACATTGCCAGAAAATAAAATATAATAGATGGTTTGAATATTAAATCATTTTTTAAGACATTATTATTACAACTGTAATATTTATAAATTGAATAGTTTTTAAAATAAACTTTATCTAGAAATTCAATTTTATTATCTTTCAAAAAATCAATTTTTATATTTTATACAATATAATATATATTATGAGTATTGTTAAAAACTAGACATAAAAAAAAATAAAACAATAATAACTATATTATTTACATAATTTAAAATAAAAATGTTAGAAAAATAAAAATAATAAATATGCATAAATTTAAAGGAGAAAACAAGATACAAATATTAAAAATATACTTATAATAATGATGACATCCTAAAACACGATCAACAATATTATACATATATAAATTTAAAGTAATATGATGCAGAATATAATTAATGGCAATCTAAAAGATCTGCTCCTTCAATGAAGCAATTTTGTGATTGACCAATTATGTCATCTAACATTGAATCTAAACCTGACCTCGTAGATATAATCCATTGTGTTTTAGCATTGCATTCATTAAAATCATAAGTATAAGTAAAGTTTAAAAAATCATTGATCTTTAAATAGTCATCAGTTTTTTGATGAAGACAAATATCATTGGGATAAATATTACTATGGTTAAATGACTTTAGACTTGGTAATAATTCACAGTCACTAGTTGTAGTAATAGAATTTAAAATCATATCAGATGAATCAATATGTCTAGATTTTTTTTCCTTGGAACCAAAACTATTTTCTATGCTTCCATCAACAATATTATGCAGGAAAATTTTTTGTTCACTTATTGGCGTAAAATTTAAGTTACACATATTATTGGTAGAATTAATAGAAGTAAGCAATTCTTTTGTTAGACAAATGGCTTTTTTTTGTACTACCAAATCATGTTCTTCTTTCAATGCAAGATAAAGAACCTAAATTATAATTTGAATTATTAATATGAAAAATATAAAGTATCAATAATAATAATATACTGAACTCACATGTAAGCAACCTGTTGCACTTAATTTGACAAGACTGTTATTTAGACTTTCGGTATTATTTTGTTTACAAGATTCTCCAATAAATTTATGAATAACAGAATCCCAAAATTCATAAGTAAATGTTTTTACTTCCCAAAGTGGATCTTTGATGCTAATGTGTACCATTACAATGCATATTTCATTAAACAGATTATCACTAGAAAATAATAATATAAAAATAATAACATCATACAAATAAATTCAATTTAAACTGTATACTACATAATTAACAATCTGTTATTAATTTTGTTAATATTTTCATTATATACTAAAGAAACTATACTATATATTAATTACTATTATATTATATACTTAAACTATCTATCACATTTAAATATTTATGTAATTTGCCAGTTGGTTAGGGATTACAATTAATTCATACTTATAATCATTTATTAGTTAATGACGAACATTAGTCATTACAATACTAGACTCTATGAATAGTGTTGGAAATAATGAAATGGCATTCATTTTATACCTTAATATAATATAGTTAACACTAAATAAATTGTATCTATTATAATATAAATGTAAGGTAACATACCTGAGCTCATTATAAACGAACAATGCAGTGATGAGTTTTACTATTTGTCGTCTAATGATACCTTCAGATTCACATTGCATTAAGTTTAAACAATGTGTCTAAATAACATAAAAAATTAACTATCACTAGATCAAAAAATTAATAATACATTTTAATTTTTAATATACACTTACTATTAAATCTGAATCTTTCAAAGATATTTCCCAAATATCTGACACAGAAACCATTTCTTCTAAACATTCAAGAGCTTTAGATCTTACAAATGGATCATTGTCATGTTTAAGAGTATTTATAACAGCTATTGAAATATTTTTTTCCAAGACGAGTTTGATAAGAAAATTTCCTGATTAAAATAAAAATTATATTATAAATAAAATCTTAACACAAAATAATAATGGTAATATTGTTGGTTAAACTTACCAGAACTGTACTTAGAAGCATTTACTATGCTTCTAATACACTGTAAACAACTATCTCGAATTTCTGGTCTGGTATCCAATAGTAAATTATTAAGTGTAGTACACAGTGTACTAAAATCTGCCAAATGATCTGTACATTGAATATTTTCTTTGCTTATTTTATTTAATGAAGTACTAATTAATTTTAAACCATTCTGTTAACACAAATAGGTACTTTATAATATTATAAGAATTTATATAATATATATATATATATATATATATATATTTATGATACAGTTAATTTCTGCAATTGGTGAATACTCACAGTCACCATAATTATTATTGAATGTTGACATAGCAATTCAATTTATACTATTTATTCTATTAAATGTGTAAATATTGACTAGCAAATGTTGTTATTTAAATAACAATATTGATGAATGTTGGTAATTCCAATTTTGTTTTATTTCAATGTAATCTTAGGATGATGGGAAAGTTACAACAATAATATATAGTAGATGCACTACTTATAAAATATTAGATACTGCACAAGTAAATAATTTTTATAAAATATTTTATTTCTTTACCCAACAACTTTTATAATATTTTATCTCGATAAAAGTCTTCCTATGCTGTTATTTAATATGATATCAATGGCTAACAAGCAAACAACCGTATCCATCACTTTGGACGTATCCACCAAAGTAATTGATTATTAATGAATAATGAGCAATAGAAAATACATCAAATGGGCTCACACTAGTTTTTATAAATATTAAACATGTATTAATATTTTTAATTGATAACCTTACCTGTAAAAGAGTGGAATTATGGGAAGATCTGTGAAAAAACTGTCTATGGCTCTGTACAAGTGGCACCAATAATGGATCTTGTATGGCAATTTCAGTAAATGATTTACACTCAATTACTTTTGACCAACATATAAATATGTATGATAATATTTCTAAAAATTTGTAATAAATTGAATCTCGATCTTGGTTCGGTTCTAACCATTCATCAGAATTCAAAAAATGTTCTGTTAATGTTGAAAAAAAATTGATCAAGTAATCCAACGACACCTATAAATTACATAGTAAGTATACAAAAACAATACAGAAGTAAAATTACTACATTTTTTTTCAAAGATTTTTAAACAAATATCATTAACAAAGTATAATCAATGGTAATAGTTGAACCATTTAATAGAATGTAAAAAATGTATATTAATAAGATACAGTTTTATAATATTTTGATTTTTATATTTATTTAATTTAATTTTCATACAAATAAAATATTGGGATTTACTGAGAATAACTATAATGAAAACCCATTGACTAGAATATTAAATTATGACATAATTAATAATTTTATATAAATTAACAATTCTACAAGGGTAAGTTATAATCAACTTTGTTCTTTTGTAGGAAGTAACTTATATAATTCTTTTAACTATATAAATAAAATTATTAACTTGAAACTCATTTTTATTCCTAAGTTTTTAGTATTTTTAATTTGTAATATTTTAACAATGATATAAATAAAAAAGTAACATTAACAAATTACATACTATGTCATGTATTATAATTTTATTTGTTATACTTATTATATGACTTTACCATAAAAGCATAATGTGTTGGTATAAAAATAACTTAAAATCTAGAATGAAAATATGCATGAGAGGAATTTTAATTTAAAACCGAATAGTGTGTTAATTTTGCATGTATATCATAGTTTGTTAAAAAAATTAAAATGTAAATATTATATTTTGGACTATTAGATTTATCATTAAGCATTAGAATGTATTTTATAAAAAAAATGTTTGAACTATAACTGAAATAGCTTTATTTTTATTGTATTATTTCTCAAGTTAAAAATTAATGCACTAATAAATAAATAAGTATTAATATTAAAATAACTAGAATTACCTGTTTAAGTACATGAACAATGTCTACAATGTTGAGTATAGAAGAAATGGCCAATTCATTTATTATGAAATCGTAATTATTGCAATAATTTAAAATGTATTTAGATTCATTAATACAACTTCTATCATATTTCAAATTTTCATAATTAGAACAATGAAGCCAGTCAGTACATTTATTTAATGGTATCAGCTTTAACACAAATAATAAAAATAAACAATATATTAATAGATTTAAAAGTTTTAAAAATAAAATATTTATTTACCTGACCAATAATTAATTCCTTTTCAAATATTGTGTTAGCTGCTAATTGTGCATTACTGATGTTTGCATAAATGATTGCTTGTGTATATAAGTTGTTAATTTTTTTATACGAATGTATGTCTTTTTGCTTATTCATATGTGAAAAAATTGATTTTAATACATATTCCATGTCAGAATGATGCCAAACAGTAAAACAGTCAAATATCAAATGTAATGTCATATAGTTTTTTAATAGAATTGAATTTACATTTAATAACCTTAGAATATTCACTAATACATCTGATAAAGAATATTTATTAATTATGTTTTGAACAACATTGGATTCATATTTAGTTCCAATGAATTTTTCTAAAGATAAAATTAATGTTTTTACATAAATATTATAGGCAAAAAATTCTTTTATGCCTTGATGATTAGCAATTAGATTGTCAGTTAAATTTAAGTTATAAAATAATTCTTTAAGAAGAGGGTCACAATAATGAGCCATTTCATAGACAAATGACTTATAAATTAAATCGGCAATATATTGACTAGATTGAATTTCAACATATTTTGCAGGTACAATTAATCCACGAATAGCAACAAGTATAATTTTCCATAAACCTAAAAATGTAAAAGTATAGTTAATTAAATTAATAAATAAACAAACAAAACTCTGGTATGTGTAGTAGGTATACTTGTGTTCAATTTTGTTCTTAAGTTATTTTTGAGTTATAAATAATTGAAGAAAATATTGGTTATATGCTCACATGTATAATATAATAGAATATTATTAACTAAGTATTAAAGTACAACAAAACTTGTTTAAAATGGACAGTCGTGAAACCAAAAAAAGTTTTTATTAAAAACAGACTTGAGTATTTTGACCTCACATACATATTATATATTTAATAAAAATATTGTATTTATATAAGAAAATTCAATAGTAAATATTAATGCATATTAGGTACATGCAAACATACATAGTTAATTAAACATCATACCTACATAATTATTATAAATATAAACAATTACTCGCAATTAAGGTTTTGTTATTGACTATATAAGAGTATTTAATCAACTGTAATTCACCCTTTGAGATGTAATCGTAAACAAAATTGTAGCAATTGGAGACTATGTTGCGTAGAATAATTAGTAGGTATATTCAATATTTTAACTAAAATTATTGTCCATTATTAAGGTATTAGGGAGAAATAAAACTGTCTATGTTTATAATACAAAGGATCCATCATAGAAAAGTCAAAATATATTGGAATACCTATTTTTTTTTTGCCAGGATGGTACCATTTTGTATATTAAAAGAAGTGTTTGTTATAAACAGGTTTTCACTAGGACAAATTTTACTTTATTTCACTTAAAATAAGGATTACCTTCTTGGAAAACATATTCAAGACCTGTTTTATGAGTATTCAATGTTTGCAACAATGACATGTAAGCGTTAAAAATTGAAGACTCTTTGAGATCAGACCCAACGTCTAGCTGATTAATCATTGATTGGACAGTACCGGTTTTAATGAGTGTGACAAAGCCATCATCATGTTTCACCAATATAGCCAAGTACTTGAGGGCAAAAGCGTACAGATGTATCGAAGCATTTCTAGACACTGGAGTTTGATGCCGATAGATATTCAAAACGTTGGCAAACCATTTGCAGTGAGTGGTGACAGGTATAGTCTTCAGCAAAACGTCTAAAAACATTATTGTCAACTCGATATGTATTCTAAGTCACTCGTGCCACCAAAATGCATTAATAAACGGAAAGCTACTTACCAGCGTCCTGCAGACTTGTCAAAAGTTTTTCCAGCAACGTTTTGTCTTGTATCGCAAAACCATCGACCAACATACAGTCTAATGCCGTCAAAAGTTTTTCAACCGTTGACGGGCGGTTTGACGACATGATCGGAGTCCGAAGATAGAACCAAGCACGGGACAATGACGACGACTTAAATAAATAATATCGAACTGGACACGTAGTAATAGAATATTTATAGATAATAATGATACTTTAATTATTATAATAGAACAGTTCTACAGACGCGAGCACAAAAACCAGCAGTGACAGCAGTCGCCAGTAAGGATGAATTGGAATATTGGATGAAATTTAAAAAATATACATAATCAAAATACCCGCCGCCGACTGATACGCCGCGATCGTGATAAGATGATAAGCCTTAGACTGATAACAGAAGAGTTTTATCAATATTGTTCTATTCTGTGATATTACTAACTATTTATATTTTATACCTACCTATTACCTATACAGTTCATTAGCTTGTGAATAAAATAAATAATAATATTATATTATACTATGATTTGTATAAATAAATCCCTGTACGTATTTGCCAGTATAGTATTTGAAATTTGCATACACAATATAATTATCAATGTTTAATCTACGATAGTGTGATATAGACACTGAGATAGATAAGATATACTGGAGCGCGCACTCGGCCGTAAAAACGAGCCGTCGTGTTTGACGTTACCCCCACCACCGAAGGGCAAAACATTTCATTTTTACATAGGAAAATACGATGAATTTGTAAATAACAATTTATTTTCGTTCTTAATAGCTGAGATATTTACTCAAATGCCTATATAATCTCAAGCTTTTCGTTAGTTTGTAATTTGTTACAATTTTGTATACCTAGTACCTATATTCAATATGGTTGTCTCGTGTTCAGCTTTTGGATGTACTAATAGGCACATTAAAGGTGGAAGTATTTAGTTCCACAAGTACCTAAATATTAACATTTTATACAGTTTTATTTGTGGCCAGGGGCCCGGAGGTTTCTTGAAGCCCCGATGGTTTTATAATTTTATATAATTAAATATTTAATCAATGAGAAGCGGAAAAAATACCCAAACTACAATTACACCTGAAAAAAAGCCCAAGAAAATAAAAGTGCTATCATTGTAATCTTATATTTTGAAATATTTTATAAACTGTGGTTGATTGTTGATTATACAATGGATTTACAATCATATAATACATTTTTAATAATAAATAATAATATTTTTTAAATAATTTTATCATATAATTATTTAATAGAACATAGGAAAAAAATATTAAAAATACAAAAATTCTCGTTTGTGGTAACATAATATGATAATAATAACTAATAATTATAATACGAGAGATCATAGTCATAATAATTAAATAATATAATAATAGTAAATTGTTAATTTAAAAAATAATTTCGATAAGTAGTCTATACAATCATGATAAAATTCTACAATAACCTCTAGGCTATATCTATACATAAAAAAATTAAAATTAACTTAACTGTATAATAATGATAATTAACTATAAAAGCTAAGTTAAAACAATACAACATTTAACTGAATAAGTTATATTATATTAATAAGTTTGATTGAACAAAAATAACTAACAAATTAAGTTATTATACCTACCTAAATATTAATATTTTATAATATATAGATTTCCACTTAATAATCCTGAATTACTTAAAAAATGGTTGATTGAAGTTAAAAGGAAGAATTTTATACCTACAATGTATAGCACTTTATGTAGTGAACAACTATTTATAAACAAAAATGTCCATTGTAAATCTCAAAATCCCTGCTTGATCACTTTCCATATCGTTATATCTTATATTATAATCATGGTAATACAATAAGGTAATGAATAATTACTACTACATTTAATTTGTTAAAGAAATAAGAAAATAAATTAAGAATTATGAACGAAAATAATCATAACTACAAGTATATCGTATGTAAAAATGAAATGTTTTGCCCTTCGATGGTGGGGGAAGCGGGATTCGAGACGGCTCGTTTTTTGTATCATTGCGGGAATGGCGAGTGCGCGCTCCAGTATATCTTATCTATCTCAGTGGATATAGACGTTTAATGTAGTAATGTACAGTGGTTTTCAACCTGTGCGTCGCGGTTCCCAGAAGCGTCGTCGGTGATTATGGAAAAAACCGCGTTCGCAGTGGAAACTAAAAATAAATTTATAATATATTTTTTGATTTTGTACATGAATATCACGTTGATAAACCTATTCTATTGTAAGTATTCATTATATTTTACTTGTGGCCGGAAAAATCCGCCATGAATTAAGCTTATTTTTGTATTTTTCTATATAGAGTAACGACAAGGAGAGTAATTACATGTTAATTTTGTCATTAAATAATGTAAATTTTTTTGTATAACATCGTTAATCGTATGGGAGCCGTGTATATTTTGATTTCAAAATCAAAAGGAGCCGTAGACCAAAAACAGTTGAAAACCACTGGTCTAGTATACATTTTTGCTGATCTGGCCTTAGTTAACAATATTAACATACCTCAATGGCTCATTGAGTAGTAAGTTTATACTCTGATGGCCGGTGCGAAGAAAATGGAGAATTAATGGAGAATATCCTCTTCGTGATAAAAGATAAATTAAATTTTTTGTGATATTTTCTCTACAGTCTACACTCTACATCGTATATATAATAAGATTTTTTTTTCAACATTTATTTGAATATAATATATAATTGTATATTATACAATCCATAATAGTAGTTACAATAAGCATATGAGCTGAACAGTACAGTTGGCGGTGAAAATCGTGAGGGGAGTAGCTACCTAGCAGTAACACTCGACTAAAGATAATAATTAATAACATTAGATAATAACAAAATAAGAATAATATTGTAAAATGTAAATTATTACAAATACTATACCTAAACAATACAAACGATTTATTGTATTTGATTTTTGATTGTGATGTAGGTACTGATATAGTGATATCCACGTGCGTGTATCATTTCAAATAAATTTTATTTGAAATTTTGGTATAAAATATACAGTTTAGTTCCTACGTGATTTTTTTCGATTTGTTCCCCAAAATGTGTGTTTTAAAGCACTGAATAGAAAAGTCTGATTCAAAAATTCTCACAAATCATTATTTTGGAAGTTATATCTTACCAAAGTTTACGATTTTACGCATTTATATTTTATATTTGTATGCATGCATACGTGACACGTTGTATACTTTGCTTTCCTACGTTTGTTGAAAGGTAGAATTATAAAATATAAATACCTTAATTTCCTTAATATGTTTAGTTTTTGCCCTGTGACCTACATGAGGTCGAGGTGGTGTATTGCATAGCAATTCGAGGGATATTTTCGATTTGCGAAGCGTAGCGACGAGTGCCGACATGCGTAGTCACATTTTAGTTTCAATTTTTTGTTTTTAAACAGTATGTACGATAATTAAAATTTTTTTACATATTTTCATTCATCATTAAAAAACATTGGTTAGGTACAATTAATAAAAAAAAAAAAATAAAAAAGTATTTTTTTTTGATGATTTCGTCGTGGGTTTCACGTAATTTTAACGTATTTACTTATACTGTTTTATAGTTTATTTTTTGGTTTAATTTTTTAAGTAAAAAAAAAAGCGAGAATTTTCAAATTATATCTTTGTATTCAGTGCTTTATAAGTTATAACACACATTTTGGGGAGGAAATCGATTGGGAACTAAACTGCATTTGTTCCGAAATTTTAATTTATCATCTTTAAACATAAAATAGAATATTAAATTACTGTTTAAAATTTAAAACTATAACAATTTTAATAAGCTTAGTAAATTGTACGTAAGTACCTATAATAAGTATTTTAAGTAGACTCAGTACTTACCGCTATGTTATTTTATTATATTTGTAATACCTATACTTTTTATTACCTATAGGTGCCTACTTATACCTACTTTTTATTTTCTCGTTATTGAGTCTACGACTAGGACAATTATATTTAAAAATCAATATCCCCTTGTTAGAATTTAATGTTTATTATTATGCACTTTTTTTAATAGCAACCCAAGCACCATTACGTACAATAGTTATTGTATATATTTTTTAATTTTTATGGCTTGTCAAAGGAAAAATATATTTTATAATCTTTATCAATTAAGTTTAGCTACTCCTGTTCTACAACTTCTGTGCTACAACTACTAGGTATACACCGAGTGGCATCGAAGGTTTTTCTTATTTTATCTATGCCTATTTTTTTTAAAAAAAATATTTATAATGTGAATTAAAAATGCGTTTATACGCACACAACTCTCGGACTAACTCAATGGCCAGTCAATGCACATTGAGTTAATGCGGATTAACTACTGTATTTATAAACGTGGTAATAGACAAGTAATTATTTTGTTCTACTACTAACTAGGCACTGGATTTCAACGATATTAATACTTAGTGTCCAATTATTAATTTATTACCAAAGACAAACAGTATATAGGCTCTACAATATTAGGTATGGTGTATTAAAATTCTTTCCAAGGATCCAGGTTGAGTTTTGGTAAGGAACTGCAAGGTACCAGTTTATTTCTGAAAAAATAAATCGATTTGTTAATATCTATTATTTAATTTGTATTTTAGACAATACCTATTATATATTTTGTATTATAATAATCTCAACTATATATTATTTTAATAACTATGTATAATCAATGACATAATATATATGTTGGTTAGTATTAGCAGCAACTGATAGCCTAACCTCCCTACGCTTTCTAATTTTATTTATATATCTAGAATATATTAAGCTCTTCATTTTCGATAGATAAAATATTCTTCTATTTGTTTATCTTATTATTTAAAAGATGCTTGCTGTCCTAGTTATATTATAATATTATGGCAATTTTAGGTACTAAATCAATATAACATTTCAGATTTAGTTAAGTAGTTTGGTTTATAAGCTTTGAATTTGTTCTTATTTTGAGTAGATAGGTAGGTATTTACTATAAAATATATAAAAGTGCATTTAATGTTTTATTAAGATATTTCATTTATTTATAGATTAGATAAGGTCCTATAGTAGTTTATAAATTATAATAATGCAGTGTTCATTCCCCACATCATACACAACTAAATTAGGTACTAAGTAAATAATTATAAATTTAAAAATCGTATACAATTAGGTATTGAGTAAATACCATCGTACTCAAAATAAGACAATTATGTTTAAGCAATTGTAAGATAATATTTATTGTTTATATATATATATTTTTTTTTTTTTTATAAGATTTATTCTTAAAATCTCTAAATCGGACATTTCACATCACTAGGAAAAAACATAGATAGGTACTTACTACCTATCGCACGATAAATTTCTGATTTAAAAATATTTTTTTATGCTATATGTAGGTGTTAACTATATAGTATCTACTACCTATATTATGTGCTTAATACCTACAGGTAATATTTAATATGAAATACTCACTGACTACTGATTACATCAAAAGCATTGCGTTGTACAGATTGAATGTCTGATGTCATACACAGGATTAGTGATAATGATGTTTTTCGTATTTCATCAAGTTGATCTTTTAAAACAATTTATTAATATTACAGAGGGTAAAAAAATGTTATTAAGCTTTAAATATAATATGTGAATAATAGGTATATAGCGAAAGTTTCAATCGTTACCTAAGCGAAAAGATCCAGTTTGGTTTCCAAATTCGTAAAAGAATCGATCGCCAAATTTCCATCTGAAAAACATTTCTCCAGAAATACATTGAAATGTGTGACCTAACGAAGATCCCGGTTTCAGTTTTTCCAGCAAACCAGCCGCGTAAAAGTCTACATCATCGACATGCTCGTACAAGCTAGCTAAAGTATCAACATTCTTGAAAAATAATATGTTTTTATTAATAATTTGTTTAATATAGCCATTCGGTGAGTTCCAAGTTTAATAGTTAGGTATGTTGTGTAATGTGCAATTCTTTAACGTAGGCACATATTTACTTTTTTTGTTATTTGATCTGTAAAATCATCAAAAGTCTTGGCTTCACTCAATCCGCACAGTTGCCTAAATTTATTGTATGATGGTTCTCCAAAATCTCTACCACGTTCCAAGTCAAAGCTGACTAAATCGAATCCTTCTGTTTTGTTTGGATCTCTAAATAGATGTTCGCTAACCTAAATCAATACTCGCATAATAATCAGTAGGTACCATACTTATTATTTCTAAATTTGAAAACGTGAAATTCATTTCACTTAGAACGCAAAATAATATAATCAATAAATAATTATCATACCTCAGATGTGAAAAATTGATCTTGGTCCTGCGTAATTTGGCTAAGTAAACCTCTAGTAAAACTATCATAATTGTCTCCTCTTTGCACTATGTCAGTTCTTAAAAAAAAATCACTCAAACGAATTTTTGACGTAACTTTTCTGGCTTCATTTACCAAACTATAAAAAAAATTATAATATAATATGTGCTATAAAGTTTAAATTGGTACAAAAAAATATAGTCTTAGCATTATCATTACTCCATAAATCCTTGTATTTCGCTATGAAGTGATCTGTATGCTGCACCGGTAAAACTGGTTATCGTAGTTGGATTTAAAAATTTATCATAATCCATATTAAAACCTTTCTTTAATGGTAGTAATTTGTTTGCTCTGGCATAATCTTTTCCTATGATATTTTTAAATGTAATAACTAATAATATTTAAAATTGATTCGTGTATAATATTGTAGGTATATAATATATTTTTAAATAATTTAAAACCATTTTAAGTACTTTTAATAATACTACCACTAAACGAATCTTAAAATAAAATGTTAATGGAATATTTTTTAAATATTAATTATTTACATTTCTTAATGCATCTATGTGTAAGTACTAAGTATATAATATTTTATTACGAGCAATGTGTTAATGTGAAGCTACGTCCGGCAATATATCTACATATTGCTTAATACTGATAATCCATTGCATATATATTTTTATTATAGATGAAAATAGATATTAGTTTATTTGAACATAATTTATAATAGTAAATTATAAAATATATACTTCTTTAATAAGTTATAAGCAACATACATAAAATAAGTGTTAGTTATTATGACATAGGTACCTAGAAGTCCAGGAACGAATTCATTGTATACCACGTGCTGATACATTCCTATGAGTAATTTTCTGGCTTCTTGGTATAATCGTTCGTCGTCCCAAGAGGGATTTATTTTTTTGAGATCATCGCACAACATGTTATGTAGTCTCAATAGTGATATCGTCTGAACTGCGATGTTGGGATGTTGGTTTACTCTTACATCACCTTCGATAAAAATAGTTGAAATGTTAAATTATTAAAGGTGTATTTTTTTCAGTAATCTAATTAAATATTACACGATTATGTTATATTTAAATAACTAACTACATTCATACTTTGTGTGAAAATAAAATTAGGAAAAAATGTTTATCTAAGTACATAAATTAGATACAATTAAAGATTAAAATATAATAAACGGTAACTCTCATTACTAACTATTTTAAAAAAGTAAGTACCTATTTCCTTATTTGTCGCTTAAAAAAAAAAAAAAATAGTCAAGTAGGTATCTACCAATTTATCATATACCATATACTGTATATAAGCTAGGTGTTGAGTGGGTAAGTGTTTCGTTTGCTAACTTTAAATTCAATGATAGATTGAAAACATTAATGTATTTGTATACGAAAAACGAATCTGAGCAAAAAAAGTCTGTCAGCCGTTACCTATGTCCTATATCGCCAACATTTTATGTTTTTTTTTTTTTTTTTATGTATAATTATTAAAATAATTTATTATACTAATTGCCTTCTAATATTATGGAATCTAGATAGATATATTTTTTTCGAAAATATTTCTTTTATTAAAATATTAGTATTTAATTGTTTTAGTAATATTTTGTATATTATATATTTTATACAATATTATATAAACTTATATAACTCGAAATTTAATGTTATCTTCCCGTGAATACCGTAAAACAATGAAAATAGTTTTATACTTAACAGTAAAAATATATAAAATCTTAAAATACCTAAATCAAATATGTTATTGAGTACAGAAATATTCATAATAATACGTCAAAGGTTTAAGTAGTTTTTAAATTATAAAAAAAAAAAAAATATATCATCGTTATTTATTGTTTAAATAAGCGATTTTTTGATTCATCTAAATTTGAATTTAAAATGTCTTTAAAAATAATTTTTTTTATAAACTGTTATAGACTTTATGGTTTCATCTAGTATTAAATTTTCAAAACTTAAAATATAAAACTAAAAGTTTGAATTATGAGTTTCTAACTACAAAATAGTTTTCAATTTTATGCATTTTGTCTAATGTTGTTAATATTTATACTTCAAATCCATATAACATCTTAAAAAAAAAATTGTGCCGTTTATATTTTTAATATTTTTATAGAGATAAAGACAGCTTATATATGTGGAATTTTGTTTTAAATTTTCAAGAATTTTGATCCAGCAAATATTTTTTTTGGAATTTATAAAACATAAAAGTAAAAAAAAAATGATAATTTCTTATGCCTATAACTTAAAGAAAGTTTTATAAATTAAAAATTGTGTTATATTTAAAAAAAAATCATTGTATAAAAATATAAATATTTTGTGAAAATTTCAAGTATCTCCAATTATTCGTTTTTGAATATTATAACAAAATAAAATATACATTTTGTCAAAAACTGGTTTTTCATCGAGTAAATAAAAATTATTGGGAATTTTTTTATTTGGCAAGCAAAGTATTTTTAGTATAATTATATTTAAATTTTAACTAAAAATCACCCCTTAAGTTGAAAACTGAAGTATTTTTACTGTTTCAAAAGTTGATGACTGATAGAAAAAATAACACTGTTGTAAAATCAAAACATTCACCGCTCCGTCCAGAATCTAACACTACAATGATTAAAGTTAAAATTATATTGTAAGTGAACAATATTAATTTTCATAATTATTATTAAGATAATATGAAAGCACTCTCATATAATAATGTACCTATGTATAATAAACAACATAAATTTAATATAAATTACCAGATGCGTAGCACACAGTTCCATCATTAACCACGTTACATTCTTTTGTTGCTTGTTTAACGTTAGGTAAATATGATTTTCCTTTAGGTCCCAATTGTCTTCTAAGTTTTCCATTAGAAAATGTTCGTAAAGAACGTGCTGTAATATCATTTGAACCATATAATAATGAAGCATCAATGAAACTGGTAACTGCAATTTGCTGACAAAATAATGAAATACATTAAACGTTTTTATTTATTTTTTATATAGACGGGTAAAAGACTAAGTAAGAAAAAGGTTCACAGTTATATTTACTTGTCTGACTGGTTTTATGTCACAACCTAAATCTGCTGTATCAGCGGCTCGTGGAGTGGAAAAACATCGTGTTTTTGGACTATCAGGATCATCATGCGGGATTGTAATTTGAAGGCAATCTCGAGGTAGTATTTTTGGTGTGGATCCATCTGGATTGCAACATTCTAGGTCACTCCCATTACCTTTTGTAATAAGATACATATTAATATTAATTTATTATTATAATTTAATATTATATCGAATAAACTATCAATTAAATTAGGTGTAGGGACTTTTATGATTTTAGCTTTGTTTTGGTTGCCGTAAAACAAAAATAATATTTATTATTTTAAGATAATTTATACAAGTACAAACACTTCTGATCTGTTTCTTAAAAATTGAATATATATATTGTTTTTATATATACTGATTTTAACCAATTTCAGCATAATCTGTACACGATTAAAGATCAATAGTAAATTATTACAGCTAAAATCTATAACATGGAAAATGCATGGTAGTCTCTTAAATATTAGTAATTTGACTTAGGTTTGTAAAAATATAAAATATTTAAATAAGGTTAACAGGTTAACGGTTAGGTATAATACATTTGAAAAACGATTTAAATTCTTGAATTACATTTTACAAATATTCAGATATTTAGCTTTAAATAATCAAATTTAATTGGTGAATTATTTCATAATAAAATATCCTAAAAACGGCCATTTATAACAACAATTTAAACGTTTACTGGGTTTTAATGCTTAAAAATCTTAAATTAATAAAATTATTTTTGCCGAAGCATCACGAAAAACGAATTAAATTTTAATAATTACTATGAAATCAACAATAAATTAAACAAATTAGGAAAAACAAATTAAAAAAAAAGTGTAAAATATATGAAATTAATATTATAATATAATATTGACTTAAATTCATCAATATATTATATTCCCATACATTTATATAAACCAAATAATAATAAAAAAATTAAATGTATGTTAATACTTTTATAAACTTACTTAAAACTTTAGAAAGTATTAATTCAGTATCATGTGCAACTGTTTGACCAAATTGCATAAACAATGTATTATACTTAGGTGAGGGATTATCGACGCTCGGGAACAAAGTTGTTCGTATTTTTCTTGCGTTTGGTAATGGTTTACCTGATTTTGCTCTTCTTGGTTGATTCTTACCTTTAATTGTAATTCGTTTTTATATTACAGGTAAAATTGAAATAACATTTTTTTTATTATTATTAAATACCATCTGAATAGTCCGCTTGAATAATTCGTATATTTGCTGAGTTAGATTGTCCCCAGATTGGAAATAATAAATTATTACAACTCCCATTCATGGTTCTATATTTAGCTGTGGAATCACATACTGGTTTGGGAAAACATCGATCAGCTAGATCAATGTCTTGAGGTTGTAAAAATCCAACAGAATTTGATGGATCCATTAGTGACCTAATAAATATGTATATTATATAATACAAACTATTTAAAACTATTATTTTTATTTACGGTATGATAGAAGGATTAAGATCCGAAATGAGTTCACCGCTCATGCAATTATGTGTCTCTTCATACTGAATTGTCTGAATTTCCGAATTTCTATTCAAATCTATATAAGAAATAATTAAAATATATTATAAATAATTATTCATGTACCTAAATAATATAATTTTATATTGTTGAATGTATAAATAAACCTGTATATAATTCGTTTTCTTTATTTTGACGTTCGCATGATATGCTAATAATTAACACCAGACAAAATGGAACTTTTTTCATTTTTTAACTAATATCCAAAATACTACAGTCGTGAAGTGAAACTAATTAATAAATACGTACTAACTACATGTTAGCTCTTATTATACCTATGTGTGAATTATCGTAACCCTACTTGATATTTATCGGTTTGAATTTTAAATAATATGCTTACACAATAGGTACTATCGCACAACATTTATCATTTGTAATATTGTAAGTATTGAAATACCTACAAAGTATGAACTATAATAAACAATTACTATTGTATTGTATTAAGATGTAAACTGTTATATATTATTCGCGTGCGTATTTTAATTAAAGATAATAATAGATTATACCATGGTGTTTTTGAATAGTTTTTTAAAATAAAAATCACATCCTTCTTGAGGTGTATCAAAAGAATATAATATTATTATATATTCACGTTATAATTACAGCGTGTTGTCAACATCACGTCTCCCTTCCAAAAATCAAATTTTGACTCTATTTTAATTTAGCTAATGCATTATTCGACCGTTTTGTCCAACTATGGTCACGCGTCGAAACACACCATCAAATCGTAATATATACGATACTGTTTTAAAATATTACGTTAACTTATAATATGCGTTTAATAGCCAAGTAAGTAATAGGTCACAAACATACGAATATAAAATTATATTAATATTATGTATCGTAGCCGGTAGTAGCTAACAGCGAGGGTGATGTGAGCAAAAAGGGTTCACACTATCAGCCGTCACGGTTTGTCCACGCTCGATTTAGGTATAACATGAATGTAATATATACCTATAATACGCGTATTGCAGGTGAAATATTATAGATATGTAATATAAATACTGCACATATAATAATATAATATTATAATTATTGTCTATTAGTGATGATTATTATTATTGTAGCAAGTTTTTATGTTATATATTTTATAACGTAGTAATTATTTGTTTTATTATTTTTATTCGATATATATGTATAGATAAGGTAGTAATTTGGTTTTAATTTTTTACAAAGGTAGAACTATTCATAACATTTTTTTTACTATAAGAAAAATAAATGAAGATAAACTATGTAAACCATAACATTTCCTTTGTCTGAAAAGAGATTTGATAGTGAATTTTAGTAGTGTAAAAATGGGCCCCTTTAGAAAATAAAACGTTTTTTTTATTTTATAATACTAATTCTTGGCTCAGTTTCGAATTAATTTTTAATATTATAGTTACTTAAGTTTTTTTAAATTTATGTTTAACCGTCACAGATAGAATTTATGTTTCATTAATATTAATAAAGTATAATTATTTTTGTTATTTTTGTTCTTAACTAATTAGTTATACTGAATTATAAAATTAAAAATAATATAAAATAAGACTAATTAATACCTATGTTTAAAACAATTAGGTTAATTAAATAATAAATAAATAGGTTAGGTAAAAAAAAAAACTGCTAATTGTTTTATTAGTTTATTATATATTTTGTTTCTCTAGAACATTGCGAAAAAGTGAAGGTCATGGACTATCTATTTCTGTTATCATCATATGACCAATGAACTACTGATAGAGATAGGATTTAGGAAATAGGTGATAATGGGCAATTTTTGATTATTTTTGATTGAATCTTATTAGTGATATGTTAATTATTTCGTCTTTGCATATTTTAAATATTACGAATTAATTATTTTACATCAGCCATTGGCCAATCATGAGACGAAATCATGTGAAAACACATTCAAACTATTATACAGTTCACAGCAAAACCATATATCATTAATAAGGTATAATTTTTAGTTAAATATAAATGTATGGTAATAATTAGTTACGTTCTACAACTACAGCATTAATACTTCTATATTTATTAAAAAAAATTCTATGTCGTTTCTAAGACCAATACAATCCATTTACTACTTATTTAAATAGTTCCATAAATTATCACAAATAAATAAATTATCAAAATAATGATTTTATCACGTGCATTTTGATAAAATTGCAGAATGATGCAGCGTGCCTGCGTCCCGTACGTTCTCCTTATAATCATAAATAGAGTTACGCTAAAATTTCTGAAAAATTAGTTGGTTACTCCGCCCCCCTGCGTCTCCGCCAAATCGAGCACTGATTACATTCAATTTAGTTTAAAGCTTTAAGTATACTGCATAACTATAGCAGTATAGCTTCTATGATGAATATAATGTTATACTCCAGTGATCTGAACATACAATTATTTATTATTGAAAACAATTACTTATTATTGAGACCATATTCATAGTTTCATCATCATTGTTAACAAAGATGACTTATAAATCCAACTATCAATATTATTGAATCTTATTTTAATTTTAAGTCATTTCATGCAGAACATTATTATTTATTTTATTTTTTTTATAATAAAAATAAAATAATATTGTAATATTATTTATTTTATAATTTTTTTATTATTAAAATACCAATTTTTCAATATAATTTTAAACATTTAAACACAAACCTTTAAAATTTTAAGACTACAAATTACAATCATTTTATTTCATAAGAAAATAAGTTCATAAATGTTGATTATTTATTAAAAAACGACCTCTTTTTTCCTATGAATTACTTTTCTTCCCAAGCAGATAAATTGGGCTTTGGTATTAAGACACAAGGTACTAATGGATTCCTGGAAAATAATAAGTTATTGATATTATTTATATGACTTATAACTAATTCAATTATGTTTCTTTGAAATAATTATGTTAATTTATATTAGTAAAATTATTTACATTAAAAATAAAAATGTACAATTTGTAATTTATTATTAAAAGTTTTAAAATAATGTAAACGCAGAAATGTTAATTCGTAGATGCATTCTATTTTATGGTAGATAGAAAACTTACTTATTAATATTTGGTACAACAAACGCATTCCTTGGAACATAATTAATATTTGTTGTGATGCACATAATGGACGCCATTGTAGTTTTTCGTATTTCATTAAGTTGATCTTCTCATATAGAATAATATTATAAAATATATAGTTAATACAAATGATTAACTATTTTTCTATTCTAAATATCTTAAATATTACCTAAGTTAAAAGAACCCGTTTGGTTTCCAAATTCGTAATAAAATCTATCACCAAATTTCCACCTGTAAAACATTTCTCCGACAATACATTGGAACGTGTGACCCAACACGGATCCAGGTTTTTTGTTTTCAAAAATACCTCCTACATAGTAATCAACATCGTCTACATCTTGGTATAATTTGGTTAAGGTATTGACTTTCTTTAAAAAAATATATAGGCTTATTAAAAAGTTATCTGTGAGTTTGCATTGTACATTTATAATTTGAGTATAAAATATCCAATGTAATTTACTTCTTCGCTCATTTGATCATTCAAGTCAGCAAAGGATTTAGCTTCACTCAATCCACATAGTTGTCTAAATTTATTGTACGGTGGTAATCCATAATCTCTACCACGTTCCATGTCCAAGCAAACCAAGTCAAGTCTGTTCTTTTCGTTTGCAACTCTGAATGCGAATTCACTAACCTATGGAAAATTAAAAATAACTATGGGGTTGGTTTTTATTTCAATTATTATATAGTTCTTTTCCAATATTCCATCACATTATGCATTTTATATTGACATTGGTTTTGTATATTATATTATATTATAAATAAATATATAATATACTTCTTTTGTGTAGTATTGATCTTGATCTTGTGCATTCTGAGTTAACAATCCTCTTGAAAAATGGTCGTAATTATCTTCTTTTTGCACTATTTCAGGTATAAAGTAATAATCCCTTAAGCGTATTTTCGATGTCACATTTCCGAATTCATCAACCAAACTGTAAAATAAAATATATATTAGTATACAAAAAATGTTTAAAATATTATGATTTGTATTACTTTCTAAGTCCCTGTATATAGCTATGTTGTGATCTGAATGCAGCAGCGGCAAAACTAGATAATGTAGTAGGGTTTAAATGTTTATTGTAATTGTAATCAAATCCTTCAGTCAATGGTAATAATTTGTTTGCCTTTGCGAATTCTTTTCCTGAGATTATAAGTTATAAATTAATATTAATAAAAACATTTATGTAGTTAATAAACACAAAATACTTATTACTTGTATACTTTAGTAATATACCTATAAGAATTGATACTTTTCATCAATAATTATAGACTATTCATAAAAATGTTTTTAATAATGATAAAGGTATCTGACCTAAAAGTTCCGGAACGTATTCGTTGTATATAACGTGTTGATACATTGCAATAACTATTCTTCTAGCATTTTGATATATGCGTTCATCGTCCCACGATGGGTTCATGCTTTTAAGTTTCTTGCATAAATAGTTATGTAATCTAAGAAAGCTAGTCGTCTCAATAGCTAAATCAGGAAGTTGGTTCACTCTTGGATCACCTTAGTTAAAAATGAAATCTGTTATATTTAAGATCTATGCAAGTCAATAACCAATAAAAAGTTATACGGTTTTCAATAATAATAAGAATCATCTAACCCTTCTCCGTTTTACTAACGTATCACATAAGTACCAAATATACGTTCAACAGTTAAAATTTTGTGTGTTTAGCTTAAATATTTGAGTTATATGAATCATTTTTAAATTTAAAAGTAAAACTATTATATGTATTCTCTCATCGGTTTTTAACGATGTTTAAATTTTTAAGCGAGTTACGAGTAAGTAATTTTTTAATAATTAAAAATATTAATAATTCACTAAAAAAATTAAAACATCGTAAAAATCCGACGTTAGAAGACAAATATTGTTTTTACCTATAAGTTATTAACATTTTTATTATATGATTAGTATCAAATAGATCATTTAAATCTTATATTTATGATACATATATAAAATTGATACCACTGAACATATATTTTGGTATGGTAAGTGTTAATAAGTCGGAACAACACATTTGGGTACGATGTTCTCTGATTTGTATAAGACATTTAAATACCAGAAATATAGCACACTGCAGTTGCATTGTTCACGTTGCAAAATTCTGTTGAATTATCGGCATTGGGTAAAAATACTTGGTCTTTGGGTCCCAATTGATATTTTAGCTCTCCGTCAACCAATTTCCGTAAGGATATGGCTGTATCATTTTCCGGACTATACAATAATGAAACGTCAAGAAAACTGGAGGCTCCGTTTTGCTAATAGGTAGGTAAGTATACGAAATTCGCAAAAAAAAAAATACACAGATCTCGTTATAAATTTTAATATAATAAAATAATTTAGATAAATATTATTTTATTTTCATTTGTATTACTTGTCTGACTGGTTTGATTGAACATCCTAGATCTGCTGTGTCAGCCGTTCGTGCAACGGATATACATCGTTTTTTCGATCCGGGATCGTCATCGGGAATCGTAATGTTAAGACATTGTTTTGGTAGATTTTCTGGAGTAGTGCTATCTGGATTGCAACATACCAGCGGACTACCATCGTCTTATGTAAATTATTTGAATTGAAAATAAGATGTTTGATTAATTATTATTTATTAAAATATTTACAATATTGAACCATCAATGAGGTATTGACTAGAATAATTGATTTAATATTTAATAATCAAATAAAATAATTAATTAATTAGATTGTTTTTTATATTATATATTAGATTTATTAAAATCGAAAGAAATTTTCTTGTTATTAGCATATTTTTATATTATATTTAGTATATTATGATTTTTAGTATGACTAGCAATTAATGTAATTAATCTGTATATATATTTTCTTTAAAACTTTTTCATCCTGAACAAATTGTTTGTTTTTTGAAAAATGATTAAATAAATGGGCACATGTAAGTATTTATATTTCTAAAATTATTTATCTTCTTGATAAATATTTAATGGGGTTAATGATATTGTATAGTATTTTTGAAATTATATTGAATACAACAAATATAAAATATTTATTTTTATTGATTATCACTATAGTGTTCATTTATACCTACGCTTTGAAAACATATATTCATAAATAAATACACTAAAAAGTTCAAATATGCACAAAAACTAAGAATATGGGCTAGAAATATATATATATATTGAAGGTATACATTATATAAAATCAAATCAAATTTTTTTTATAAACGTTCAATAAATAAATAAATCAGTAGTCGATAGGAACCTTTCTTAATTTTTTTCGATATCTAAGTATAAAGAAATAATAACTTTGAAATATATCTGAAAAGTCTGCATAATATTACAATATATTATCATTTAGCTCATTCCAATATTAATAAACATAATAATTATAAACATATTATTTATGTATAATAATATATTGATTTTTAATGTTGACTTAAATTTTTTCGAAAATGTGTAAACATTTTTTAAATTAGTACTTAACGATGAATTATACAAAGGTCCTAAAAAAAACACTTTTTTTAAAAAATCCATTGCCATTTTTTTGTTTTTTTTTATGGTATTTGTGGTCTAATATTGAAAATATAGACCTCAAAAAACTGTAGCTGGAACAGGATTAGGTTAGCTAATTTAAAAAAGCGTTCTTTTTGGGACACTTTGTATAGTGGAAATTGTTAAATATTTCTTTATAACTTCAAAATATAAAAAAATATGCACATTAAAAGTTTCATATTTTATTTACGATATGAAACAGATTTTGTTATTACTTAGTTTATAAGATAAACCAGAATAGATATACAATTATATATAAATCTATTATCGGTACTAATTAATTTTAACTTGTAGATAGAACCTATTAGTTCACTATAGTAACACTTATAGTTAATTATGTTGATTTAGCACTTTTTAAATGTGGATAACTCTATAAACTTTGATTCATCGTCCTTTTTGTGCAAGTTTGAATTATAAAGCATTTATATAAAAATCAATTTAACACCTTTTGATTCCGAGTCCACGAATTCTTTTAAATTAAATTGTTCTTGACAAAAAAATATTGAATCTCTATTTTTAATTTATTCGGAATTTAAATGAAAATAAAAATCAGACAATAAATTTTTAAGTAGTTTGCATTTTTATAATTAAATATAACGTTTTTTGTTTTTAAAATAATTATTATCATTTTATTATAATTTTAATAGATAATAATGATAGATAATTTAATAGATTTCTCAAAAAACATATACCTCATATCACTATCATTAATTTAGAACAGTACCTAGTGTTATTATTAGTAGGTAGAAAATGTAGGCATACATAGCAATCATACATCATCTCATTAAAAATGCTTAAGTTTTAAGGTTTAATATAGATAAACCAATATTAATTTTTGTTACACAAAAATTTAAAATTGAGTAATATTTTTTGAGATACTTACCTAATTTAGATTTGGAAAGCAACAATGCTGTGTCATGTGTAATGATTTGACCAAATTGCATCATAAGTGAATTATGTCTAGGTGCCGGAAAATCTTTATCTATGAAAGCAGTTGTTCGTATGTGTCTCACATTCGGTAATGCATGACCCGATTTTGATTTTCTTATTTGGCTATGATCTTAAATTTAATTTAATTTTTATATCATATAAGTAATAATATTAACTAATTATTCGTACTATCTGAATAATTTGCTTGAATAATTCGGATGTTTGCTGTATTAGCTTGTCCCCAAACTGGATTCTCTAAGTTATTACAACTACCATCCATAGTTCTATATCGATAATTTATATCACAATCAGGCTTGGGAAAACATTTGTCGGCAAGGTTAATATCTGCCGGGCTTAAGAGTCCATTAGATTTATCCATATTAAGTGACCTAAATAATACAAAATTCAATAACATTTAATAAAAAAAAAAAAAATGTAACACAATTTAAATTTCGATTTACGGTATCATTAAAGGATTTGGATCTGTTTTGTTAGTAAATAAATCACTTATTATTGAATTGTATGTTCCTGTATCCTGAATGTTGTTGTTTTTATGGGTATTATTTATAGCATATTTACAACGTGCTCCTTTTGAAATGTGATTTTTTAAACCTACTGGAAAAATAATAATTATTAATTACATTATTTTTGTATACAAAAAGGAAATTTTCGTTTTTATTTATCAAGTAAATAAGTTATAAGTTATAAGTAATATTTCATGCATCCCAATAAATTTGATGATAAATAGTGAAAGCCACCAATTATTTTAACAATTTTTACTTTAAGTATCATTGTTCAAGAACAAAATTGTTTAATTTTAATTGTCATGTTGAATATGTAAACATTTTTGTTTGATCTAAACTGAATCTTATTTGATTATGATCTTATTCTAATTAATTATAATATTTGTTCTTTGTTTATTATGGTACTTTTATTTAACATTGAGCAAGTTATTGTAAAACTTGTAATGAGCACTAAAATTATTTTTAATTTTTGGTGTTAATTTAATTCTAATTCGTTAGCTTTAACTTATAGAACTTAATGTATTATTGAGACGCTTTTACTTCTTCATCATAATTATACCTACTTGTATTTTTATATGTTTTATCTATACTACATTAAATACAATATTTACAGAATTGTTCTAATTTATTTATCTAAGGTTAAATTAAGTTAAAGCTACCATTAAGGTAAGATTTAAGCTACAGAGTTGGATTACCATAATAAGTTTACATAATATATAGTTTAGGTATAGTAAAATCTTAAATACATAGCTAATTTTTATTTTGGTATACTAAAATGTTATCAACCAAGCACCATAAATGTTAAAAATTTAAAACATTACCTATTAGAGTAAAAGTTAGGTAACGAATGTCAGATCTTTGATTATAAATTATTAATAACTATGAACTAATTTTCTAAAAAAGTTAAAATTATGTATTTATGATTGTAGAATGACATCAGCTTAGCATCCCGAAGGATAAAATTATTAATTTTGGTTTAATACTTAGGTTACATATTTCGAATTTTTAGTTATACTTTGTCACTAATTGAATATTTTTATTCTACAAGTTTTCTTCTTTGTAAAGTTTTGATCAAACATTTTGAATATGAGGTACAGACTACTCGGCTGAAAAAAAATTGAAGTATAGGATTGTATTTGTGATTAACCTGTGTCATGTGAGTTTTCCACGTTATGAAGATGACCACGAGATACAACAACAAGTAATATAAAATCAATAATTGCAATTGTCTTCATTTTGAACTTTTATCAACTTATAATATAACTATAAAATAACTATAAAATAACTGAAATACATTGAGATTAAGATTTAAAATTTTTTTTGTTGTTAATATATTGTTAATTTATTTTATTTAGTTGTAACTTTTATTATACCGGTAATTGTTTTGAAATTAAAATTACTATAATATATAATTTATACCTAGTATAATGTTATAATACCTGATATTAAAAATACGTAGGTATTACTTGTTAACGATTGATCTTTGACCAATCATATAACCGAACAATGTTGATTACACAGTTTTTAAGGTGTATATGGAGTGATATATTTAATAAAAACATTCATTATTTCAGAAATCTCTGAAATTTTTGAAAATATTTTTTTTACGTAATTTTAGATAGTTACAAACAACGTGAAAAAAGAAATACAATATTTTTACTTTTTCAAATGGTAACATACATTTTTAATTTTTAATATTCGAAAATAAAATAATATTTGAAATATTAGTAAATTACTTTGAATTAGTAATTTATCAGTTATGAGTATTTAAAGTTTGAATGAGTGGAGTAATTGTACCAACGTTTTGCAGCTTCATATTCTTTACCACTTCACTTTGCATATCAAAACTTCAAATACTTTAATTACTCATGAACAAGTAGTCTAAAATTACATTTTCTTATATCAAAGTACCCTATAATATACCTTACTTAAAAAAATTTCAAATTATAACGATAAGATATAATTTTACATACACAAATTTATAAATTTTTTTGTTTTATAAAAATACTGTTTTTAACGACGTAAAATTTAGTTGAAAAAATATTAAGAAAAACATCAGTAATTTTTGAAATAATGTTTATCTTATAATAAATAGATCACTCTGTATAAATCAGCGGCATATTATATTATGATTGGTTAAAAACTGAAGGACAAACCACTTGTCTAACACGTGTGATGGATTAAGGATAATATTGATATTCTATGCATCTATTTTGTGTCCTATCAAGGTTTACATTGAAGTAGACTTCATGTAACTTAAGAAATGTTGTTAGGTTTGAAATAATGTGTATCTTATAATAAATGGATCACTCCAATAAATCAGCGGAATATTATATTATGATTGGTTAAAAACTGAAGGACAAACCACTTGTCTAACACGTGTGATGGATTAAGGATAATATTGATATGCTATGCATTTATTTTGTGTCCTATCAAGGTTTACATTGAAGTAGACTTCATGTAACTTAAGAAATGTATTAGGTTTGAAATAAGTGTCTTCCATTAAATGAATAATAGATCACTCGATATATCATTGCCTATATAATAATATACATGCTATTATCTATTGACTTTTATAATTCTTGAAACACGAATTATAATCAATTAGATTTTAAATCATACAAATTTCTTATTGCTTAAAAATTGGACATTTGGTTATTGGACCCGTTTCATTGTGATTGCCTATATTATACCTGTAAAAGTTCCTCACTTTACACAAAGATTTATCTACATAAACATTTTATTTTTGAAGTTTATTTTACATCTAAATGTGTGATTTTATGTGTTAAAGACAATAAAATAATTAGAACTTCAATATAACATTAATTTTTTAAATATTAAAACTTTAAAATCGATATTTTTGTTAAACAGCACTTAAATTTATGGCAATTCATAAATATCTATAACTTTTACATGTATAAAATAGGCAATTTTGATAAGCTGGCCACAATGACGTCAGGCTGCTATTTTAAATTTCTTAATATCTCTTAAAGCAATAATATGTTTTACACTAGATTTTCACTAAATCATTCCATACAGCCTAGCTACAATAATTTAACATTCATTTTTTTTTTGTTTTGTGAGATCCTTTAACTTGAAAAGTCAATGGTGTTATTAAAAATGATACCTAGACATATCATAATCCTAATACACTTAGAATTAAACAACACAATATAACTTCAATAATGGTTTGCAGATACTGTAACATACGGCGTTAATAAGATATTAGCGTTTCATTAATTTGAAAGGTATAAAAATATTTTAAATTGCTGGTTTGAAAATATTAATTTTAACAATAATAATTGGTAACAATGTCCCAAATAACTTTTGTTTTATTCCAACATACAAATTATAAATATAAATAATAATAATTGTACTAAGTATATTCATGCCAGGGTTGTATGCTGCGTGTGGTTAAAAATCTAACAAAGATATTAATTGTGTATTTTTATGAAAAAAAATTTGAAGTATAAACAAATGGCGAAGTTTTATTTTATTTTTTTTTTATAAGAGATTTAGATTATTCAGATTAATTTAATAATTACGCCATTCAGACAAAAATTTTGTAAAATTCGCACTATTATACGAGTAGTAATTTAATAACGCAAACTTCGGGTCTTCTTAACTATTTAAATCGAATAATAATAATGTTTCATGATAATAAAAATTTTTATTTTTATATTTGGTTTAAATAATCATCAACTACTTAATTTTTAATATTTTTGACATCTAAGAAGTACAAATTATATAGATAATTAGTGTGATAACAATTTTTTTTTAAACATTTACATGTGTAACTATTTCGTTCTAACTTCTAACACTAAACATGTTTTATATCTAATGAGATATATTTATAATATTTTATACTTATACACTACAAGCTACAAAACATATAAATATATATATATATATATATAACAAATGTGATTGACACAATATTCTCATTAATTGTCTCTCCAAGGTGCCAAATTCAGTTTTGTTATTGAGTTGCAAGATACCAAAGGGTTTCTGGAAAAAAAAAATTATTTTTATTAATTAATTTAGGGAAAAAATTATCATCGATAATGGCATTCGTTATGTACCATATATTAACAACTATAATATAATAATAAATAATAAATATATTATTTATACATATTTTTTTTTATTTATTATATATTTTTATTTAATAATAAATATAAAATTGTCTACACTTTATTATTTTCTATATTACATTTAAATAAGTAATGACAATTCGATTATACCTACGTTTTTATGATACATTTTTTAAAGAATTTCTATGACCTATTTTTATGAAGTTAGGTGTAAATAATTTAAATCATAAACATTAATGTTTAAAAGTACTCACCGACTACTTGGTACATCAAATGCATTCCGTTGTATAAAACGAATGTCTGATGTCACACACATAAGGAAAGCTAATGACGTTTTTCGTATTTCATTAAGTTGATCTTTTTTCAATAAAAAAAAAAAAAAATTATAAATATATATTAAACAATTTTGATGAATATAAAAATGTAAGTACTTAAATTGTATAATTATCAACGTTACCTAAGCTAAAAGAACCTGGTTGGTTTCCAAATTCGTAAAAAAATCGATCGCCAAATTTCCATCTGAAAAACATTTCACCAATAACGCATTGGAATGTGTGCCCAAATATGGATCCTGGTTTTTGTTTTTCTAACATACCAGCTGCATAATAATCTACGTCGTCCACGTGTTCGTACAAGCTAGCTAAGGCGTCGACGTTCTACATATATATATTTTTTTAATTTATAAAACATTATAGATAATTATTATGTTAGATAATAACCAACGACCATATACATGAATTTGTATTTACTTTTTTGCTAATTTGATCAGTCAAATCCCCAAATGATCTAGCCGCTTTCAATCCACATAGTTGCCTGAATTTATTGTAAGAAGGTATTCCAAAATCTCGTCCGCGTTCCAAATCTAAGGTGATCAAGTCAACGCCATCCGTTTTGTTCGGACTTCTGAATAGAAATTCAGTAATCTAAATCAAACAATTAACATATTTTTGTTGATAATAATATTTTTTCATCATATAAATAGTATAATTTATACAGTATCAAAACAAAAATCAAATACCTCTGTTGTAAAAAATTGATCTTGCCCCTGTGCGTGTTGAGTTAGCATTCCTCTAATGAGACTATCATAATTATCTTTATTTTGTACTATGTCGGGTCTTAAAAATATATCACTTAGACGTAACGTTGACGTGGTTTGCCTGGATTCACTAACTAAACTTTAAAAAAAACCATTATAAATATTAAATATAATATAATATTTAAATGAGTTTCGTAGAACAATTTCATGATGCATATAATTGTATTTACTCCATTGATCCTTGTATATAGCTGTGGAGAGCTCTGTACGCAGCTCCAGTAAAACTAGTAAATGTAGTAGGGTTTAAGAATTCATCATAATTATTGTCAAAGCCTTGACTTAACGGTAGTAATTTATTTTCTCTGGAATAATCTCTTCCTGTAATTATTTAATATGTATGATGATAAAAATATATTATACTAATTATTGACTTATAGTTTTATGATTTGATTTATACATCTGTAATAGTTTTATTTTTTATTGAAAATCCCATATTCATAAAAAATAGTGATCACCTACCCAAAATCACCGGAACGAATTCATTGTATGTAATATGTTGATACATTGCGATGAGTAGTCTCCTGGATTCTTGGTATATTTTTTCGTCGTTCCATGCGGGGTTCAATCTTTTGAACTCGTCACACAGTATGTTATGTAATCGCATCAAAGAAATCGTGTTAACTGCCATATTGGGATGTTGGTTAACTCTTAGATCTCCTGAATATGATATACATTTTAAACATCAATGATATGATTAATAAAGTAAGTGAAATGTGTAAAACAGAATTAAATGAAATAAAATAATAATAATAAATAAACAAATAGAAAATAATATTAGATACGTTTACATAAATGTGTATTAAACATAATATATTTATTTAAAATTGTATAACATGTATAACTATCTGAATACAATTCATTTTATCGGTAAATATATAACCCTTGTAAGTTATAATTATAATTAAATAACTATGTGTAATGTGCATAAAGTAATACTTCATAGAGTTCGAATTGAAAAAACAACACGTGATATAAAGTATAGAAGATAGGTATATGCGAATATTTGGTACATATTTATTCGATAAGAATCATTGTACCTATTTTTTTGGTAAAGTGTATTTCTGTATTTTTGCTGATAATTATTTAATTATTTAATTATTGATTAATATTATATTTAACAGCAATAAGTAAATATTCATATTGTACAATAATGCTACAGTTGATTTCTTGATTTTTAATGCAGTTAAAGAAAAAATATATTTATTTATATATTCTATAATTAATAACACAAATATTATAATTTATGTCTTTAAGCTCTTAAACAGCCTATTTAAGGAAGTTAATTCCATTTTATATGATATTGTAATTTATTAGATATTAATATTAATTAATTTAATATTTATATAAATAACATTTCGAGTGTGTAAGCTTACAAAATTTCAGTATAGACCAAATATTCTAGTTTAAATTATAAAATTGTCTTGCTTTAACTGATATAAAATAACTATTGTGATTTTTGTCCTCATGAATTCTATAACGTTTATAAATCTATTTTTATTTTCATTTGTTAGTACCTTTTAAGTAGGTTTATATTCATGTTTAAATGTATACAGTAATCTCTAAATTAATATTAGCCTATTGGCGTTTATTGTAATAAATAAATAAAAAAACAAATTATGATTTTTATAGTTCATTCAAAATGAAAACTAAAACTAAAACTAAAAAATGAAGAAACCTAATCGAAAAGCTAGAACGATTTTAACGAATATAGTTTTAATTACCTGAAGCGTAGCATACTGAGTTATCTGTAGGGACATTACAAGATTGTGTTGGTTTTTTTACATTTGGTAAAAATGATCTTCCGTTTGATCCAGATTGTATTTTCAGCTTGCCATTATTAAACGTACGTAAACTTCTTGCTGTAACAGGATCTGAACCGTACAACGCTGAACCGTCAATAAAACTAGTAACACCAATAAGCTAAAATACATCGCATTGAGAAAAATAAAATTATTTAATTTAAATTTAAAATTTAAAGAAGTGTACATAGATTTTAACTGTATTTGATTGAATTGTAGATCATGCTTACTTGTCGAACCGGTTGGATTTGACAACCTATGTCTGATGTATCAGCTGCTCGTGGAATGGACATACATCGTTTTTTCGAACCAGGGTCATTTTGTGGAATGGTAATTGGAAGGCACCCTTTCGGTAAAAATCTTGGAGTCGTACCGTCTGGGTTGCAACATTCAAGCTTACCACCATTTCCTTAAATATGACACATTTTTATTATTATGACACGTTTTGATAGACTCATGACTGATTTATGTATTTAGATTTCTGCAATATATCTGACTTTAATACAAAATTCTAAAATATATAAACAATTTCTATTTTCCTATTTTTTGTGTTGGGATCACACATACATTCTATGATGTGATGAAGACAAACAAATATTACGTGTCTTACGTACGAAACTAATAATAGTTTTGAACAAAACTAATCAAATTATATTATAAATAAATATTTACTTTTTTTTTTTTAATTCATCAACTTAAATAATCTATAAGTTAGTCACTAAAATGAATAACTTAAGTTAGAATAATTAATATTACTATCTATCGTTCTTGTCTGCAAATATCTAATATGTTTGTAATAAGACCAGCTCGTTTACGCACAATGATTTAAGTTTTATAAAAATGTATACTTAAAATTCTACTCATCCTATATTGTACACATATATTGTTAAATATATTTTAATAAATACAATAAGGTGTTATGTTACATATAAATTATTTTAACATATATGTAATACAATATACATAGGTTTAGGTTAGTATGAGTGATACGATTTTATGAAATGCGAATATCTAATGAATCAGTGTTATAGTTATATACCTACTATGTTCAGTGCCCATACAAAATACCAATGAGTCACATAATTCATAACTCATAACTGAATATTGCTGTTTTTGTTAAAATAATGTGTTTTAAAGATATTTTAATGGAATTTGTAATAATATAATATTAAGTTATTAGAACTTATTTTCTATGAAATGATATATTTTTTTATCGTGAAATGTTATTTTTAGAAATCGTAAGACATATTTAATATTAACTGTTAAATGCATAAATTTAATTTCGTTTATTATTAAAAATTCACCTGAAAGCTTAGGAAATGTCAATTCAGTATCGTGTGCAATCATTTGTCCAAATTGTGTGACCAGTACATTATGTTCTGGTGCAGGTTTATCCATGTCTAAGAATATTGTTGTTCGTATATGTCTGGAATTGGGCAATTCGCGACCCGAAATTGCTTTTCTTTGCTGCGATTTACCTTAAATTATATTATTTATCATTAAAACATTTTCTGTAACTGATTATATCAGATTATATAAATAATAAATATATATATATATATATATATATATTTAATATTATACCACATTAATAATTTTACTAATATTAAATAAATAAATCATAGATAATCGTATTAAGAGGCATACAATTATTATATTTGATATAATATACTATAATTACCATCAAAATAATTTGCTTCAATAATTCGAGTACTCGCTGTATTTGTTTGTCCCCAAACTGGAAAATTCAAATTATTACAACTACCATCTATGGTTCTGAATGGTGAAATGGGATCACACTTTGGTTGAGGAAAACATTTATCGGCAAGGTCAATTTGTATTGGTTGTAACATTCCAAAAGCGTTTGTTGAAGTCATTAGGGATCTAATGAAAATGTTTAACACACTATATTAATAAACAAAATAAAGGTTGTTGATAAAAATCATAATTTAAATTTTGACTTACGGTATCTTAGCAGGTTTTGGATCTACGATTGCTGGCTCATCTCTCATCGTCAAATTTTTAGTTCCTTGACCACGAAAGAAATGGTTTTTCTTGGGGACATTTATAGCATGTATACAACGTGATTCTGGTTGACTTTTTTTTTCTAAGTAAATATAAGTAGCAATACGAGTTATTAAAATGTAAAGTATACTTATGAATATCTATAAGCTAGCTATATGGTTTTATTTAAATTATTATATTTACCTGGTCTGAGTCCATTTTCTTCTTTTTTAGGACATTGACATGATACGCAAACAAGAAACACGAAAACGATAATAGTTTTTTTCATTTTTTTAGCAACTCTTAACAATTCGACGGTCAAGACTGAAACGCATTAAAGCCGTACCTATATATGTTTAGATTGTCGTAACCCTACTTACCTATTTATAGGTTTGAATTTTAAATATGCTTAAACAATACTATCTCGCAAAATGTATCAAATCGTTCTTAAATGCACGTCATTACAAATAATAACAATAGCATTAAAAATTAAACTGATGTGGCCATTAAATTGGTGCTTGTTACATTAAACACAATAATTATGGCTTTTAGTTAACTAACCTTCTTTGACTATAGTTACTTACTTAAAGCGATTATCTCTTTATTAAAATTTACTTAGGTAAGAATTTATAATTACATAATTATTAATATGATATATTATATATTTTACGAATAATCGAATTTAGATATATTTTGAAAAATTAGTTAAATACAATAATGACAATTATATAATAGAATTTATTTCAATGTATTCAAACAAATTAATTTATAGACATTTGAATACTTTTAATTACTTTTCACGTGAAATGGTTTACTACGTTTAAAAAACTTAATGTTATTTTTTATTGTTTTAAAAATGAATTGAAAAGATACGATACCATTCTAATTATTTTAAGACCATGACGTAACTAAAATAGTAAATATTATAAATTTGTTCATTCAAAGTTATCACTTTGTACCGTACAATGTTATAATAGTCACGTTCATCAGACAACAGTTTTAATTTTTAAGGAAGAAAATAAAAACATTGAATATTTCAATATTTCAGCTATTGTAATAAAATCAACACTTATTTATCATGAAGTTAACTATAGAGGAGCAACAAATTAAAACAGGTGAAGGTAAACAATGGAAAACATAAAAACCCAAATTATTTTTCTACAATTTATTTGAATAAAAAGATAAATAAATTATACATTTTTCAAAAAAAAGTTAAAAATCGACGTTTCTTATATGTTGTATATTATTTAGAAAATCTATGTGCAAGTAATCCAAAAATATAATTCTTATTAAATTAATAAACTAGTAAAATTATTTTACTCTTCTTTCCAGGCAGACAAATTGAGTTTAGCTATAGAGTTGCAAGATACCAATGGATTACTGAAAAATTATGAATACAATACATTACGAAATAGTTTATTTTTATACATCAATTTTATGTTTTGTTTCTGTAAATTAATAATTATATTGACAATGATCTTACTATACGTGTTGTCCAATTGTTATAGTGTTACACTAAGCATTTGATATATTATGTAATATAGCTAGCAGTACAAATTATTTTAAAAATTCAAAACCATATTATGAAAATATGTATATTGATAAGTACATAATGCCTAACTAAAAACAAACAAATCTACATTAATTGTGCACAATGAGATAAGTAACCATACAAAAATTAATAAATTATTAATAATTAGGTTAAAAAATTTGTACGTAATTAATAATAATTATTATAATTTCACTTTAAGTATGAGTATCCATTAACTAATAATAATTAAGTTACAATTTAGTTAATCATGTTACTATAAGAGTATGGAGTAGAAAAAGGATTCATGTGTGGTGATTATGTATTGTGGTCACTCTCGAGCACTGTTTTCAATAAAGTTTCATATTTTAATCGAGCGTGTTTATATTTTATACGTTAAATAGTTTAGCATATGCGACAAACTAGCTTTCAACTAGTGGCTCATTACTTATTATGATAAGTGAGTTATTTACTCGATATCTTGAGTATAAACTCCGTGATATAATATGTAAATAAGAAATTGTATTGTATTGTGATATTGTATGTGAAAAATCCCTAAAAAACATAAATTATTTTGCATTAGGAGGTACTCACCGACTACTGGGTACTTCAAACATATTACGTTGTACAGAATAAATGTCTGATGTTATACACACGATGAGTCCTAATGTCGTTTTTCTTATTTCTTCGAGTTGATCTATTCAAAAAACAATTCCTATTATATTAAAGGTTAGTGAAAAACGATGTCATAAAATATATTACTATTGTATTATAATATAACGAGTAATAATAATAATAATTACGTATTGCCATATTGTATGAGTATAGGTTACCTAATTTAAAAGAGCCTATCTGATGTCCGAATTCGTAATAAAATCGATCACCATACTTCAATCTGAAAAACATTTCTCCAACAACACATTGGAATGTATGGCCTAACATGGATCCGGGTTTTGATTTTTCCAAGAGGCCAGCTACGTAATAGTCGACATCATCCACGTGTTCATAAACTTTTGATAAGGCGTCAATGTCCTTCGTCAAACAATTTATTGATTAATCTTTGGGTTTCTTACACATTTGCATTGTATTATGAAAAACGTCTGACGGTTTTTACTTTTTTATCTATTTGGTCGATTAAGTCATAAAAGGTTTTGGCCTCGTTCAATCCACAGAGTTGTCTAAATTTATTGTAAGATGGCTCTCCATAATCTCTACCACGCTCCAAGTCTACGCTTGGCAAGTCGATATGTTGATGTCTGTCCGGTATTCTGACTGCGAACTCACTAATCTATACAAATAATAATAATTGGAATGGAAATATATTAGCGATTTTTCTAGAATGTATTGTTACCATAATACGTTTTGTATAAGAGCTAAATTGTGTATACCTCTTCTGTGAAATATTGATCTACTTCTTGTGCGTGTTGCGTTAATAGACCTCTGGTGAAGCTATCATAATTATCTTGTTTTTGTACTATATCGGGTTTAAAAAAAAAATCGCTCAATCGTATTTTTGATGTTATTTTTCGGGCTTCGTTCACTAATCTGAAATTAAATAGAAATATTGCAGTGAAACAGGAAGCAATACAAAACCTTTGTTTGTGTTATTTTATTTACTCAATAAATCCACGTATGGAGCTATGTAGTGATCTGAACGCAGCGGCTGTAAAGCTAGTTATTGTTGTCGGATTTAAATATTGGTCGTAGCTATCGTCAAATCCTTTACTCAACGGTAGTAAATAGTTTTCTCTAGCAAAATCTTTTCCTGAGGCAATTAAAAATAATAATATTAAATTGATGGGTATATTTGCGTATTTGATTTAATGATCTATAGTAGTTATCATTTAACTATCAATTTTGTTTTTAATATGTATTTTAATATTTGTATTATTAATGATAGTTACATATTGACTAGGGTTGTACAGTTAATGCTCTAAAAATCTGAAAAATTAATTCACTTACACATTAAAAATATAGAAATTTACATTAAAGTAGGCAAGTATACCTACTGAAATTTCCAAAATGTGCAAAGTAATTAAAATAAATTTATGGTTACATCTTACATAGCTTGAATAGTATTAATAAATAATGTAATTAATATTAGTTATATAATTTGAAAACTGTATATATATATACATTTTTAGTACGAAAAATTAATAGGCATATAAATGAATAAATAGACATAACAATTTTTTCATAAATTAATTTATATGAAATAATCATTTTATTATTTCAAATAATTATATACATATTACATTTTGCTAAACTAATAGTTCATTTCCAAGTATGCGATATAATATAAACAGTTATACATTTATATGTATACACATACAAGTACAAAATACAACAGAATAGAATATGATTTTGTAATTAGAATGGTAATACCTTGAATCAAGTAAGTAGCTCTTTTGTACACAATTATTAAATGTATTGATTATAATTTATAAGTAATAACTAACCTAAAATTACTGGAACTAGTTCATTATATGTAACATGCTGGTGCATTGCGATGAGTAATCTCCTGGCTTCTTGGTATATTCGCTCATCATCCCACTTGGGATTTAGTCTTTTAAGCTCATCACATAAATAATTATGTAGTCTCATTAATAAAATTGTAACAACTGACATGTCTGGTTGTATATTAACTCTTGGATCACCTAATAAACACAAATAAATAATTTAAGTATATTGTAATTTTATACTCATACAGTTAATTTTTAATGCACAGGAAATATTCTTTTTTATAAAATATATAATAGGTGCTTTTGCCTTAAACTGAACCAGAAATTCGTAACTATGTAAATACGGAACATCTTTGTTCCAATATTATGTGGGAGATAGACAAAGATAACCAATGTTGGTGTGGCGGACCGTTAAACAAAACAAAATGTATAATTGGTTGGAAATACAATATTTTGATCTAACTCAAAATAAGAAAAGCTAGGTACATCATAAAATAAACTTTTAAGTAAATTTTACAATAGAATTCAACTAAAATTTAATTATCTAACATTTATTTCTCAATTATTTGATGTAGAGTAGAACATTTTCTCTTTTTAAAAAATATGTAAAATACCAATAGTGTGTTTTCTCTGTCTCTCCATAAATGGAGTTTGTTTCAATTCACCATTAGATATGTATCTTCAATAATGATAAATAATATAATATATATAGTATAAAATGTATTATTATATGTAACTATATTTTAATAAAATACCTTCTTAAAATTATTTCAATTAATTGATGTATCCAGGAGTTATTATGTTTACCAAGCTAGTTTAATATTTAATTAATACTTAATTATACATTTTAAGCACATAATATAATTATTAAATAATGTAATATAAATTATTTATATTTACATGCTCTATAATTACCTGTAACGTAACATACTGTGCTATCAAGAGTGACGTTGCAAAGTTCTGTCGCTTTTTTCACATTGGGTAGATACGATTTCCCATTAGGTCCCAACTGCCGCCTGAGCTTTCCATTTTTAAATTTTCTTATAGAACGTGATGTTTCAAGGTCTGATCCATATAATATCGATGCATCAATAAAACTAGAAACCCCAATCATCTAAAATAAACACAAAAAATAAAAATCAGCAAATGATTATTATTTTTTTTGATATAAATATTAATTTCATAATAACTAACTGATAAAAATAAAATTATATTTAAATCGATTAACTAAAAGAGTACAGACACTTACTTGTCTGACTGGTTTAATATTACAACCCCGATCCGATGTGTCAAGTGCTCTTGGAACGGATAAGCATCGGTGTTTTGAATGTGGTTCATTATCATCTGAGATTTTAATCTGAAGGCATTCTTTCGGTAGAATCTCCGGTGCAGAACCATCCTCATTACAACACTTCAATGGGCCATTAGGTCCTTATATAATATCCATTTGAATAAATAAGTATATGAGATAAGTTTGGAATTATTACAGTAATTACAAATCATTAATTTTGTATTTTGGATCGATGCCCTTATGTGTAATACAAACATTATTTGTCTAACTTTTGCAACATATATAACATAACATAAAATAACATATATGTATATTTATTCAAATCACGCATAATATGGATAAATAATATTGGTTATGAGTTATATTATCAATTTTTAACAAATTAAAAGTTTTAAAATACTAACAAAAGATACACTCGTATTTTTAATTACATTTTATGTTATAACATCTAATGTATTGGTTTCAGATTTGTAAATTCACCAATTTTTGGTGAAAAATTTTAACATATAAGTTTTATAGTTTAGTCTATTATATTTTAGTCTATATATTGTGTGCAATTTAAATCTGTCAGAGTTTATGTTTGAAAAGACTATGTTTTGAATTTTTAAATAGTAATAAGAGACAAGAATTCAGCGAAATTTTCGCTAAATTAGGGAGTTGATTTTTATTCTCTGCTATTTATTTATAATATTTTTTCCTTTAAATTTAATTATTTTATCTGATTTTTTAAAATATATCTAACTTATTCATGATACAAATTATAACATTATATACTATTGTAAGTTATGACTTTAATTTAAGTAATCAAATATAAAATATTTCAAATAGATACAAAACATTATTAATAATTTGTATGTAAATACATTCGGTATAGAATAAATTATTATTATTTTTTTTTTTGAAACTCTAACCTGATTCTTTAAGTAACGTGAATTCTGTATCATGTGTAACAATTTGAGCATATTGCATGACAAATAAATTATTTTTTGATGAAGATTTGTCAATGTCTTGTAATATGGCTGTACGTATTTTTCGAGCATTTGGCAATTCACGACCAGATATTGATTTTCTTGGTTGGGCGTAACCTAAAATTATACTATATCGTTATAAAATTTAAGCTTAAAATGATTTGTAATATAAATCAATAAGTACCATCGGAATAATTAGCTTGAATGATTCGTGTGCTTGCTGTGTTAGCTTGTCCCCACGTTGGGTATTGTAAATTATTACAACTACCATCCATTGTTCTGAATGGGTTAAAAAAATCACATTGTGGCCTAGAAAAACATTGATCTGCGAGACTTATTTCTTGTGGCTGTAAAAATCCAATGGAAGTTGAAGGGTCCATTAAAGACCTAGAATAATGCAAACCTTATAAAATTAAATGAGTAATAAAATATATTACATTACAAAGGAATAAATAGATATTGATATAAATATACAATTATTATACTCATAGTTATTTACGGTATCTTTGAAGGACATGAATCTAATACTGGTTCATCGCTCATTGTAAAATGTTGTGATTCTTCACCCTGGATGTTGTTGGTTTTGATTACGTCGTTTTTAGCACGTGTTTTCGGTGAACCGTAAGTATCTAAGAAAATAATTTGATATAATTATTATCAATATTAATATCAACACTTTTTTATTTAATTATATTTTTAAGTACATGAATTGGGTTTATTTCTTTCATTTTGAAAATTGTCACAATCACACAATAAACCCAGAAGTAAGACTAACAAAATTGTAACTTTCACCATTGTTAAAGTCTAATAAATAACGTGACAGTTGTAAATGGTATTAGTTTTATACATTTAGATTTCCATAATCCTATTTAGTTATGTATCAGTTCGACTATTCTATGATATGTTTATATAATTCACTATCACACAAAAATTATCACGTTGCAATTCAATTTAAATGTGAATACAAAATACAATTTTTATTACAATTTAATTTAAATCTAAACTATTATCACTGTAGGCCTTATTATTACATTACACATTACTATGATGATCCTTGAAACAAATTAATAGTATTTAAGTTTATATGGAAAAACTATTATAAATAGAAAATTGAATTGAAGTATTATAAGATGTAATATGTTTGAAATCAATTTATTTTATAGATACTCAACAGTTATTGCATTAATATTCTTTTCGATGCTGTTTTTTTTTTGTTTTTTTATTTAATTTATCTAAATTCTCAAAAAAATCATAGTTATTTTTAAGTGCTGCGTTTATATTTTGTCCTTACGTATACTTAGTAAAGTCATTTTATAGTATTTTTGTTTGTCATTAAATTAGGTATAAATTTTAGTTTTAAAAAAAATTCTTTATTATTGCTTTTAACTATATTATTTTATTTCAAAATCATTTTATATTTATGTTATCTTATATAGGTAATATTGTACTTTATAAAACATAATAAGTACTATTAAAATGTTTGAATTAAACGCTTAACTATTATACAATACAGAAAAAAATTTCAAAAGAAGCAAATTAATTAATTAAAAAACTGGTAAAAATGTATAAATCGCCAAAATGAACGAGTAACTTCAAAAATACTAGAAAAAAATGGAATGTTCTAATCCACGTTTGGCTAACAAATTCATTTACGATTCTTCACAAAATTAATTTCTTAAACATTAATATTGTTAGTATCCTCTTTGATGTTCAAGAGTATTGGGTGTTCACGTAGTACGTTTATATTTATTGCGGTTTTCTTAACAGGTCTTAAACACACGATGCAATTCATATGAATACCAATCAACTAATAATTATAATCAGAAAAGTGAAATTGTATTTGAAACAAAACCTAATAGACATTGATGTTAAAACACCAAACTCAATTTGAAATTTAATTTGTTATTTAGTTACACAGTATTCAATTACACTTCTACCCTATAGTATTAAATATAATATTATATATAGAAATTAATTATAAAACGGTGAAATATTATAGTATAGTCTATATGGTAAATATTTTTTTAATAATTAAAATCTTTCTTTTTTTCTTTTAAATATCTGAATTGTCAAAATTATAACATTTATAAATTCAAATGTTTGAAAAAATAATGATGATTAATAGTATTTTTGGTATTTTAAACTCATTATTTAAAAAATATACCTATAATATATTATTTACCAATTATTGAAGAATCTTTTATTAGACTTTTATCGTAAATAATATTTTGGTAATAATATTTAAAGAGAAAAGCTAAAAACTCAACAAGACAACAAATTCAAAGTTCTATAAATAATTTAATATTAGTCTGAATATTTTTAAAATTGCATTGTTTAGAAATTCATAGTTTATTTAAATAATAATCAAATTTACCATGTTGTTTAATAGTTATTTTTAATAATAAAAAATCAACAAAAATTAATTGAATTTTATCAAAATGGTAACTTCAACAACTCATACAAATAATTTCTAATACTAACCTTTTTTTAGAATTCAATAGGTTTTCAAATATTAATTGAAAAGCAAATGGTAAATGACACAAAATGATTTTAAAATTAAACCATTTTGAGAAATGCTAACAAAAATATTTAGTGATACGATTTATGTTTTTAAAAACCACACGTACGCATCGATTAATTATGCTTTCTTTGATGGATCATTTTGTCATCATGGATAATTAATTTTTCCTAAATAATTTTTTTGAATACAGATTTATTTTTGTATTTGTTTATAATATTTATATGTATGTTCGTTAAATGCTTTTGAGTATATTAGGTACAATTATGATAATATATTATAGTGATATGTGTATTCGTGTGACTGAAATTGCCAATTAATTCGTGAATTACTTAAAAGAACGCGTTTAGTTCTTGTCTATTGTCCCTCACGTACCTAAGTACGTTGATAATGATAACATTTACATTAGCAATGGAGATCTTGGATGGAACATATGAATTCCCCCAAGTCATATCACCTGTTGCTTGTATTATAGGTGAATAATTGTAATACTCATATACTAATACATTTTGATTAAATAGGATCAAAGTATTGGACAATGACTTAGTGCCAATATAAATTGTATTATATATATAATGTATTATTCGTGCAAAACTTAAAATTATTTATACATTTTAAATATTTTCAAATAAACGTTGGCACTGATTATTACATTTTTATTGAAAGTAATATTAATATATTATTATAACATATATTTTCAAAATTAAGTAGAAACAAGGTGATTCTTTTATCATAAACCACTAATTATTTTAAAAACTATTTCATTTTTAAAATTATTTATTATATTTTATTTACAGTTGAAATAAAACTAAATTAAAAAAATAGATTTATTTTTTAATTTTTTATCATCATCGTTTATTATTATTTATTTTTTTTTTTTAATGGTAACATACAAAAATAGTTTCAGCTCAGAATCAATTTTGACAACATGTAATTATTTCTAATTAAACACATTCATTATAATAGTGATTTACTCAATGGAAATGTACAATCATTACCTAAATATAAAGTAGAGTGAGGTATACTAAATAATTATACTAGCAATTTTAAAATATGAATAATAAATATAGTTTATGGTCAACGATGTATTATATTATGTTTGGTGTGCACACATAACTCTCATTTGGCGAAAAAAAAATATTTCTTATATTTATAAGATAATAAAATACTTTAAGAACAAAAGTAATATGTGTAGAACTGTAGACTATAGAGTACTGAAGTAATAAATAGTTATATTATTAATTTGAAGAACGACAATCATGATGATGAAGGAAATTAAAAAAAAAAGTTTTAAATACGTAAACATTTTATACTACTACAAAAAAAAAAAATACCATTTGTGAACTAATTATTTTGAGTATTTAACATTAAATTTAGAACTTAATCAAATTTTCTATCGATAATAAAGTCTATAACATTAATTTTGTTTCAGATTGGTCTGTGAAAAATGTGATTAAAAGATTTATGAATTGTATTATTATTACTTTTTTAGTAACAACTTTCAACTACATATTAATTTTATAGGTATTTGCTAAGTAAAAAACAAATACATATGATGAACTTTAAGTTTTGATTCTTTTATGCAATTTAAAAATAAATAAAAATCACAAAATTACTTAATTAATTTAACACGTTTAGTTGCTATAATAATAGCCATCGAACATTCAACACGAGCTATATTTTTCATACAATCAGACTATGTATAGGTACTATTGATAGGTAATAAAATGTTTTTATATATATAAACATTAAAATAAATATAATTATTATTAATTACTTACAAAAATTAATTATTGCAAGTACATTATTGATTTATCCACCATATTAATTTTAGTAAAAAATCTAGAAGGTAATTAAATAGACAAATAGTATGCTTTAATCTAGATATCTCACTAACTATTCAAGCATTTCAAGTTAGATTTTACAAACTTTTAAAACTGATTAAATGGAAAAATATAATATATACAGATTATGTACAATAATTAATCTAATTGATTAAGCGTGTCAATCTTAAAAAGTGTATAATGAAAAAAAAAATATTTTCAAATTTAACTATTGATCCTTAAAAATGTATCAACAGTTATCATTAAATTATGACCAACTGCTTTAAGTGAATTAAGCACCAATAACTGGCCTTTATCAATTTGTTCATCAGTGGCATATAATCCAAGTATAACTTTCGGCCTAGCAATAACTTCTGATGTAAACATTGAAGTCATTTGAGTGAGGGCTTTGGTGTCCATCTATAAGAAATGAAATATGAGCAAAAAAATGAAATAAAATAAATATTCGTTTATTTTAACTGTATAAAATGAAACTTACTGAAAAACGTGTACCACAAAACACTACAGCATTGTCATCTGTACCAATTAATGTATACGTTGGTCCACAGTCGATAATCTGAGAAGTATTGTATTTGATCGATTATGTCTTTTAAAAATTGAATCAAGTATTAATTACTTGTGCTTTGCTGTAACCAGGCAACTGGAGTAGATTCGGCTTGTTTTGAGACACATGCAATTTCCCTCGTTGGGAATAAATGTTACTTCCCCAAATAACTGCGTGACCTTGTGTAGTTATAGCAGCACCGTGACACTCACCAAAACACACATATGTCACTTGTAATCCTTCTAAGAATTTTATTTTGGTAAATAAACTTTCAAACGGCACTTCTTTAAACTAAAAGATAAATTAAAAATCAATTAAGGTATCTGAATGTTACATATCAATACGTGTTGTGTGTAATACCATATATATTTTTATCTTTCTTCTAAAATTTATATTCATTTAAAACTATTATAAACCTTCAATGAGATTTAAAAAAAAAAATAGAAAATTATGTTTAAATGAAACTTTTGTTTTAAGGTGGTTTAGTTAAAGTGACAGATTTTACTGTGGTCATTTTTAAATTTCCTTTTAAAAATAATTATTTTTAAATCTTTCAGATACCTCATATAATGTAGGGGTTTGGTAAGTTTTTACAAGAAACAAAGCAGGTAAATGGTAAAATATGTAAGTTCCTAAAAAAAAAAAAACATAGCAGTGTATACGTTCCTATACAAAAAATATACCTGTACGTTAGTTTCTACACAAACAAAAATACGACTGGCTAGAGCTAGTGCTGATAGACCTCTTGCTACAAATGTTTGGGAAAGTGTCCACTTTGAATTTAACTCAAATATTTATCATGTAATTTATTATATTCAAAATAAAAATAAGAACATACAATTGCAATACATTTTGAAAAAAAAATAGTAAAATAAACAAAAAAAATTTTGTTTTATCAATAACAAGATATTCGATTACATCTCTTAAAAAAAAATCTAACACAGTATAACTGTATGGAGTGTTTAAGGTTTCGGAATAAGCCACGTAGTATATAATTTGAATAATTATTATAATTAGTAATTAGCATTTATAGCATTTATATTTATTTATATTTATTTATATTAGCATTTTTATTTTATAAATCATTTATAAATTATATAAATATACATTTATTTGTATAGAAATTAACATATTATTATTTATTAAAGATGAGATTTTTAGAGTAAGAACTTAAGCACTATTATATTTTTTTCGTGTAAGAAAAAACTAACATACACATGTAATTTTTACTTGCTATATATCGTGTGGTCGTGTGGGAACTTACATTCGCCCATTATATTATATTACTATAGCAAAATAATAAAAATGTCCTTATTATTTTTTTTTAACCACTATAATACCAAATTAAATTATGTGTTATCGTTATATACATACTATCGATAGTATTTCTATTCAATGGAAACAACAATCAGTAGTGTTGAAAATCAACCCTCCAAAATAGGTTATTATGAATTGTAAAAAAAAAAGTTATATCATAATTATCATAATACATAAAATATTATTACTTTGAGTTTAAATAAAGACGGTCGGTTCAGACCAAGTTTATTGCATTTATTCAGTCCACATGCATACACGTTTTGATTGTCCGTAATTACAGCCGTACAGTCAGGACCGCATTGGATTGATTTAATTTTCTCGTTGAAAGGCCAATTGACCAAAATTGGAAAGCAGCTAAACATAATAAACGGAAATGAACAGGTGGTGATCGAGACCAAAGAAACGTCATACTTGCCAGTCTTGTAAGTTTCCCAGTCCTAGTTGCCCGTAATTTCCACGACCCCAAGTGTAAAGTTGACCTTCATTCGTCAATACCGCTAGGTGATAGTTACCACAAGAAATTTTCACCACGTCTACTTTTAATAAAAAATCTGTTGGACAGAATGACTTTCATTGGTTTTCATTATACATGGTTTATCGGTATTCGGTACTACATTTTTTTTATCGTTTTTATTATGAAACTATTATTACAATATGTCTTAATAGTATAATACAATCGTAACCTTACCTATAAGTTTTGGTCTAGAAACGCTATTCCAATCGCCGTGGCCGAGGGCACCATATTTACCATCACCGGTGGTCATTACGAGACCTGTGCTACTAACAAAAACACTAAAGTGTTGCCCTGCTCCGACTCTATTGACATTAAATATAATATAATAATAGAATATAATAAATTTATGGTTTTTTTAAAATAAAAATTTCTATTATTTAACTGGGTAATGTGTTTATCCATCAACGAGACGACGCATTGAGGATCGTTTTTCCATGGTGTTTCTTCGCCGTGACCCAATTGTCCATGTTTGTCTTCACCCCAAGTGAAAATTGAATAATCTGCAAACAAAAATCTTCATATTGTATATGTGTGAAAAATGATAAAGATATTTAAACTATAAAAAATTTATAATAATTTAACTATAATTAAAAAATATGATTTTAGATTTACCACTCGTAAGAGCAACGAAATGTGTTTGGCTCACTGCAAGCTGTACAATTTGGATTCTAAACGGTAATTGAACTGGCGTCAAATTTGTTGGAGATGAAAATTGATATACTACTGATCTGTTTAATAATATAAAAAATTTCTTCAAGACAAATTCCTAAGTGTAAAAAATGCAATACATATTGCCTCTATATACGGCTATATAAAAACACGTTGCTACCTGTTTAGTAAATCTTCATTACTCAATTCAACTTCACTGCTTTCTTGGATCCAATTGGAATCGGTTATAAAATCAATGAAATCTGGTACTATTTCAACTAAATAATTAGCATCGGGTCTTCGGAGTGGATCTTTTTGAAGTAAATCGTTCACTAGTTTTTTTAAATTTAATGAATAACATAATGGTATTGGTGCGAAATTTTCCTGGAAAGGTATAATAAAAAAAATATTATTCTATGAAAATATTAATATTTTACAATGAGTATACTTTTGTTATAAAATGAATTAGCGCTGGAAGATTGGAAGCATCAAAAGTACGCTGAAGACTCGTCATCTCGTATAATATACAACCCAACGCCCAAATATCTGATTTCTGATCATATTGTTTACCTTCACACTATATTAATTAATAAAATGTAATACAATCAAAATTATTTATTTTTTTTTAAGGACTATATACTTACCATTTCTGGACTTATGTAATATGGTGTTCCAACTACTGTCAACGCTTGTAACTTCGTAGTCATTATTTTTGAAATTCCGAAATCACCTAACTTCACTTTACGTTGTTTTGTCAAAAAAACATTTGTTGTCTTTAAATCCCTGAAAAAACACACAATATTTTGCACTTCAATATAAATAATTGTTTTAATTTTTAATATTTCATAACCATCCACATAAATACACATCTAAATAATTTTAATGTTTATAGTCTTTTAAAATACATGACAGCTTATTTTTATAATTTGTATAACATTTAATTTGTTAAGGTAGAATGTAATTATTATTACCTATGTAAAATATTACGTTGATGAATACATTGAATCGCTTCAGACATTTGTAAAAACATTTCTAAAATTTGTCTTTCAGGCAATAAATTAGTGTTACGACCAATCAAATACTCAGCTAGAGTACCACCATCTGCATATTCCATTTCAATCATAAGAACACCGTCCATTTCAAAACTTCCATAGTAGCTATTAAAGTTTAAAAAAATAAAGTACAATAAAAACTTAAATTTAAAACGATTTTCATGATATTAAAGTGTTTAACCTTATTATATAGGGATGATTGAGTAACGATAAGACTTTCGCTTCGTTCAAAGCAAGCTGTCTCTCTTGTGCAGTCATATCTAACATATTGATCTGTTTAATGACCACTAAATTATTTTTATTTGTATTTCTGTATAAAGTCGCCACCCCAAATGCCCCTACATTCATATATCAATTATTATTAATGATATAGGATTTCCAATAATTTTTATATATTAAGTCAAAACATTTACGTATATGATATGATCAAATATTTTCTTCCTCACCTTTCCCAACAGTTCGAATTCGTTGATAACCATCTAAAGCAGTCTTGGTAGGTCTGATATCGGATGAATTAAAATATAATTCACCATTATATTCTTCTCCCATTAGATCCGGCCATATGCCTACATCGCACTAAAATGTTTCCGCGCAGAATACGGAAGATAAACAATACGATTTAAAGTGAAAATAATAATAAAATTAAAATACCTGAGTCAATTGACGTAGAGCTAAGCACAGTTGGTATTTTACACAATTCGAAGCCAAACGACTATTAAAAAAGTCTAGTCTCGATGATCCTCGATGACAATAATCCGACAGTGACTTCAGAAAATAATTTATATCTGGATCATCAATTAAACTATCACCATTCAGAACCTATAATTATTGAATCGTGCAAAACTATTATTACGAAAAACGTATTAACTAAACACTTTATTTTTATAAAATAAAAGATACATATATTTTTTTTTATATACGAGTAATTAATTGCAATATTGAGTTCATTTTACGCATTATAAATTTAATAGTTTTATAGTTTCAATATAATTTTTATTGCAACATTTTGATCTATTAATTACGAGTATAAAGCTAGAATTCAGAATACTTTTTAAGATAAATTATCGTTTTTTTTTTTCATTTTCACAGTTAATAGGTATTTAGTAGCATAGTCATGGTTGCATACTTTTTCGTTTGTAGAACAAATATAAAATTGGGTTTCATCTGAATGCATAAGAATAGCAATACTTTTCACTTTTCGATGCTGCATTTTGTCATCTATTTTGGCTGTGAAAATAAACAAATATCTATAACACTTTACAGTTTATAATTTACCGATAACAGTATTATTTATTTGTCAATATATGAAATTTTAAAATTATATAGCTTTTGGAAGCCATATTAACAGCGAAAGTGTATTTTATTATTTTAATCAGTCTGTATAATAACATATAGGTACATACAAATAATGTCGTCCAGCGACGATGTATCGTAGTTATACCTTACTACAAATACACCAGGCAAGGTATTTTTCACTGCTGTCGTAAATTCCGGTGCTCGGTTAGAAACTATCAATAAGCGATTGGATTTCACTCCATAGTACAGATTATAGTCCATAATCAAAATAATATGAATATAATATGTATACGTTAAGTCTAAACTTTAAAAAAGGAAACAATTATGCCGACTAACTGAACGGTGTTTTTGAACCCGTGTGATTTATATTTTATTATATATATATATACTATAAAATTGTATGTTGCCGTAAACGTTACTATGGCAACTGATTGAAAAAAAAAAAATAATAACACGCACAACCCTTGCTGTGGCTTAAAACCTTTTTGAACGGTATCCGAAATTAAAAAAAAATAATAATAAATAGGTAATAATAATAAGTAATGATAAAAACGGACAGGTCATCGGGGTTATTTTAGAATATCGATTAGGTAAAGATTAGTGGTCATTGATTATAGCCAAGCTATAATATACACAACGCCAACATAATCGGAATAGAGGATATAACTATAATATAAATAATAATCGAGAAATCATTATATTTATTATTATTATTGTTATTATTATAAATCGAGAAATTATTGTTATCTCCATCGATGGAATTTGATTTTAATATTCGTGATTGGGGATAATAGATTTCAACTTCTATCCACAAAAAATCTTATTATCCTATATTATTTGTATGTATCTATAGATTATTTTGTATTCGAATAGTTTATGACTTTAAGTAAAATTAATTTTTTTTAAATATATAAAAAATAATATTATGATTAAAAATTTTAATTTTCTTATAAATATTCCAGTTGAATATTACTATATCTACATATTTAATCTAACCTAAGAATTAATTTAAAACAGCTTTTGTAAAAAAATCAATTTTTAATTCGTAATTCAATGTTAGAAGGCTAAATAACAGATTTGTCATGTACATAAATCTGTCATAATTATACAGTAGGTACTTTAAATTCATAGATCATTTTTACAACTTTTTTTTACCTAAACCTAGTACCTATAAGCACTAAAATATAACTGAAAGAATACGTAGTTTTAAAATGGTTCAATATGCATGTATATTGTATAGCCTATAAGTAAATAATATTTTATATTTAAAAACAGTTTTATGATTTAAAATCAATGGTAATATTTATATATTGAAATGAAATATAAGACAATGAATGACATTTTAATAGTAAGACAATATAACGTATTATTTAAATTGAAAAAAAAAATAATAAATCGAATTACAAACGCTCTCTTGTGTTAAGAATGTTAATTTAAAATATATACTATAACGGCCATAGAGGTCGCTCTTAATGCTACCATACTGCATGATAGGTACCTAAATAAAATAGTATTTTTTAGATTTTGAATGAAGATATTATAAATATGCTATTCCCATATCGATGGTTTTATCTTGATTATTTAATTTTTTGTAAAACATTTTCCGATACAATGGATGTTCGAAAAATTTTATGACACATTTGTATGAATATAAAATTGAGAATAGATAGAACTTTAAGCAGATCATTTGTCATGATAGTTTCTTTAAGCGTAAAGTAAAGCTATACTGACCAAAATTTCTATTTTACCAACGGTGGAAAATATGTATACATATTATTTTATATGATTAAGATTACAAAAATATTACAATAAAAATGAAATAAACTGAAAATAAACTATAAAATAACGTCTAACGACTAAAAATTCAAATACTGAAATAGACTCAAATGCAAGTTTCATCAAAATTCCATGATTTCTCGTGATTTTATGGTTTGGATATTTATATTGAATTATTTTGCCAATAAAAGTATACACGATAATTTAATATCTTTTATATAGGAAGAATTCAGGAAGATACTGTCGACTAAGCAAATGTATAAAATTTCATATGTTGAGAATAATTTGTTCAATTGTTAAAATGTAACTTTTCCAATATTATCTCAAAATGTGTATATCATCTTATCAATTTAATTATAAATTATTGAAACCTTTTTTTGAATTTTGGAGACTAAAATTTAACAATTAAAATATTTCAAATATACAGATTAAAGTTAATTTACAATGTATGTGTAGTCATAAGTTCCGTTGGGAAAAATCTTAGATTTATTTAGAATTTACCCAACTTTATTGTATAAGATATTACGTTGTATTTATTTATTGTTAGCAGCAGAATCTATAGAATTCAGTTTTGAGTGAGATAATGAGTATTTATCTCCAATTGGTATAATTTAAAAAAAAAGTTTACAAACTTGTACTAGCGCAACATGTCTGGATAATATAATTTAATAAACGATTTGTGCATATATTTTTACTATACATGTATTTAATATAACAGGTACATCTAAAAACTAGGCATTCTAACGCGTCATTATTTATAATGTCATCACCTAAGATTAATATATATTTTGTAAGTAGACAGTGCACTATGATAATTAATGGCATAGATTGACACACGACCACACGAGTGTCTACAAGTAATATATAATGAGTGTGTTCAATAAGCAATAGCTGGCAGTAGGTCTCTCAGAATTTATAAATGTACTACATGTCAGTTTATTTTCAAATGTCGACTCTACTTCAAGTCAAAATTAGACATACTCACTAATCAAAATAATATATAATAGAAATTATTTGCGATCTGAATTATTTTTACAAAAGTAACAATTTTTTTGCATTTCATCTAAATGATTTAATATAGAGTAATGTTAATTCGTAGAATTTTTTACTGAGATATTTTATTTACAGTTCTAGATAAAAAAGAAAATGTAAATGAATTACCTTTGTGAAATCACGCTCTGTGTGTTTGATCCTCTCTCATGTTTATTTTAATATTTTAAATATTTTACTATTTTACTTATAAATAAATCCTCTTCGTGTCACAGTATATTTTTAATAAATGTTGAAACTCGTACATAATACAAACATATTATTTACAGACTGTAATCGGGTAGTATACTTAAACAGTGCGTAATTTATATAACTCATTTATGTACTTTTCATTTTTTTCTCAGCGAATTATTTATTTTGAATAATATAATATCATAATAAATGTATGCGTTTTCAATATAATTATAAAGTAGGTACTATACAAGAAATAAAAATTGTAAGTATTTTCTAATAATACCTAACTGGAAAATGATATAATTATTTATTACAAGTATTTCATGAATTTGACACTACATAGTACATATATATTATATACGCCTAAACAATAACTCACTATAATAATCACTGCAAGTATAAAAACTGAATTGTATTAATGTTTATTGGTATTTTTTCTACTTTAGTATGTTTACATAAAACAAAGCATATTAATATAATTATTGTGGTTTAATACTGGAGTTAACTGAATAATCATGAACGGTTAGGGGTTGCTAATTTGCTTTGTACATATAATAAAAGTATAATTGTAATTTATATAATTATAGTTTTAAACCTTAACGATATTATAATATAATATATACATTATGCAATGTGTATTTTTATATTCCATTACTCAAAATTAGTTCAACATCTATAAAAATCTTATACAACAAAAAACTTTTAAAAATAATTATGTTTTAATCTGATTAATTCTATTTAAATACATTTTCTTTTACATGCACTTATAATTTTACATTTTTGTTTTGATAATTTGAAAATCATTAATTTGTATACTTTTCCACATCATAATCTTTGTTCAAAGTTCTAAATATGACATTTATTGAATAAAAATTTAAAAATACCTTCTAAAAAACTCAATTAGGTATAAATATAAATATGTCATTTACTCTGGTAGTATAAAGATCTAAACGGGTAAATGAATAACAATGGCGCGTAATAAAAATGAAATTTTTTCTTTATTGCTTCAATGATTAGTAAGATTTTTTTTATTTTTGGTGTAGATAAATACATTAATACCTAAACAGATGATTTAAATTTATTTTAATAATATGTTATTTTACATAATATCTAATTTATAAAAAAACCGAAAAACTCAATTATGCTCAGTATGTTATGACTGATAAATTGAAATTTAATGATAAATCGTTGTATCTATATGATTTCAGGATAAAAAGATAGATCAAGATTATAGTTCAACATAATTTATTGTTAATGATAAATTGTCTTATTAAATAATATATTTTTAGTTAGTATTAGCATGTTGATTTGATAAGTGAACAAAATTTTCTCAAAAACATCGTATTTGTAACTTAAAAGTCAATATCGAAGGACCGCGCTTTGATGTGAACTGAATCATAGTATAAATTGATTAAAATTAGTATAATAAAATATTTTGAATTTGTTTCTATAGAAAAATGAAGACAACTTTTAAAAATAAACAATTAATTTTTTTATAAATAAAAAATTAAAATTGTTGTTTTTACTTAAAGTAATTTTTATTTTTATTTTGTCCAAAATTGAGCTATAAATAAAAAAAAAACAAGTAATTTATGTATAATATATTAATAACTGTAACTTAAAAGGAACCTTCTAATTAATTTTCATATTCTTATTATTAAGAAATAAATATTTTATGAACGTTAGACGACCAAAAATTAAAGCAATTCAATAATATCAAATATCTATTAAATTCGAAAAAAATAACCACAATATTCTTAAATTATATCATACTTAATTAATTTTAATAATATGTACAAATATTTTTTATCAATAGAAAATAGGTAATCGAAAAATATTATGTTTATTCAAATAATATACAAATTCTTTACCGATCAATAATAATAATAATAAAATTATTTTGTCAAAAATTTTTATTGTGCAAAATATATTCCTGTTTTATTTATTATTTCTATTTAATGTTGGTTTTTAAAATTATTTAATAAAGTATTTCCAATTTTTGTTGATTATTGTTTTTAAAAAATCACTATCAATAATGATAATTATAGCAAATTTTCTATTTTAAAGCGTGTTGACAAACACAAATAATATGTGTTGAAAACAATCATACATCTACTCACAAGTCATCATTGTAAACCAACACATTCTTTGATCCGCTCAGAGTTATTTTATTTAGATTTAAAATACATCATATAGCAGCACATCATATAATAACGTGTGCTTGAACTTATATATACATTATATTAGACAGTAATACATGTAGGTATTTAATTTTGATTTGCATTTATCGTTTATTACTTATTCATTGATACAGTAAGTTTTTATTTTGTGAATTTCAAATAACATAAATATACCACATCATTTCACTCTTATCTTTGATTAGTTTTATGTATTTTACTTTGGTTTTGGTGTGATGTGAAAAATTAAATTTAATATACTTAATAGGTACTGTCAAAAACTTTATTTGTGTACATAATAGATACCGGACAACGTCCGGTTGTATACTTAACCTATCTGCTTAAAAAAATATACTCCTTATATTGTATATTATTTATGGAGAAAGTTTCACATACACAATGAATTAAATTTTTTTTCATTTAATAAGTGTTTAATAGTTCACACAGCATTTTCATGTGCATTAACAAGATTAATTGTATTTAAATATCGATCAAATAAATATATTACCGATAAATAGACCCAGGTACCACATAAACAAATATTAAGACTCCTTCGCGAACGCCAGTCTATATATACAAAGGTTATAATACAATTTTGGTTATGTATGATACAATATGCACATTACATATGGGTAATAGTGTAATACTATTAAACATAATGCAATAAGAAATTATGTCGGCAATCAATAATCTCAATTATGATTATCGAACGGAAAAGGCCAAATGTCAACTTGTACACGAGAACGACAGTCGGTAGGTACAATGTGATTTCTCGGAATCGCATTAAAAACCACAACCACCGATGAACGGCATTAGACAGTACAGGGCTGTGAAGGATATTATGCGGTCATGAACCACAGGACCACACGATTCACTTGTACATCATTTGATCAACGAATATATACCAGATGATATAATATGTATAATATAGGTAGGTGCCTACCACAGAATTAATTAAATCATAATAGAAACTTCTGAATGTTAGGGAAATCACGCAATCGTGCTTAACATTTATTTCTGATCGATAACAACAATCTTTGGTAAATAATAGTTAGGTATGTACATTGTAGGTATAAGTTATGACATATTAATACGATATACGATTATAACAGATAGTTTGACGCATTTGTGGTATGAATAACGTAAATATCAATAAAATAATATAAGAAATATTATGTTTTACAAATCTCTTTGTTTTTATTAAACCGTTCTAAGTATTTTAACACGAATATCAAAATTATAACCAAATTGTTTTAAATAAACATGTTTCTAGAATTTGATAAATAATTCTTGGTTGAACTATTTCATGCAATATAATATTATTATTAATTATAGTTTTTTTTTTTTTTATATATACATAAAATTAAATATAATTTTTTGTATATATATAAAATAAAATAAAAATGTTTGTTCAAAACAATTTTTTCTGTTTACGCAGTGACTTTTTAAAACTTTTTTCATATACTGTTTGGAAAACTATCATTTTACCACATTAAAGGAGTGTACTTACATGCTATGGAGTTTCTATTAAAGCATATACCTTACCTTATTTTAAAATATGTTCGAAACACGTTTATGCTACTAAAAGGATTTTTGTATACATATTTTAAAATCATAAATGGTTGACATTGTGGCAACGATCAGACGCGAAATATATTCAAAAGGTATCTTTGATCATAACTCTTCGACCATGAATCGAAATTATCAATTATTTATTATTAATAAATTTTGGTTACAGAATTTAATGAAAATATAATAAAATATTTTAAAGGTGTTGTCAATGAATGCTTTGGATCATTTCAGACCAGTCATTATTAATAGCTTGTTCATTTTCTAAGTAACGCGCAAAAGGGTTGTTGGGGTGAGAGACTTGCATTAGCAATGTAATCTAGTTTCGTGAATGCATCTCTATATTATTATTAAATTATTATACATTGGAAATATTCATGGGGTACTGTGCGCGAGAGATTTTTCGTTTGGTACCCACAAAAGCAAAAAAAAAAAAATTGAATTTTAGTAATAAAAGAATATCCCGGTGATAAAAACGTGTCAGGGTGGTAAATCATTAAAATATAATTTTCCTACCTCTGTATTATTATTATTCGTCAATATACTTTGATGGGTCTAAACACCGTTATGAATATAATATCAGGGGTGTATTATAAAATATATTTTTAAATCGAATATACATAAATGATTGCATATTTTATTTTGTTCTTAACAATAAAATATTATTATGTATTGCGCATATTATTGATTTCGTCTTGTAGATATAAACATGGTATATGCTCAATATTATAATATAATTACGGTTCCTATTTTATAAACTGAATTCACAGGTGCTTTAGGTTTTTAAATATGAGTTTAGAACACTGTACATCTCTGTTATGCCTGTTCGTCCGTTATTCTTGCTGATCATTAAATAGCTATATTTTTTTATGTTAAGATATTATATAGGTACATATAGATACCAGTTAATATCAGCAAAAAATGGTGCCAAAATATAAAGATTACCAAATCATTTTTAAAACGTAAGTGGAATAATTATTATTAATTGAGCCGCATTAAAATACGTTAAGACACCGGGAATTTAGCACGCCCGCAAAATGAGCTTTCTCTAGACTTGTTTTAGTTTATAATGTAGGTTAATACATAATATGTTTATCCCTAGTCCATAATATTGTTAGGTGTTATCAATTACAACGATATTTAGTCAATATTAATGAAAAGATTATTTAATTGAAAAAAGCATAAGACTTTGTTACCAAACACCTGTATATTTTATTAATAACTAATTTAATGACGTTAAAAAAACTTATTGATGTTTAGCATTAATTCTGAATTTTAATCTAGAAAATATTTAAAATTTGTCAGTTTTAGGCAAATTGTGGCTATAAATTTACGCAAGTGAGGCAAGTAAATGGTAGAGATACGTCATAATAACCAAATAATAAAAACAAATTGTCATTAATATTACTAGTATTATTAAATTTGTAAAACTGTACATATTATGCTGAGAATAAATCCCGGGAAAATATTATTAAAATGATCTACCACAAAATAAAACAAAAACACTACAAACAGACTACTTTTTGGGCACTTCTTATTATCTAACTTTTATTTTAAGCTTCGTTATTATTCTTTCATGTGTATAAGCTATTAATTTATTATTGATTACCATCAACGTTTATATTTTAATAACTTATTTGGAAAAAAAATAATTATTGTTTTCGATATTTTTATGTTAATTTAGTGGTCACTTTGATTTTTCACTTTTTCCGTACTTAAAACTTATGCATAGAGTATATAGTTAACGACAATGGTCTCTCTGTATTTTAACATTTCTAACTCTATAGTTTCAAGAACCATTATATTATACATGAGTACATGACTGTTTTTCCTTAGCTGTATTCCATAGCTGTAAAATTTATATTTTATGTTTCTATGTGTTAATTTTAGTAAGAATAATCTTATAATTTACTAATGCCCAGTATTTTGCAAGTATGTGAAATTTAACACATCGATTATAGTTATAGTATTTATTTAAATTATTATTATTTACGTGTAACTATTTAACATATATCTATATTTGAAAATCAAATACGACGCTTTCTCGGTCCTTATTATCGTATTTCTGAAATAAAGTATAATACTGCATTACGAGTTTGGCTATTATATGTATTTGTATAATCCTATTGCGAGTAAATTTAACAAGTGTCAGGTTTACCAAGGTCCGTAACAATATCATTTAATAAAAATAGATAACGAATAAAAATATCCTTTTTAAGATTTAAATTATGTAATTTAAATATTTGATGTGTACTTTCGTAATCGGTATCCTGAAATATTGTATTTACTGAGTCAAAAACTGATCCATATGTTTCATGGCAAACTAGGTAAGTATCTTAGCAATTTTTCGACTAACCCCTTATTTGCTGAACATTCTACCCCACCTTATTTACAAATTTGTATTCATAAAATGTATGATAATATTTTGGTATTTTATATTTATATATATATAATATTATAATGTAATATTGTATTTTGAAGGGTAACTTAATGAAAAACGAAATGAGGTGAACCAAAAATATAGATAGGGTGGTTGGGATGTGCCAGTTGGGCCAAAACTATTATTGTTGCTGACACAGCTATTTATTTTGTCGTAGTATGTTCTATAAGCGACTTAATCTTAGTCAGTACTTATACAACTCTATGTAGTCATAATTTTATATGTAATTAAAAAAGTTCATTGTTCATTCTTACTGAATCCAATGACTCGTTACGGTGATTATTGTAAGTGCTTTAAATATAAATCGTAATATTTTATTTATTGAGTAAAAGATTCGGTATGTCACATCAATACCTTATGATGATTATTTTTTATTTATTATATTTACTGAATAAAAGTTATTATAATTATTAAGATATTATACTTTATTATGATATCGATACGATTAAAAGTATTATACCTAACTATTATTTTTTACCAGTTCAGATATGTACAATGAAATAAATAATAGGTAATATTTAAGATGTCTAGCAATAGAATCCTGCGATTAATCGATGTATTTGTTCAAATAATATTAAATTATAATTTCAATAATTATTTTTTTGATGTAATACGTAAATTCATATAATTATAGTTTAATAATAAAATCTGTTTCATATTTTTGTTGAAATAACTGATGAGACTTTTGAAGCATTGATTTAAAAGTTAATTACTGTTATTAGTTACTTGTTAGATGTTACGCCATGCAGAAGTTACAGAAAATATATTAAAATTATACAAAATAAGGAAAAAAAGTTATTAGATTTCCATAGCTTTATATAAATTAGGTTTTAACGAATATATTATAAAGTTATTATACTATTATAAAATATGATTGATGCTTTATGGTATTTGTATAATAATTTTACTCAATGTCTTTAAAAATGAATATTTTCAATTATTTGATCAGGTACAATATAAAATCAATAGTTGAATCCTAAGTTATAAAAAATTAAAGATGTAACACGGACAAATTTAATATAGTACATTTAGTATTATTATATAATTTAAATTTAAATTTGTTAACAGCATTATTTTTTTAAACATATTTAGTGAGATATTTTTGATGTATTAACTATAATATTTTCCGGTAACATATACAATATAATATATGCATATTTACAACATGACGCAATTTTGAAATAATAACTAATAAAATATGTAGCTAAAATATTATATTGTATTTTATATAATATATTTATATTTTTCTGTTCAGATAAATGGATTTTTATTATTAAATAATTAAAATTCTTTTAGTAAAATGTTAATTATTAATTTAATCAAAACAAATGTTTTTTTTTAAATATTATTGTAGAAACTAAATAATAAAACTCTGTAGAGTATATACTCTATACAAAAACCAAACCTTTGGTTAAGTTAGGATTGCAATTTGAATTTTTATCTAAATAATTAAGATAAATACCAAATTTTAACGTATAAAATATGTATTGATTTTATAATGACGTATGTTTCTATCTGTCATCGTCTATATTTTTAAGGTAGTAAAAATGCTTTGATTTTCAAAAATGGAGATGGTTTTTGGTATAAAATTAAATCTAGTTGACACTTTAAGGTACTTTAAAATTAAAAAATTCTCATTGTTTTTTTTTTTTTTATATAATAAGGAAAAACAATAAAAAAACTAAATAATTATGTACAAAACAATTTTTACGCATATCCAATTTTCGACATTAAATGCATTTTTTTTTTTTTTTTTGTAACTCCAAAACAAATAAGCGTAGATACATGAAATTTTCACTTTAAGTTCTTATACAACAATTTTTTATGTGATAAAATTTTCAATTTTTTAAAACTATTTTCGAGAAATTTCTAGAAATTTAATTTGTTTTTTTTTTTATAAATAATCATAACAACTTATACAGTATCAAAATTCTTGAAAATTTACTACAAGATTCCACAATATACAAAATATAATATATTTTTCATATAAAAAATTAAAATTAATTTATTAAAATTTGGATGAAATTACTTATTTAAATGATAAATAACAATGTTATATTTCTTTGTTAAAATATTATTGTTGGAATTTAAAACTTACGTTTATTTTATTATTATTAAGAGTATTACCATACACAATATCGTTTTTCATTAAGATATTATTTATTTTTACTGTTGATGATATTTACTGAATGATGTTATAGTTTGAGTGTATAAGTTGATAAAATATGGTTTAAATACATATAATTAAAATAATAAAATAAAATGTAATATTTCTAAAAAAAATATTTTAAACAAATAATGACGTTTACATTAAATATTATAATATGACGTATAAAAAAATCTGTGTAATATCTTATGAAATGTATATTAGGATACGTATGAAACAAGTAAAAAAAATTGTATGTCTAGTATTAAATTTAATGAAGACAAATGGAATATTTAATGCATATAATCTAAAAATGTTAAATAAAGATCATAATATTAAATAAAATAATTGGATAATTAAATATTTATCAATTATTATCTTAAATAATTAAAATATCTAATTTTTAATAACAAACAAATATTCACGATTGTGTCTAAACTATGCTTTTAATCACCCGTGTTTACAGAAAGGTTTACAATACTCAAGTTGAAATTGAATCCTATACATCTTAATCAAATATGTATATTATATAAGTAGTATTCAATTTAACTAAAAATAAATCAGTTACTATTAACATGCAAATTACTTTTAAATTTTTAAATGAAACGCTTATTATAATATTATACAATTTCTCAAAAAGAATATTTGATAAATGTTCGTGTAAATTCATATTTGTAGATTCTTATATTATAATAATTTATTAAATTTGGTTAGTTTATAATATTATTTCATAACTATTAAATGAATAATAGACATAATATAATAATATAATATTGTATGCTGCATTGTTTAATGCAGTTTTACTATATTTCTAATACAATATTATACTTTATTGTTCTACTCAATGCAATATCAAAAATAATAATTTATTATAATTGTCACTATAATAAATTATTAATGTAGGTATTATTGTACAAAATTCGTTTACCGAGAAAATCAACGCATAATAAACGTCCAAAATTGCTTATATAATATATTGAATGTAAAAATATTATAATATTATAATAATTACACAGTTATAATCCTGTGATATACTATTACAATTTTTATATTTTACTATTAAAATATACACATATAACTTCTGATTACTTTGACATGCTACATAATATAACCATCCTGAATAAAGTAAATTTTAAATGCTTAAAACTTGATCCTTAAAACTTGACGCATGTGCTTGGTAAATGAATTCGAGAAGAATATCCACAAATAAGAAAATACTTTAGTCAAAAATATTTATTTTTAGTTAGCCATTTATTATTCACAAATTGTATCCACTATTCAGGCACCGACCCTTTTGAAATCACCGTCCGCACCACCCTTCTCAGTGCACTGTCGACAAATATTATTCGCAATAGTTATTATATATTATAATAATATAATGTAGTTTTCCGCATCCGGGCCATTTGACGAATTTTCGATTAATTACGATTTACGAGCATGTATAATACAGTGCATAATATAATGGCAGTTGTGAAAGCTCTGTATATTTTATTTATATTGTGTTGGTATAAACGAAACAATACACAATTATTAAGTATATACCAACGTATATCCTTAAAATCAATTATTGTAATTGAATTTAATACATAACAGACTAATTGTAAATAGTTTTATTTTTATTGTGTTTGAGGATTAAACAAAAATCATTAGTACACTCAACCATTCATTTCGTTTATTAGCGTCGTTACACTCCATAATAATATTACATTATAACTTTATAACTACCTGTTAGTGAACGCTAACAGGCGACAATTAAAATACGAAACTCATTAGCGGTGTTTAGTATTAGTAGGTAATACTATTTTATGCAAATTTTAAGTAACATGTTACATGTGTAACTATTATAAGTAATATTATATTAATATGGATTTAAATTGGAATATATAATTCAATTATTACGTTCTATCAACGTGAATAAAAAATATAATATTACAATCGTAGATGTACTATAAAAACACTCGACGTATAATATCGTAATATTAACGTGTATAAACAAATAACTTACAAATATATGTATACACATGAATGCACGTACAAAATAATACGGTGGTAATACTGACAAATAATTATTTAATTAGCAGAAAATCGAAAGTCAGATAAAGAATTATAAAAAAAAAATATGCTGAGTAAATGTTACTATAATTATATAAAAAGTTAAAGAATTCAGTGATTCAGATATGTAATGAGAATGAAAAAAAGCAGATATGAAATCATCGAGGCCCAAAGCATTTATGGAATAGGATCAGAAAATAGCTTCGGAAGAGTTAATTAGATAGAGTAAGAGATTTTATAACCTTGTAACTTTGTTATGTGAAAAATATATGGAAATAATTGTGTGCCATAGAAGATAGAAATAAAGAGGTGTGTAGATATAGCAGTAAAAACTTTTACAGAAATTCCAGTAAAGAGGAAATTTTCTGGAACTGAACTGAGTTGAACTGAAAGGAATACTGGCACTTCCGACGTATAAGTATACCGAGTAGTTGAGAACATTCCTATCCGCGTACGCTTACTAACGTGTTCTCAAAGTCACCCTGCCGGCATAATGTTATATTATGTTTGATATTCATTTTTTTTCTTTTGAACTATTTGTAACGTATGTTTTATGTGTAAGTTATTGTTAGTCATATATAAACGCAACTAGAGAATCGTTTTTATTACCCACATTGACAATATGATATCTAAAGGGCATTGTAAAATAACTATAATAATATTACTATTGTAATAAACTTTATTGAAATCGTTTTATAGCTCTCAAACTTTTTGAGTGTACGAAATTCATAACCACGTTGGTATCAAAATGAATCTAGATGTTTAGGAATAATTTTATGTTGTTACATAAATAATTTACAAAATTAAAATTGTGTTTTGGAAATATTATACTGATTAGGTATTATTGCCTATATCTTATATCGGACGCATTATCACTCTAATACAATTTGTATGAGACGACAAATAACAAATGTAAGTCAAACAATAAATAATACCTTTGCATAAATAAATATCAGAATTTACATAAATATTATATAATATCAAAGTTTTTGTAATTTATTATGTATGACTTGTGTGAGTACGGTATAGGACAAAAATGAAACGCTATGTAGGTAGTTTGTTTTTGTTTTTTTTTTTTTGTTTACAGATATTTGCATAGTAATAATAAAAATAAAAACATAAACACAATATACAATCTAATAGGGTTCCAGTTAAAATTGTGAAATTAATCAGTGAAAATAAAAACCATGAATTATTATAACAGAAAATTAAAATTAAAGGACGAGATGAGTGGAGAATTGTTTTGGAATCCAATGATCATTATGGCCCTACAACACTCTGAAGTAGTAAACAGTAGTATATCAATTGTTAAAACAACAACAATAATATTAAAAAGTAGTAAATTAATAATACATAGTAATATAATATGTTAGAATAACTGTTATTTTATTAATGTCGCTTTTTAGTTTTAAGTCGAGGACATTGAAATAATTTAGATTAGTGGTTCAGCCATTATCAGATCCGTAGTTATCCCTAGTTTGAGTTTTTTTAATACACCCACATTGTAACTGTCTTATATAAATTGTTATATTACATCGTTTTAAACATTTTAACTAGCATTTATTAAAAGAACAAAAATATATTAAAACTTGATAATAAATATTTGTATAGGTTTGTCAAAAAATATTTTTATAGCTATTGGAGATGTAATGGATACGAATTTAAATCCAATTTTAAATAAAAAAAAATTTTAGAGATCTTAATTATATCACTTTTCTTCCAATAAGTTAAATCAAACGTAATTTGTTTCATCTACAAAAAATGAATAGTTCTTAATACCTACATAAATTATAATAGATATTACAGTAAATGATAATTATTGTCACATTAAAGGTCTTCAAATTTTTATAAATAATATTGGACTAGTGAAAAATCAATTTTTTTCTTTAATTCTATGATACACAATTTTTATTTACAGGCTAAATTTTAATATTCGTACTTTGATATCGTTCAATTTAATTCCAGATAAAATGCAAATTTCGTAAAAGTAGTTATTTTGGAAATCAAAATACATAATAATAATTGTAGTATCAAAACAATAACAACTTATTTTAAATCAAAGTCGTTAAACCAATTTTAAAAGGAGTTCGTTTGATTATTTACAAAAAAAAGAAGTAATTGTTAAACTTAAGTTCACATGGCCAAATGAAACTTGGACAAAGTCATCAATTGTAAGTTGAACATGGAAAAGACCGGAGCGCCAGGGATTTGATAACAAAAAAATAAATGTAGGAATAATGTATTAACGATATAGAAATTAGTAACAATAGTAATGATTAAATTTAACTCATAACTCAGCAATGATAAATGTATTATAGAAAGTTAGATATATTATATAATAAATAACTTAGTATTAAAAATGCTCAAAATTAACTTAAAATTTGATCCAAAGAAATACAAAATAAAAAAAAATTATACAATAGAATGTCAAGAAAAAAAAATCGTCAAGTGGTATAATAATATTTCGTAAATATACCCACACATATTATATTATGTATCTCAAAAAATCAACGGCTCCTTTATAGACGATTACCGAAAAAATATTATAATAATAAAATACATTTTTTATTTCGGCCTGATATTAGTGTGTTAATAAAAATAATAATAATAATACTTCTTATATGATACTGAATATATATATATTATATACTAACCAAGGGACCAGAATAATATCATGGGTGTTAAATGATCACCCGCATCATCATATTTCCCACAGGACATCGACGCCCAAGATTTTAGCTAGTACGCTACTTCACGGTGATGGAAATTGACATAATTTATATTGTTACATGGTAGATAACAATTAAAACGTTGACAATCTCTGATACGGTGTAACAGTGACAGATTAATACCAAACGGGGTAATATGAGAGGATTTATATGATAATATTGCTACACAAGGCACTTAGTTATACTAAGTACAATTTTACTTATATTAAAATAAAATGTTAATACATTATGTTTTACTTTTTTGATAGCCTGGTAGCAATACAGGGAATAAATGATGAAATGAGACCACTTTGGCTCATAAATATGTAATATGCCGAAGGAATTATTTAAAATTTTTTCGAGTACCGAATCAAAATATAATTATTAAATTATATCTATTCATAATATAAATCAGTAATTATACAGAATGAGTGTATGATGATACACGTGTCTAGTCATATTGGAATATAGATTAAAATATCCATATAATATATATATAACTTATACAATAATGATATTTCACACTATTATAATAACCCCCTCCCTTCTTACTAAGAAGTTAAATGTTTATACCGTATAGATAAAATATGTCTTATCTTTCTTGTCCAAGGTCCCTGTTAACCGTAGGAAAGAGTAGAAAAAAAGAGTGTAGCCAATAGGCTGGTAATAGCTGGTCTTCGCCGGTCTTCACCGGTTGAAGGATTGTTAGGAGGTTTCCTAATAATTTAAATTAGGTGTTCACGAGCAGTGATAATGGTTAGATTCTGAGTGTGTGGCCGATGGAGCCGTGAGATTTTTGCAAACTAGTGCGCGGCACGTATAATAAAATTACAACTGAATATATATTATGAAATAACAATATTAATAAAAAAATATAAATGTACTCCTCCACTTACACTGAACGTTCTAAAATTCTCAATACCGATAAAATGGTTGAATTTTTCATCAAACACGATATTGTTTTTCAAACTCTTATTTCTAGAATATAATCAAATATAAAACATATTTAAAATTAACTGTGGTAATTATTATTTACCTCAGCTTATGTTTCAAAAAATTACGACATAATAGACATATTTAAGACATTATATTATGTGAAAACACGTACCTCTATTACATTGATAATGAACATTTTGAAATCATTAATTAAGTATTGATTTAGTAATATATTTATATGTTTAAAATAATAATAATAACAATTCTATACAATTAGGTTTAAAATTAAAATTATTTTATCATTGATGACTATGAAAATATTTTGGTAACATTTTCTTGTACTTTCTTTAATAATCGGGAAAATGACGTATTTTAACGATGAATAAAGATGTTAATTATTTTGTTACAGTTCAAAAACATTTTCCGTGGGGACTTAAAAAAGTTAAAACATGAATATATATTATGAGTAAACTATAAGCGATGAAATTCTCAGAATAAATAGATTAATTTTAAGATACTTCTATTTATACTATGAATCTATTCACACTGTTTTATAAAATTTTGCAATAAGGTAATATCAATTCAAAAGTTAATAACAATAGTCAATAATAATATAATATGGCACAAAAATATATTATAATAATAATTAAATAATTTTAATGTTATAAGATAAATGCAATATTTTCGGAATAAATTAAATTAACTTACAATTAAACTTAAAGTAAAATAAATTATTTTAATAAATACAATATTAAAACATATACCATACTACCTATATATACTTAAAAAATGTAATATGTGAACAGATCGTCGCTGCTCAGAATTATTTTTCGTCTACAATAATATTACATTTCAAATTTAATAAGCGCATTATAGAGTGAAACTCAATGCCTAATAATATAAGAGAGTGTGGTACCAATTTCCTACCTTCTTTAATATTAGTTACTATTATCATTTTTGTATCATTGAGTGAACTAATTTCGAGGTTATAGTTATTCTTATTTTTTTTTGATAAAAAAAGAATTTGCTAATATATTAGCATATTTTATAAATTGTTCACTATTTATTTTAAATTGTAATATAGTAATTATAATAATTATAATAATTAACACATTAAGAGATCGGAAACAGAAGATAAAATGTTGTCTTCAAGTTTAATTTATATTATAAAATAGTAAAATAATTAAAAGAAAAAAAGATACTTTTTAATATAAAATACATCAACATTTGAACTTAAAATAAATCTATAAATGAAAATTATGCATATTATGCATTTTTGGTATATTTATAGGTAGATGGTTGTATATGAAAAACTTATTGGGAAACTTGTATTACATTTAAAAGTTTTAGTTATTAAAATTAAAAATGTTTTAAACTTTCAACTATAAAGTAGTATGCATATGGCATATACTAAGTTTTAAAGAAAATACAAGTATAAATCACCATCAATTTAAAAATACTAGGTATACAAATTCGAAAATTTCAAAAATTCAAAAACAGTTGAAAATATTTTGATACTTATACTATTATTATTTTTGATATTTTTACTATGAATAAAGTTATATTATTATTATTATTATAATCACATTTATAAACCGCTATTATTATGTAGTGAACTTTTTAGGTATCAATGCTGTTATTTATTTTTGAAGTATTACAAAAAAGTAAAATTGATATTGTTAAAAACTGGTTTTGAATAAATACTCCTGTCTTAACCACATCAAAGAACCAAAGAAGATCTAATTTAATATCAGAACCTACTCTCAAAGTGAAATTTGATACTTATTTGCTACTTCTAAAGGTAATGGTAGACAAAAAAATATACACTGGTTTTTATTAACCCAATACATTTAGCTTCTGTAAAATTAAATATATTTATAACAAACAAAATCTTCATAAAAACCTATGGTTAAAGATGTTATTATAACGAGTTAATAATATTTATTAAATATTTAATTCTCTCTCTCTCTTTCTCTCTCTCAAAAAAAAAAAAAAAAATACAACACTGTACTGTAAACCAATACATTTATTGCTCCATTAGAATTTCAAAATGATGTACACATTTAAATAATGCTTAAATTACACAAATATATTTTCTATATTTTAGTATGAAATATATTTAAATATAAATAAATAATTAAATAAATATGTGAATACTACTTAGATTTAAATGTAAATTTTATTTTATATTATTTTTTACAGACTAATTTGTTTGAAATTCTAAGAGATTCTAGATAGGTACCTACGTTATGTTTACTATTGATTTATTGAATTAAGTTAAATATTATTTGTAAGTAATTAAAAATTAAAACATAAATCTTGTTCAACTTCATTTTATATTTAAGAAACAACATCCGTCGCCTCTTTTTAATAGTTATAAATAATAATTTTATTATGTGTTCATCATGCGCTGTTTTAATTAAAGTGCCTATTTACAATAGTTGTAAATTATAAAAGGAAGGTGACAGTTTTTAATTGTTTTAATTTAAATATATGTGATGTATTATAAAAAAAAAAAATAGACAATTAATAAATTTTGTCTGATATGATAATAGTATAATACAATATTATATGTTGTAATAGAAAAAAATACAAAGTACAAACTATGTTTTCCTTTAACTTATATTACTATAGATATTTTATTACTTATAAATAGTTCCCATCACAAAAACATATTTTAATATCACAACTTATTTAAAATATGAATAATATATAGATATTATACAACAATTTAATACGTAATTTAAGTCGGTTAGGAACGGAATCATAACAAGATTTTTATTATTAATATTTATTCTTTATCTTTGAAATCCAATATATTTTACTATATATTGTTTTTCACCTACTTTTTTGAGTACAACTACACTCCAAAAATGTTCATCTGATCGATTCGTGAAAACAGTACAGCTATTGTGAACAATGATTTAGAACAACTCATATTAAGCGATGTTGAAAATCATTTGGGAAAAAGTAGATTATAATATTAATACTATAATTTATCAAGTATTTTAATGTGATTATGTATATCTAACTAGCTACCTGTGTAATATATCACATGCGACCAACGAGTAATGAACAACCGTCGCCATAACATTTATCCGTCTATAGGTACACTGTTTAACGCTTGCGCCGAACGCCGACTCACTTGTCTTTTGCTGGCTTGCGCCTTGTCGCTCGTGCAGTGTCCCGTTGACCATGTGCTCCTTCGGTTATGCTATCACGAACAAAACGCGAATAACAATATATTTCGAAGTCGCCAAACTGTTCGTATAGTTTGTCGATCGGATTACATGCGTATGTGTATGCAATTTCGATGTACCACAAAACACTCAATGGTAACACGTCGAATATAATATACAATTTTTTTTATGTGTATGTGTATTTGTGAGCGCGCACGTTTTTTTAAATCTATTAAAAAATAAAACTAGAGATAAATTTGTAGTTAAAGTTTTAAGACATTTACTGAAAAAATTGTTCTCTTATTCTTGTCGTCTAAGAGTAATTGCTATTTGGACTGAATGCAATTAGGTACACATTATTAAAATGACATTCGTTCAAAAGTAATTTTATTTGTTGCTTTCGTTATATTTTAAACAACGCTTTTGTTTTAATCCAACGGTTCAGTGTCAAAGCATAGTTTAAGGCGCTGTCGCCCATATTTTATAATACGTTTAAAGTTAGATTCGTTAAAAACATCGTAACTCGCGGATAGTTTACATAACTTTTAATTAATTTCTGATATGGCTTAAATTATTTACTCAGTTAGAAAATAAAATTTATATTATATTTATGTTTAAAATATTAAAATTATTACTTTGCAATAAAATAATAAAATGGTTAACGTAAACGGAGCATAAAAATATGAATATATTTTGGTATAATTAAGGTATTATTTTTTTTTTTAATATAACTGTATTTATCTATTATCATAATTTTTAAATAGTATAATATTTGAATTCATTAAATATATTACAATCTGTTAATATTATAATAAAATACACTTTCTAGTAATATTTGCTCATTCAATAACACATTTAGTACATGGATTTAAAAATAATTATAAGTCATGCATACATTTTTTCCAAATTTCTTCAAATTTTTGGAAATATTAACTGCTCTATAAGTAGTAGGTACTTAAATACCTATATATTGTGCACAAATGAATAACAATACTATTTTCAAAAGGAATTATAAATTAGAATTAAAAAAAGATGTATATCATATTTTTTATACCTACCTTATACTATAAAAGAAATATAAAAATATATTTTTAGAGTAAGGATAATTTTTTTTATATGAAAAATTGAATTAATGTAATTAAGTAAATCAAATCGTTTATAATAATCTTATTTTTTAAATTCAAGATGATAACTTATAAAATTGATTTCTTAAAACTCTTCGAAATTAAAAATATTATATAGCTTCCAAAGAAATGAAAACTTTGATTGGTATTATTTGTGATCTAAAAAAAACATTGCTTATTGTATTTAATAAGTTTTAATATATTTTTGAAGTACACATTTTAAGCTAACCTTAATTGATATTATTAAGATTGTTTATGTCTTCTCTAATACGTTTAAGTTACCTATTACATGTATATAATAATACAATATTTTTAATCTAATAAAATTTTAAATATGTTTAACAATTTTTATATTTTTATAAATTTATTTGTTCTTTTATTTGTTCTAGTTTAAAATTATGAAGATTTGGAAATAAACAAAAATATTGACATTTCAACTAAAAGAAAATTTTAGTCCTCAAGACATAAATATATTATTCATTTATTATTCTTATACAATTGTACAAATGTGAAGTTTAAAATTAAAACGGGTTTTTTAAGTGATGTATTTGACTATCTTAAATTTCGAGTTTTTTAAGTGATCAAAAGTGAATTTAATAATAAATTTTTTTTTTAACAAAGTTTCATTATGAAGAAATTTCTTAATTTTGGGATTCTCATATTTTATGTTATACCGTGTACCTTGACGTTGATTCAAAACCCAACTAAATTTCAAGGTTAGTATATAAATAATTAATTATTTTGTGTTTTTTTTTTTTTTTTTTAATTTTAGAACCAATATTATATTAAGTCTAAGTACATTCACACGATTGATAAAAATTGATAAATATTCTATACACAAATTTAATGATTTAGTTTTTTAATTTTAACAAAGACTAACTACATTTTCTTATGTATAAATGCTTATAATATAAACGTTATTGACAAATAACTTGATTATAATGTTTCAATGGTGAATCGATAAGATAAAATGAATTATAGTATAAATACATTTTATATTGAATAGACAAATGTACTTTGTAAAAAAGCAATTGTATCTGTAAATTAATTGGAAGTTTGATAAAATTGAATTATATATTTTAAAAGGAATTTTTTTTTTTTTTAATGGTTTTGTTAGGTATAGTTTGTAATAATACTAGGAAAAAATCAATATTTGTTTCTAAATGGTAACTAACATATTTATGTATCAGCATATTTTGAATTAATTTTGTTTAATTTTTAAGTTCAAAATTATGATTGGTACATAACTTGAGAACAAATTTGTCTTTATATGTGTAGTTTCGATCACTAAAATGACTATAAATCTACATACTTCCTATCAAAGTTATGTCATAATATTTTTATAAACGTCCACATATATATACCTATACATACCTACAATTTTGTTTTAAAATAAAATGTATGCTGGATAATTATTTTTACGTTAACACTAAATAAACCAAAAGTAAAAGTATACACAAATATAACATATCACAAAATTTCATATAAATTAAGGACTATCATTACTCTGGTTTTCATAATGTGGAATTGGATCCATCTACTTAATAGGTTAAAAGTATGAAGTATGAAAATTGGTAACTATATGAGTATATCATACATCTTATTAAATTTAGGTGTATAATATGTATACAATTGAATAATAATACATACATTTGTAAATAATTAAATTATTTAGATTTTAAAATTAAAAAAAAAAAATGTCATGAATGTTATGAACAACTTTGTTTTATTATTTTAAATAACACTGTAAATAGAAACATTTTTCGTTGAAATTTATAAAGTTATGTAATTTTAACATAATCAATTTTAAGATACCTGATAAGTTATACTATACCTATTGAGCTGAACTAGTAACACTAGTATTTGTTAACTTTGGGACTATTGATACCAGTGATATTGTCGTGTGGACAAATAGCTAACCACCAAATGACTACCATATAAGTGTAGTATGTACATTATATAAACTTACTAAAATAATAATATGAAGTAGTATCTATATGAATCTAGAAATCTTTATATCTTGAAAATTTAAAATAACATCTGTACCTTGAACAGTTCAAAGAAATATAAATAAATATATATTTATACTTTTCATTAGGTATATAAAATTGGTCCAAGTATGTTATGTTACAATAATATATAAAAAATCGAATATTATTAATATATAATAAATTATAAGAAAAAAGAATTAATTTATAATTTAATTAAATTAAATTAATCCTACTGATATAGATTCAAGACTGAGTGAAAAAACATTCACTACGACATTTGAAAAAAGTTTATCATTATTATTTTAAATGTTAAGTTCTATAGAGTAAATAATTCTAAATTTAGATTCTGAAAAAGAACTTATTAATATCACAAATTTTACTTTAACAATTGCCTTTTAGACAATATAATTTTAATTATCAGCTATACATTTACTTTTCTATTAGTTTCAAAATAAAAAAAGTATACTACTGACTTAGATTATTTTTTAAGATACATAACGTTTGAAAGATAATGGGTATATAGTTTTTTATGGATTAAATAAATATATTTGATTTTAATTTTTATGAAAGTAACTGGAATTAATGGATTACAATGTATTATATTTATTCATATAATTAAGTCTATATTTATTAAAAATATCTAAAGAAGCATTTATCAATCTTAGTGTGTGCCTTTGTAGTTAAATATATTGGAAAAATAATAAATATTAAATATTGATATTTTATATAATATGATTAAATACAATATAATAAGAATAACTTTGCCATTTTCTTCAAATTCAATTAATTTATTAACAGTTTATATATTAGGTAATATATGAGTTTTGAAAACAATATAACCCTTATTTATAATACATTTAAACTACTATAGGTAATCATAGTTACAAGTCAGGAAAGTCCTAAGTGTCAAGTGAAGACATTTCGAGTAACAAGTCTATAATAATCTGACTATTACAAAAAAATAAACAGATGATTAGGAAGTATATTAATTAATAGTCATTGGTATTAAATTTAATAACGAAAAAAGAACTAGGTGATTGATTTTTTTTTAATAATTATGTTCGATCGAAGTTGAGGAATTTATTAATATTTCATCCTGGTTAATATAATTTAATATAATCACATTTTAATTTCAATCTAATTTTAAGTTAAAAAAAGTTACTAGCATTGAATTAGTCATTTTGGCTGTAGATTATTAAAGTTTTATAAATGTTTATAAGACAAGTTTTATTATCTAAGTACCAAAGAATTAGCTAGCATCATTAATTATTATTGTATGATTCAATTTAAAATTACAATACTGCTGTTGTTAAAGTTTACACAAAAGTGTGTAAAAGTCAAATAAACATTTTAATAAATGTATAAATATTTTTTTTTCTCGTAAGTTTAGTAATTAAGAAAAAAATTAAATTATAATACAATTATGTTAATCATATTAAATATATATTAATATATATTTATATTATGGAATTTATCTATCAAATTATTCATCCAAAAAAAGTATAAATAATAGATCTAATATTAAGTAGCTGTATTATAGTTATTAATATAATATCTAATATGTAGGTACTCGTAAATATGTATTGTTAATCGATTTTTTAAAATTTTTAAATGTATAAATGTAATATATTTATGCTAGTGGAATGAATACTAATGATTTTAGATAATTTTTTTATAAGTAGAACATTTAGAACATTTTTAAACTTTTATTTAAATTCTTCATAAAATATTATTTTATTAATTAATATAGGTACAGTATAATACCACCATATAGTTGCCATAGTAGAACGTGTATAAAATCCAATCTTAAAATAAATAAGAACACACTTTTATAAGTTTATTATTAATTATTTTTAAGTCTCTTATATTTATTTATTATTGCTCAACTATAACATAGTATACAATGGGGTATTATTTTTTTTATGGTAACGTACTATGATCATATTCGATTTTACAAAACCTGTTAAGAGTATGTCCAAGTTATTTTTTCTAAATAATAATAGTACTTGCTATAAAAACTTAAAGTCATTTAGTTTATTTAATCAACATAACATTTGTATATGGCTATTGCATTTTTAATTTTTAGTATAATTATAATATAATTAATTTTGAAAGTTCAAAACTCAATTAATATATAATAGAAAAAAAATAATGTTATTATATGTACTAGCTGACCCTGTGCACTTCGTTGCCCGTTAAAAATACCAATTTTATAATATGATTCACTAAGACATTCTCATTCACCGTTTTGATTCTCAAAAAATTTGTTCAAACACCACTTTAAAGTGCAAATTTTATAAAATGCTTTCTTATTGCACACTTAATTTATGGTACAATTTTACGAATGTACCGTGTAAATTTCAATCATTGATCTATTATTATTCATGCTCTACGTTTATCAGTCAGTGAGTTAGTCAAGTAATAATATTATAGAAATTTTGCTTGGCGTTGCTCGTGAGACTCTTATGATTATGCGAGCAGTATATTATCATGTAGGCGGTCCACCCGTGGTTAGGTTAGGTGGTGGATTGCGGACCCCGCGAGATGTATACGTAAGTTTATAATATCTAACCCATTAAGTTTCAAAGTTATATCAATTTTTTTTTTTGCTACAGTGGATAAAATACAATAATGTACCTCTCGTGGTTTTCATATTGTTATATTAGTCTATTGCTGTGATTTTGAGATTTACTGTGGACATTGACTTATTTCGCTAATTCTTATTTTTGTTGTTATGGTTTTGACAAAATATAACAACAGGTCTACAACTATTATATTCAATCATAACTAACAGCGACCTTAATATAGTTTATTTTCTTGCTGGACAGTGACGTCATTACATAACATATCATTGTATTTACATAAGCATCTTCTCTTACAACCAGTAGGAGCGAATCATCAGTGAAAAATTTTACAAAAACGGGGAAAATAAATAATAATAATAAAACATTTTTACTATGGTTACCGAAAATAAATAATAATAATAATAGTCTACGTAACAGGCCATTATTTATAATAATTGATAACTCCTTTGTTTATTAAGTTAGAGAATCGATCAAATGCCATAAACCTTCTCCGCAATGAGCTCTTCAATTTTTTAAAAAAAAAAAAAAAAATCATAACGATCGTTTCAGTAGTTTCCGAGAACATAGGCCTCAAAGGTTCACATTGATTTTCATTTTCACATTTATATAATAGATATATAGGTATATGATATCGGAGTTTCAAAATATTGACTAAATTAATATTCAATGTAACGAAAATAATAATATTTTTTTTCTTGTTCAAATAATACGTACACAAAAAAAAATAATAATAATAATAAAATATTTGTTATATACCTTCCGGCACAGAATTAACGAATTTTAGACAATTCAGTCAGCAATTGGACCAACTTTGAAGTAACACTGTATATCTGTTCGTGTTATATTCTTAACTATCATATTAAAAATACAAAATGTTAAGTAAATTTTTACTCTTGAAGTTATACACTTTTTTTAAGCCGTTACTAAAACTATATTGGTTTTTTTTACAAGATATTAAGTATTAGTAAACACCAGATACATTAATAAAAATACTTTTTGGTATTTATTATATAAAATGTGGATTGATTGTTGATTTTTTTTCTGATGTTTATTTTATCAAATTTATTTCACACGATGTGTGACATATAATATGTTATAAATATATTTTTCGAATATTTTATTCAACGAATTGATATAGAAATGGAGTCATACACTGGACTTTTCTGTAGGTGTATAATTGTCGAAGTGCAATTTTATATACCGACCCACCAACCCTATCATTCTATGGATTAGATTTGGCCACATCACCTAATTAATGTATCATAAATATGGAAAAAACAATAAATAAAAACAAAATTTCTACCAGATTTTTTTATTAATTTATTAAAACGTTTTGTATATATTGTTAATAATAGTGTATAATATATTATTTTGTTTATGTTTATTATTATGTAAATCGATAAATTATTCATTGGAACATAAAATAATAAAATGTTGAATACCTAAATAATACTGAAATGTATATTGTAATTTGTAGTACTTATACATTTATTGAGCTGTGTTATGGAATAATACCTATAATATAATATGTTTTTTTCGTAAAAATAACAACCTAAAAATAATCTTTTGTTAATACTCAATTTTAGATTCTGAACGAAGTGATGAATGTATTGATTTTACAATGATGTGTGTTTTTTTTTTTTTTTTTTGTGTCTGTGTACAGCATAACTAGTCGAAATAATGCTCCAATTTCAAACTATGGGGGTGGTTTCCGATGTAAAAGTGAATATCCTTGGTACATTATAGAGGTAAAAAGTTAACATTTTCCAACAGTTTTCAAAAAAATCGAGAAAACAAAAAAAAAATGACGGAAAAACGGCAATTTTTAAGCAAAACCAGTTTTCGACCAAATCGATTTTTTTTTATGGTTGTAATTCAAAAACTAATCACTGAAAATACTTGAAATTTTCACCAAATGTTAATGTCAGTGGTATCCGTATATAGTTAAATTTTCAAAAAATTTTGACTTTTTTTGAGTTATTTATAGACCACTGAAATTTTCGATTTTTTTGAAAAATTTTTTTTAAAGTGTCGATAAAAATTTTTGGATGACCAAAAAGTTTTGAAAATTTAATACAAAGTTCCTTATGAGTTGTTTTTAATGTAGCTAAAAAAAATTAAAAATCGTTAGTCACAATTTTTTTTTATAAGCGTTTTTAGTTCAAATTTTTACGAAATCTGTCGAAAACGCGAAAATTTGCAAGTAATTTTGAAGTTGAAAAATCATAAAATTTTTTTCTTTTATAACTAAGTTTTGAAAATTTGGTACAAGGTTCTCCATACATTTTTCTTCAAATATCTGTAAAAAAAACTCTACCGGATTCAGGCAAAAAATTTTTATGAGTGTTTGAAATTTAAATTTTAACGAAATCGTGTAACGATAACGATTTATCCTCAAACGATTTTAAATATTTTTTATTATTCAAAAACTATAAGTCGTAGATACTTGAAAATTTTACCAGTTGTTAAGATTCGCGTTTTCTTTACGTGATTTAATTTTCAAAATATTTTGACTTTTTTTGAGCTATTTATAGACAACTGAAATTTTCAATTTTTCTGAAAATTGTTTTTTTTGTGTCGATTAAATCTTTTTGGCCCTATCAAAATACTTGAAAATTTAATGCAAAGTTCCTCATAAGTTATTATTATAGTGATTAAAAAATTATAAGAATACATAGGCACAATTTTTTTTATTAGCATTTGAAGTTCAAATATTGACAAAAATTCGTCAAAACCATGAATATTTGCAAATTATTTTGTAGGTATATTTCATAAAAATTTTTGTATATGTAGCTAAGAGTTGAAAATTTAATACAAGGTTTTTCATAAGTTTAGCTTACAATTATTATAAAAGAACTTAAATTTTGTTGTATTCAGGCCATTAAAACATAAACCACCTTTTTCACCAACCACTAGAAATTATATCCTAGGCTGACAAATCATCTTCGTTCAGAATCGTTTTTCGTATACAATGATAACTATCATTGGATTCAAATTTAACACTCCTATAATATATAATAATGATCCATACGGCACCTAATGTACAGCAGAGCGGTACTCACTTGCCCGCTTTTTTAGTTTTGAAACTAACATAATATAATAAATTTAATTGGCATGTCTTGTGATTTTTTTTTGCGTGAACAAAATATTTTATTTGTATGCTTATTTGAATCTCCTGGTAAAATATTGTTTTGAAATAAGTTTATACTCATTCTTATTAATTAGAATAAAATTGATAATTTACAAGATTATTTTATAGATTTATAAACCTATCAGCATTATGAATATGAAGCATATATTATTATATTTATACATGTTTTAGGTACATTTTTACAGGGAAGTTGAGCATTGATTAAGTTTATAAAAATAATCTAAATTTATTCAAATCATTGCATTGTAACTCAGCTTTTAATAATAATTTACTTATACTTCTGAAATTCGGTTAATGGATAATATTGTTTCTGTAGTTTTATATTTTTATAAAGCCTAGCTTAATATAAATACATATTTAAAAAATATTATAAACCATCATTATTTTTGCGTAATCATCCAACATCGAAAAGTAGACATTTAAATCTCTTATTATCAAAAAAATATTCATATAAAATTTTCCAATGTAGTTATAGGTATTTTAATGAAAAAAAAAAAAATAAACATGGATATTTTATATAATATTTCTACATTTTCCACATGTTATACTATATTGTTGCTAGTATGTAATAAATAACAACAATTTTAGAGTCTGGCGATCAAAATTTACAATAAGGTAATAAATCAAAGAATAATTTGAATGATATAATTCGTATTGGATGTTTCATTGAATTAGAACTACCCATGATTATTTGCTCAAACAAATTAATATAGACATGCAAAACTAATAACTCGGAATTGATTTGTTTTTAAGAAAAAACAGTTTACACTTTTCATTATTATCTACTGATCAATTATTTTTAAATAAAATAATATACATAGAAGGTTCGTGAAAATCGTGAATAAAATTTTAATCTGTTCTTATTATGTATTCATAATTATTATGAAATATATATTTAATGATAATTTATCATTATATTATTTAAAATGAAATGTGGCCAAGTCTTAATTATGACTGTATTAATTTGCAGTGATTAATTTTTGTTTACTAGCTTAACTTTGTGTCAGAACTAGTGAACTACCTATGATCTTTGTATCCTGTTCGGTTATTAACTCGTTGTTGAAATATACGTATAATAAGTATATACTTATATCACAGTCTATTTAATTGATAAGATAATAAAATGTTTCTCATGTTACCAACTTCGAAGATATTATATTATAAAACAATACAAATTATAATAATACTATATATATTATTATATTGGATCAATTTTCACCATATTGAACAATAGTAATTTTCATAATTTTAATTTATACTACAGTATCTTATTTGAATGTGTTATACTCTCAAGCGTAGTATACAGACAAAATTATTATATACCTAAATATGATCATTTTAAACGATAAAATCTCAATGTTTATTTTCACGGTTACTTATGCTAAAACAATTTCTATTCATAAAAACTTATGTTTTTTTTCAAAAATGTTTTACCTTATTTGTTAATTATTATAGTTACTCAAAATATTTTAATGAAAATGTTATAATGTAATTCAATTATAAAACACTGTAGGTATACGAAAAAACAGTTCTGAGCGACTAAGTGAAGGAGATGGATGAATTACCATCTGTTTCCAAGAATATAACATTAAAAATTTTTTTTATTTTTATTTTTATTTTTTTTTTGTTAATAATTTATCTTAATTATTTGATTCGAACTAACTTTTATTATGTACTAGGTTTTATACATAACTGTAAAATAGTGAGAATAGGTTTGTAATATAAATAGGTAAACATTAGTACAAATATTTTAAATATTTCACTATGTTTAATAAAATAACAAAATATTATTAGCAAAAAGCTTTAAGTATCTTGTTTTTTTTTTTCAGTTACTTATAATCATATAATATAATATATTTGATATACAAAAAAAAAAAAAAAAAATCGATAATATTTTATATTTTTATATAGTTTTTAAAAGATTGATTACCTATATATTTTAATTATTGGTCTATCCTAGTTGTTGACATCTATCATATACAAAGAATAATTTATTATTTTTATATATAGACATTATTTTTGAATTGCTTGGATAAAAAATTTATAAAATGTTTTATGAAATTAAATTTTATTTTCGTATTTGTCTAACTTAACCTTGTCGAAATTGGTTGTATTAATGTAGTTTTTTCTATCAATTATAAGAATTATATATTAAGCAATTTTTTTTTCACAACTCTATACAGAAGATATTATTTTATTATTTAGATTTTTTTAATATGTAAATGTAAAAACGTTTCTAAAAATAACCACACATTTTGTTTTAAGATTAATAAAATCAAATTAAATTAATTATTTACATTTAAAAGACTGAGAACTTTAGAAATGGAGTCATTCGGTGAGAGAGAATGATATACATTTATATCAAATGATTTGTTCGTTATTAATTACTGTCGATATTATTTTTATATATTTGGAAATATGTAATTTATATTCCCTATTATTATAATATATACCTGCAATATATTATTTGGTTATCATAAAGATGTTATTATTTTTGTCACCCTTCATTATAATTAAATGAAAATGAAAATGATACCTATAAAATACGAATCCTAAAAATATATTTACATTACTCGTATGTACTTATCATATATTTTATGTGTAGGTACTATAAATTATAATCACGTACATTGGTAAGACTCTTAAATTCAACAATGCAATATATTATGACAATATTTTGAATAAATAAAATTATATTATTCACATATTTTACAGTTTCAGTAATAGGTATTAAATCGTACTAATGATTAACTATTCATAGAACGCAATTAAGTATAACATCATAATCATTATCCACATTAAAATGTGTCAAATTAATTTTAAATTAAAAATTTATAAATAATTTAATATTAAATAGTAATTGGTGTCTCACAAACAGTACCTATCCATCAATATTAAAACTTAAAGTAAATAATAGAATTCTGCAAGTTCCGATCATTATGATTAATATCATAAAATAATTACCTATTATTATTATACCAATAAATATATTCATTTAATCGAAAAAAAGAAGGTATTGAAGTGAATTAGCAAAAACCGTACTAAGTATCACGTAATTTATTTTCTTGTTTTACTATTATCGCCAAAAGTTATAAAACATATATAAATTAAACATAAATATAATTTATAACACTTATATTATACACTCTTAGTCAAATTAAGGATTACCTATAGATTTCTTTATTTATTGCTATATAGTTTTATTTTTATTTTAAAAATAAAAATGTATATTTTTAAGGTGTTTGTTCTTTTAAATTATAATATATGTAATTTTTCAATAAATAAATCTGTGTAAAAAATACTGATTATTTAACATCATAAGTACCTACTTCTTTTGCACCTATGACAATTTGGCTCTACATTCATTAAAATGTATATATTAATATATTATATACATAAAAAAAAAAAAACCATTATCACCTTTTATATAAAATGTAATACTCAACACTTTTATTTTGACTATTAAAATCCATAAAGTTGATCAAATTATATGGTACATAGAGGTTTTATTAAAATACTATTTAATAAACATGATTTAATTAAAGTTTTTATTTTTGATCTCAATAAGCAGTTAACCTTATAAAGCAGTGATCGCATTAAACAGAAATCATTTTTTTTCATTTTTTTTCTAAATATATAAATTATATTATATTCGATTAATTAATATTTGGTTTTACTTTTGATGTGCAAATTGATATTGTAATATATTATTTGGAAGAAAAATCGGCCTAGAAATTATGTGTCTACGAATATTCTAATGTATTGTTTTATTTCATAACAATATAGGTTGAAATGTAAGATTTAAACGCAAAATAATGTTTAAATTTTAGAACAAAAGTCTTTCATTTGTAGATTAAAGTTTTTTTTCCATTAACATTGACCACTACAATTTTTCATTCTTTTAAATCCTAGCACAGATGAAGCGCAGAAGGCAGAAAAGGATTTAGAAGGAAAACGTACGTTGTTTCTTTTATCTTTGGTGTGTCAACGTGAAAATCACTTTTTCAATTATTTAGTTGTGACAGTTTTACGAGATAGAAATAATTACACGGTCTGAAAGCCATTCTAGGGAAGCGCGCCGGGTGACAATAATTAATCATCCACGATGGCCATCCCCCCCGAGATACCTGGTCGAATAAAAAGTCACGTGGCTTTCCGTTAACTTTGCTCTATTGTCAACCGAAAGCAAAAACAACAGCTTCAACCTTTCTTCTTTAATGCGGGACAACAACGATGTATGCATGATCACCCCTATACACACCGTATACGGCGTGTCAACCGCACACGTTTGGCTGTATAATATAGCATGTAGATACATATATACATATAAATGTTTAATGTATATAATTTATATCATATTATTGTTTATATGTACGTGTGTATGATATATTATGTAGGTATATACATTTCTTTTCCCAATGGTCGACACCGACATTTTTTGACTAAATATAATACGTTTGTCGTTCGCAGCATATACGGATGATGATTGTTTTTTATGTCCATTAGAGTTATGTTATTATATTCCTATTTCGGATTCCGAACGGTAGCCATAGTTAGGAATCTATCGGTGTTAAATAAAGTCATTGCTATGAGGACATTATAACTTATTCTTATTTTGATAAGTTAAAATTAAGTTTTCGAGTGGAAAAACACTCACTTCATTTTTAATACATAATAACTATATTTTGTAATTATCGATTCGTGTTTCATACCGACGATCAGACAATAGGACTTAACTGTAAATATCTCAAGTAAACAGAAAAAATTTCTTATATATAGAATTCTACATAATATATTGAAACATTTTCGACCAAGTATTATTCAGGAATATTGTTATATTAATTAAATTTAAACTACCAGATGCGTAATATAAGTTTTGCTGTTGAAAATATGTTTAATTATAATATTTTAAATAAAAGCAGTAAAGTCTAAGAATATGCGAATAAGAGTAAGAGTAACGAAATAGCATATTTTCAACAAATTGTGTACTATTTTTGTCTTTTTTAAATTATTTCACAAGGTAAGTTTTTCTTAAACTATTAAATTATTTTACGTATATTAATAATCTTTGACCAAAAATTGTACATTATTTACCGGTTTATGTAAAGACATTACTGATAATTTATCGTAATACGATTAATCTGTACAATAGTGATTATAAGTACTACGTTATTCAATCAAAATGATTTATTAACTGGACAGTTTATTACCACAAATTAATAATCTATAATACTATATTGAAACTGAATAGTTTAAACCATAATAACTATATAATATAATGTATAGACGTAGTTTGTAGACCGAGCAATTCTAAGTCTGAAATTTCCTAGAGAAAAATCAGTCATATTAAAATTTAACGCTTAATTTCCTGCTCAGTGAATGACTGTTTTACTGTGTTGGTTTTATTGCTGAAATAAAAGTCACATTTTATGGTGGCATAGGTACATATTTTATTTTAAGTTATTGTTATGATATTGGCCACAAGACGACTCATCGCATTACCTACCCGTTAGGCTATTTTTTTATGAACACCTTTATATTTTCCGTAGAATGAAAAAATAAAACATTTAACTGTTTATAATAAAATCGCGAACAGACTTCATAAATTTAAAACACATAAAATCTCATAGAATGTCCCAAAATCTCTAAAAATAAAAATAAATGCAAGACAATAATACTTAAATTATTCGGAAACGAAAAAAAAATCGAGCATGCATATTTTGGAATATTATCAAATTTGTATGTTATGTTATTATAATTAGTTATGGTTTATGAAGTATTGAATATAATGAATTTTATACTGTCATCATGTATTATGGCGGAATTTTATTTTTTTCTAAATTGGTCTACTGTTATTTATCGATAGATATTTCAATCCTTAATCGATTTCCGTAATAATAATCAATTGTGATTTTCTTAAAAGAAATACATATAAATATATTTTAAAATAACAAGGAAGATAGTTTGTATAAAAATATATTAAGATGTGATGCAATATGTTCAAATACTAAAAGAAAAATCAGTGAAAATCATCATAAGTTACTCAAATTACTGTTTTTCTCCTGATAGTTATTGTATTTACAGAGCAGAATGTGCACCAAAATGTAATTTTTTTGTTTAAATTTCATATTAGTCCCAAAATAGAATTAATAATTATCTACATTTTAAATTAATGGAACTTGATACGGAATAATATTATTTTAATTTCAAAAATAAATTGACATTATAATTATGTTTATTGTTGTAGCTACTATTAAATCTTTAATTTTAAAAATGCACAAGTCTAGTATTTTTTCTTATACATGAAATTACAACTTATTTAAATGTATCTATAAAATTCTAAAACATTTATACATCACTTTTAAACTCATTGATATACCAATAATATCAGAATGAAATTGACAGTAACTACAAATAAAAGTGTATTTACTGCTTTTTGTCCTATAATTCGTATAAACCAATGTAGGGTGAGTCCATTAAAACTCTTAAAAAGCTATAAAAAAAAACTTTGTTTTGTGTTCAATAGTTTTCCTGTGAAAAATATAATAATATACCTACCATTTCAAATGTTTAAAATATTACTATTTTATTCTAAGAACTAATTTAGTGTAAAAACTGTTTTCTTGTTTCCTGTAAAACAACGTTATTATAATAGTTTTTACACATACAATTTTATCAATATAAACACTAAACAATGTTAATAAATGTTCATAATATTACAAACAATAACTAATTTTATAAGCAGCACTTTATACAGTAAACTATAAAGGAAACGGAATATAATTAATATATCAGCACATAAGCGCTAGAAATGAACAAATAATTAAATTTATTGTTAGGTTACATTTAGTATCATTATATTCGAAACAATATAATTACAATAATTTATACTCCACGGTAATATTGTATTTATATAATAATATAATTGTAATGGTTTAAAAAATAGATTAAACTAAAAAAATATTTTTAAGGTTTTGATAATTTTCATCATCAAGTTATTATAAACGTTCGTTTTATTTATTTTGAAAAAGAAAATAATTGGATTATTATTCAATTGCAAATATGTCACTGTGGTACTATCCAATAAGCGGATAAGATTATATTAAAAGACTATGAATACCTATATCAGAAAATATAGCATTCAGTTTTATTTTAAATTTACAATTTTACAAAAGTGGCCATTAAGAACAAAATACGTAAAAATAATAAATGCCATTAAAATGCAAAAATATTAATTCAAAGCTAAAAAATGCTAAAAAATATAAAATAAAAACTATATATTATTGCATATCATTGTAGTATGAAAAATGTTTTTCATTACACAGCACTTAAAACTGAAAATATGAATAAACATTAGATGTATCATCAATGTAAGTACATAAAAATAAAAAGTAATCAACTAAACATCACTTGACACTGAATTAATATCCACCGCAAAATAATGCACTGTAAAATTAATTTTTAATTATTTATTTTAGTTGAATAGTAAAAATCAAAATTTGATTAAAAAAGTTGATACAGCGATATAATATTTTTAATTAACTGAAGAATATATTTTTTTACAAAAAATATCAAAACGCGTAAGGTTTCCAATAGATAAATAATACTATTTTCATTATATATATATTTATTATATAGTATCATACAATATTATTTTCATATTAAAAAAAATAAAAACCATATGACCATAATAAATCTAATTTGGTCATCTTTTACTTACAATATTTCATTAATGTCAAAGTGTAACGAAATTAAGTACAAAAAAAAATAATAATAAGGAGTAAGTATTGAAAATTCCTTAGGATTATGATGTTCATCACAGAATATTACAGTATGTTTGGGTGTGCATATATAGAAGTAAAAACACTCTAATATGATTAGATATATATATGATTGGAGTCTTGTTTAACTTCTATTTATTTTTAAGTAAAAACTTCTCTTGGTCACAAAACACACTTAACATTATTAAATTAGAAATAGTTTAACCATATGTTACGAAATTATAAAATATTTTACTGTGTTGGAGGTTGGGGGGAGGCTAAATTATTGAACACAGTTTAATGACTTGGTGACTTTTATAAAAAATTAAATTGAATTATACATAATTTAATATTTGAGATATAATAGGATTGACATCTGGAAGTTGTTTATTTTAAACAGATTAGCAAGTTGTTGATTGATGTGAATTTCAAAGATTAAATATTATAGTATCAATTTCACTATCCTTTAATATGCATTTTTGAATTTCGATCATATTACATTTGTTTGAATAAAACAATATTAAAATTTAAACATTTAAAATTTTACTAAATTTAATTACATTTTATGGATAAAAAAAAAATTGCATAATAATAAATATATTTAATTTTAAATTTGTTATCACATCATCTAATGCATACATTTAAACATAAACTGCAACACACAGATGTCTACTATTTATTAATTTAAAATCTTAAATGTATTCTGGACGATTGATGGTAACACTATTGCTTGAATTCTCGTATTTTATTATTAATGTAAACTCGATTAAAATTGAAAGATGATAAGACATTTATTTGATGTCAATCTAAATAGGTATGGTAAAAATGTATAAATCCAATTCTCACGTAATGAATTTTGTCATAAAAAATTGTGTTTCTTAGTTTTATCATAAAGCAGAAGACCACAATACTTTATAGAAAAATTAATTGAATTTTTGAATAATATTTTTGTTGTAGAATTCCCCAACTTGAGTGTGAAATGAATCATTAATGTAATATAATAAATTATTATAAACAGCACTTTTTTACAATAAAAAGTAATACAAAAAAAAAACCATTTTGAACTTCTAACATTTCTAAAAAAAAAGAGAAATATTATTAAGTTCTGCTACTTATTTCATAAAGTAAAATAATATTGTGATACATTATGAAAAAAAAAACTTATTTACATATTATAGATATGGCCATCTTTCAATAAATTAAATTACAATGTAGAATTGTAAAAATTTAGTATTTTTAATATACTAATTGTGTTTTTACAGAAATTAAGAAAACATATTTTAGATTAAGCAGATAGTTAGTTATAATTATATATTATAATAATAAACGCCTAGATAGTATACCTACATTTTAATATAATTTAATTAATAATTTTTCATTGCCAAACAATTGCATGACAAATCTAAACATTATTATTGTTTGATTAATTTGGATCATTGTAATAGTTAATATAAAAATGATATTTTAATTGTTTAGTTATTATTATTATTATTTAACATACCCTGAATTGAAATAGTAATTCACATATATTTATTTATACATGGTTTACATAAATACATAATACATATTTACAAAATACACACATTACACTATGATATACGTAAATGTAACAAATTATCTGTTAAAAAATATGTACCATCATTAGTAATAAGCTTGAAGATGGCGGAAATAGTCAGTGTTTTTGAGCAATTTGGCCGATGATCCTAGAAACTTTGAATTTTTTTCTCAAAAGATTCTTCTATTTTGAATTTATTTATGGCAGTTTACGAAGTATGGTTTATTATTGATATAATCATATTATGAACACCACATGAAATGTATTGTATTGGGGAGTCCTTTTTGATCATTAAGAGTTTATTTGATAATATTTTGTTGACAATTTAAAGTATTGTGATAATTACTTCAAACTTTTAAAATAACTCAGAGAGGAAGAACCAACGCAGTGCTATGACTAAAAATTTGATTAAGTGGATAACCAATATAGGTTCAAAAATGTTTGGATGGCAAAATCAAAAGAACCAATTATAATTGTAATATTTTCTAATAGACAAATTGTATAAAATTTATTTTTTAAATCATAAATACAAATACAATTTAAATTAATATTAAAAAAACGTTTCATAGTAATAATAATAATAATCTTGTGTTTATGAAACTTACGACTTTTACAATTTTCACATTAACTATGATGGTAGAATAAATTATAACTAAATATAGGTACAAAAATCAGGAAAAAAGTACAGTATTTTCATAGCGTTCCTATAAGTAATTTTGAGAGGTAAATATTGTAGGTATGGTCAAATGCTCATTGAAGATTAGCTATTTCATACATTGTACGATTCAAAAAGTTTGGTAGAATGAAACAACTATTATTATTGTCATGGTTATGTGCCTATCAAATTATGTTTAAGTTATAATATCTATATCTTTGAGTTTTAATATTTAAAACTATATTTAATAAGTTATTGATATACATTAATATTGTTAGTTACACAAGGAAAGTCAATAATATTTAACTCGAGGTTATGATTAAGATAAGATCAAGGGATTTGAGGATATTAATATTGTGAATCCCAAAGTAAATTCTAAACAAGAAATCAAAGTTTATACTGATAAATATTTGCATGTACTAACTATAGGCATATGATTTATTATACATGTACGTCATATAAATGTATATCTAATAATATATTCCGTAGGCGTATAATATTATTTTTAATGATTGTTTATAATGTTTTGGTATGTTAATTTAGTGTTGTTGAAAGTTGATTTTACCTAAATATCTATAATTATAAGATTTTATGAAAATATATTTTCTATTCATTCTTATAATTTAAAGATCTAACTGCATTTGTTTCATTCAGAAATTATAATATAACTATCACATGGATAATTTTGTTACGCTTCAAATATCCACATATCGCATGAACATGTTGTATTTGCCTTTTAGCTTTGATTATACTTAAAGTTATTTGCATAACAAGTTAAGAGTTTTAAGTGAATTCAATATTTAAATAGTACGACATGCCGGATTACTTGAGATAAATTTATTGATTATTAAGTTTAAAATTTCGTTCATAGTCTTTAAATTCTCAAATATAATATACATTTTTTAGAATAAAATATTTGAAATGAAAATAAAAATACAGAATAGCTTATTAAAACATGAAAACATAGGTGCGAAATTACGCAATATACATATAAATATGATTAAACTCATTCCATAAACACAACAAAATTATATTTTAAGCGTTATCTAAATAATTATATTGTAAATTGTGAGATTTTTAAGTAAAAAGTAGTATATTATAAAAAATAGAAATAGGTAGGTACCTAACTAAATATAAGAAATACTTAGTTAATCTAGTGTATAAGTCCTAAAAATAATGATATTTTATTATTACCATTTTAGTGAAAGTTTAGAAAATGAAAAATTTGTGATACATCTAGGTACATTGGGCTAGTTAGCTAAAATATTCTGTTGGTATTAGTATCAGTACATTATAAAAAAAAGTATTTTAAAACTGAAATAAAATTTTAAAAAAGTGTTAGTCATTTTAACATGATAGATTTCGACGAATTATTTTGCAAAAAAAAAAAACCTAATCCATTCGTATGAATAAGTAATTTTTTTTTTAGATTTGACGTATTGTAAATGATAAAATATATTTTTAATTTGATTAAAATGTTTGAATAGACATTATATCCCACTGCCAGACCCCGTATAATAATATTACTATAAAATTGTGTTTTTGAAATGTTATTAATGTTATGGTCATATTTTGTATTTAAATCGAACAACAATTTCCGGTAAAATGAAGCTTACAGTTTTGGTTTCGTATAATTGGTTAATAATAATAACAAGAATTTGAAACAATAAAAATCTAAATGGTGAGAAAATGAAATCGAATGATGAATGGTTTTTAATGACAAATTTTGTTTTAATAACAAAATGTACTCGTTAGTTGACAAAAAGTAAAAATAAAAATGTTTTTAACTGTAACTAAAATATTAAATTCCAAAATAAGTGCTCGTTATTTTCAAATAATTGTATAAGATAAGAACAATGTAGTACCTAAACAAGAACCTATTTTAAAATATAATTATTATCAGATTACTAACAATTCGAGAAAAACTCAACATTTTTGTTACAAACTTTAAATCGTAAAAATCAATTTTACGGTAATAATATACAACATTTTAGTGAGAACTAACAACACAAAATGGTATCGTGTGAAATGTAGATATATTTTAATTTCGTGTTTAACAGATGAGATGAATTTATTGAACGTATAATATTTCTTTAAATTTAAGAATTTTTAAAAATAAATAGACTCAAAGTGTTTTTTTGTCCATAACTAAGAATAAAATAGTTTAGGTTCTTTTATCATAAGACGATAGACAAATTAAATTATAATATTTTAATAAAATATCTTTTGACTGAAATCCAATTATACGTACAATATATTGTCATATAAATGGTTAAAAATCAATTTTTTTTTTTTAAATAAATAAGTAATTACCTAGTAATAGTGAAATTATTTTTATTTTACAATTTAAGAAAGTAATGAAATAATATATTTTTGATATTTTTTGGTGGTGATTTTAATTTTAATATTTTTGTATGTGACGTAGAGTTGTACTAAAATAAATATAATTAATTGCTTATGATTTATTAAAGAACATATATTCAGTGAAAATCGTTTATGATACTAGTTTAAGTGACAAACCAGGCTTAATGGTCTAAAATTGAAAGTTCCAGTAAAACCCTATGTTACTTAATAATATGTCAATTTATATAGTTTATTATAACGTTCTTATAATGACCGTACGAAAAATGACATTTTTATCTTTAATGACTTAGAAAAACGTAGGTCAGCCGCATCGTTGAATAAAAATAAAATGTAGATAATTATGATAGTGTCCAATATATAGGCAGATTCTTTAGTAAAAATACAATGAATTATCACAGCGGTTCTCAAATTTTTTTTCGTGGAGCCTTTGAGATGCTTATAAAATGTATGGAGCCCTGAAAATTTAAAATATCAACTTTATAAGTGATAAAAAATTATGAATCTATAAATTGTAAATATACAAACTTTATACAATATAAATGTAATTTATAACAATTTAATTTGTAATGATTTCTGTAATTAATTCAAATTAGTCTCGCGAAGCTCTAGCACAGTTTGAGAATCAGAAATCGTGATAAGCAAAAAAGAAACCGTTGAATTCTTTACATCAAAGTATAATATCATGTTCTTGATTATTGACAATGAGTAGAAAATAAAATACTTTAAATACCTACTTATAACTTAAAAACTTGAAACTACTGATCCGAATTTAAATTTTACGAAATTCTCTGCAAAAAATGTTGCTATAGAATATGATATTAAAAATATATATTGTATTATTGTCATTCAAAAAAGCAAAAAAACTTAAAATATTATAACTATAAAAAATATATAAAAATGTAGTTTTTTAAAAAAACAAATGTTGTTTTTTATTTATTAACAAAATCGTTAATAGATTTTTAAATAATAAATGCTCACCCATATTCACAATATTACATATATAAAAATGGATTGGCTTGTGTGTAAATAATACAATAGCTGCAATTCGTGTTGATTAGTACTGGAACTGTGGAGTTACCACTTCACTGTGATGGTTGTCGCTAGTGGCTAAGCGCATAGCATGTCAGCCTTCAGGTACCACAATTATGTATAGCTATATATGTCGATAGCTTTTTGACTTTATATTGATTATTATAATATAATAAAATGTGATATTATATATTAATTTTTTTTCACGGATTATGTATATAATATAATATAATATATATTTGTTTTTGTTATTTAATTCTATTGGTAACTCGAGTTTGATAAAGTTTCTGTTGAATACTACTGATAGTTATTATTTTTGAAAATATTAATAGTTAAAATTAAATTATGTTAAATCAACATTTATTTTTTTTATATCCTAATCAAAAACGTAAAATGATAAATAACTGGGGATCTGATATCTGATTAATTAATAAACATTATTATATCAAATATAAGAATAGATAAATCTATTTTATTATTTTATGCATGAAAAAGGAATAGGAAATTCCAATTATACAGAAGTACGGTTTATTATTAAGTGGAAATGTTTAACTACATCTCTGTACGGTGAAATTGTCTCATATAGTGCAAAGCTAGAATTTAGGATCATCGATACTGCGATATTCTATAGTACGTTGTCAACCGGAAAACATTATATTCACTCCGTTCTCTTCAAACAATAAAGTGTTAATACAGGGTTAACAAGCATTTTCCATTAATACGTCCGACCTAATTTAGATACCTTTTTAACATTTATAATATTACGTATTTAATGTATTTTTTTTAATAATTATTTGAATTTTCATTAAGTTAAAAAAAAAAGAAAGTAAATCATTAAATCATTACACTTTAGTTGTTTTAAAAAACAATAGAAAACTATTTCTCGATGTTTTTTTCTTACTTATACTCTATTATATGTAAAGTAATAGTATTTTAGAAAAAATGATTAAACACAAACTTGATTGTATAAAATTTTTAAATTTTATAAGTACACAGTATACACAAAATGTATAGGCAAAGTACAAATATAGAAATTTAAGAAATGCATAATTATAATTTGTATACATAGTATATTTATTAATAAAAAATACTATAATTTTATTAAACATTGGATTTATTTACGTTTATCTAGTTATTGTAAAACCGTTAAATTTACAATTTATTAAATCCAAATCTCCAAACATACATCTTATACTATTCAAATCTGTTTGAACTATAATGTATATTAAAAACAACAATCGGATACAATCGATTCATACATACATTGTATAAAGTCTAGTGAAAAATTACATTTTAATGTACTCAGAAAATCGTAAAGATCATAATATTATTGTTTTCTATAAAATTATAATACCCTGCATTTATTTACGAGATTGTTGCTAGTGGAGAATCAGTTCTCATCAGCCCACTACTAATAATATTGTATGTTTAATATATTATGTTATTTTCAAAATATTAAAATAAATAACATCATTATGTTTTAAACATTCTGCCACTGACTATAAACCAAAATATTAAAATTCACAACTGTGAGGGCTAGTTCTATTTTTTCATTATATCTACACATAGTATTTATAAGTTATCTAGATCAGAACATTTTTTGAGGAAATTATTTTTAATAATAGATACAAATAAAAATAGTAAAAATCAATTCATAACATAGTTTCATTTGTTTTTAATAAAAAAAAAATATATATTTCAAGTCTACACAGGTATAGTTAACAATTATTTATTAATTAAAATAAATTTTGTATTTTTTTTTAACTAAAACTCAAATGATTTTAATCCAATATTAGTTAAAATTTATATGACCAACCGTCAAAATGTAATCTACCTTTTTAAAAAATCCTACCGTTTTTCTAGAAGCTGGCTAGGTAATAAAGGAAAAGCACCTTGGTTCTCAGTCTACATTTTTTTTTTATATTAACAAAACAAGAACTATTAGATTTTTTATGTTTGCAAAACTCTATTTGGGTTAACAAAATGTTGTTTATGGTCCACTTTCTGGTGTATATATATTTGTGGTTGTAAATTCTTCTTCATTCGTCACTGTAGATAGTTGAATCACCTTTTTCTTCTGTTTGAATATTATTGGTACTAAAACTACGTTTCTTTACTACAACATTAGATTGTCTTTATAACATATCAGTGTGTTATTAATTACATAATATATCGTAGTTAGAAAATAGATATTTTCTTATCTCTAATCATTAGGAATATCCTGTATAATATAATTATGTAAAATAAAATAATTTTCAAGTCTCATATTAAGCCATAACTAATAATCAGAATGATCTCATATTCAATCATGGCTGGTTTATTTGATAGAATACTTGTTGTTATGAAGGAACTTATGAAGATTTCTAAGCTTTTTAATGTTCTCATTATTCGTAATTAAGGTTTTTTTTTTGAATTTGTAGTCATAAAATGCTTTTTACTTTATCATTATTGGTCGGATATTATTACTATTATTTTTTTTTTATATAAAACATTTAAATGTTTACAAATGGATTGTAATTTAATTCTAATTGATTTTTAATGTTCAATTTAGGTTCACTAGACTTTAATAATGATTTTTCATAATTATTATATAATAGAAAGCATTCCAAAAATATTTAATTTTTTTTTCATAATATTTAAAATGTAAATTCCATAAAAATATTAATAATAAGAGAGTTTAATTTCTAATTTCACTTGAATTTTTCTTAAAATACATTTTAATTTTAATATTTCAAATAGTTGTTTAATTATTTAATGTTGAACCATTCAGATATCTCAATGTCATTAATTTATAGAATAAGTTGTGTTTCCTTAAAGGTACATACAATTTTTATCGTTTGTTCAAATTACTATGATAGTGAAGTAATATTTTGAAAAGTTAAAATTACTTAAAACCATCTTATAATGAATTTGGCTTAGTGATTTTATTTACATATTATATTTTATATATTTTACAATTACATAAAAAATATCGAATTCGTTATCCTTTTGTTAATTATTGTTTTTTTTTAAATTCTGACCGATTGAAAATTGTATAGATAAAAAAATAAAAATTAATATCTATAAGATTAATTATATAATATTTATGTAACGATGTTATAAAACAGCAATAAAAATACATTTATTATTAAATATTGTTTAACTTATTTATTCATATGATACGTATCACTAAAAACATAAATAGTATTCACAAAAAATTGTGATCATGATGGATTGAGTTTAACTTCGATGTTTGTAATTCACTGCACAATGCATAATGAACACTATATTTGATAGGATTGTATGAACAACCCAATTAAATTTTTAGCTCGAGAAGAATGATGTTTCTCCTGCTTAATTTACTCTTTAATTATTAAAAAGTGGTTAATAATATTGTAAACAAATCTCAATTGTATTATGATTAATTACCTATAAATAAACGAATGTAATATTATTTGAGTATTATTAGTATCACTATGAATTAGAAATTAATAAGGTACGTATATATTTGTATTTTGTAGCATTATATATCTTTAATTACATTTTAAATTGCGTTTGCATATCAATTTTAAAATAAGTTTCTGTAAAAAAAAAAAAAAGTATTTAATTTGAAATAAAATCCTTTTCCTTCAGATTTTTATTAACAAATTTAAGGCAATTATGTTATGTGACATTTAATATCGATAAGTATAAACGTACTATACACATAAATAATTTAAGTATGTGTATATTTTATAAGCTTAATAACTATAACTTCAGAAAACAACTTTTCCAGGAACTCAAAACAATGTATCACTTCTTTGAAAGTTTTCCACATAAGAAATTCAATACATATTATACTTTAATCATGTATTTTTTTAAAAAAATAAGATAAAAATAATCTTAAATCAAATGCTATACATTTTCCAATTTTTACTTTTATTTTAGTTTATTTTCAATATTATATTTCAGTTTTTGCACAAACTTAATATTTATAAATAATTAAATTAAGAAATAGTTATTGGAAATTGACAAATTGTATTCTAGGTTATTTGTTTTATTGTTTTGTAACTTATCCATCAATTTTCGAGTCACTGCTCCGTTTCTTTTGATCACTAACAAATTAATAGTTTTCTGAAAAGTTTTATTTTACAATCAGATTTTCTATGTATTGATTTTGTATACTTTGAATATCGCTATTTTGAGCCGATTATTTATAATTTCTAGGTTATGCTAACCATTGATCATAATATTATTTAAAATCAATGTTATAATTTATTATAATGTGAATTTTTACAAGTCTTCGTAAATCACAAGACCATATTCTAGTTTGAACAGATATCATAGTGAAATATTTTCAAATTAAAATATTTAAAATTAAATCCACTTAAAAAAATTATAATTTATAACAATATTTCATAAAATTGATTCTAATATATTATCAAAATATACAATATTATTATTTAGGCATTTTTAGATATTGAATAATTAACATAAGCTTAACTCACAATTTGAGTTAGTGTTAAGAAGTTTTTTTTTTTTTTATATATATATATAATGTGGAAATTCATAAGTATATTCGTGTTTGTATTATAAAATTTTAAAATTCATTTGTATTGTATTTTAAGATAAAAGTACTACTATTTTTTTTTAATTTATTAAGTTCTGAAGAAAAGTAAATTAGTACATAAACAGCAAAGTCAAGTATATCACTAATAGTAAAAATATATAATAATAACACATATGTTTACTGTATTAAACTAATAATGAACTATAATTTAATAAGCAAGTTATAAATTTGAATGTTTTAAATAATAATAATTTATTTTATTTAATGAGTTATTATTCAAAATATTATATTATTTTTCCAAGCAGAAATAGCGATACATGTAAAACTTACATCACATTTCCGATAATTTGTATCATTATTCTTTAAAGTATGCAATTTATCGTCCACCACTGATTTATTTTTATAATTTGAATAAGTAATTTTAAATTCCTGCAATAGTTTTATTTGAAAACATTTTTGATAAACTACTCATTCTCTCTATCATTTGAACACCACATTAAAAAAAAAAAAACTGTAAATAATGCATTGATAATCCTACATTTCATTAATTATAACACCAACAATTTTAAATAAACCAACTGTTTTCATATTTTAACTTTAAATTTGTTAGACCTCCATTTCAATATTGTAAGATTATACCCCATCACTTTCAAGCAACATTTTATGTTAAAAATATTCAAATTGTATTTTTATTATTTGATTTTAATGTTCTTAAAATCGTGTTTACCCAATCACAACTATTTATATGTACGTGAAGTTCTATAAATGCAAATTATCTTCCTACAATGCATTTAAGTTGACCAACAGTTTATTAATTCCATTTTAAATGGGTCTGTTGATGCTTCGGATCTTCTTAGAAAAGGCTCTTATAGAGTTTCCCGTTACTTTACCGCAACTATTTCCCTTCTTCTATCCAAAGTCTCACCACTTTGTTTGACCATAACCACCACTTTGCCAAATACTTAAAATCTTTACTCATTGAACATTTTATAATGTATTCATATTTATAGTATATTCTTATACATATGTAATTTTACGATTTTTTCTGTATCATGTTTATTTATTTATTTAAATATATATATATACTAGAAAATATACATTACAATTTTAATTAAAACATAGTATTAAATCAAATTTTGAGAGGAAGTTATTCATTATTATTTAGTGATTGGTCCGAATTTTTTTTAAATTTTAAAATCGAGTGTAGTTTTTGATATTTTAGTTACATAATGTTATGATTAATGGACATCTCTTTAATATTATGTTATGAATTAATGATTTTATTATATACTTTAATAATATTTGACACTAAAAATGATTTTCATAAATCACTAAGAAATATATGTTTCAGATATTGACATAAAAAATTGTATCATTATATTTAGATGAATTTTAGTATTTGAAGTGTTACAGCTACTAGTACGATATCTTATTAAAAATCCCTACAGTTTATTATTGCTTTAGTTACATTTTTTGAAAGCTAAGTTTTCGATTTAACTGAATTTTACAAATTAAATGAGTCTAGTATATATTCCTAAAACTCTAAAAGCATATTACTGTATTTTGTCTTTTTAGGAAGATAATGTAATAAACTAATAAAATATATCCGACTATTTCAATTAGCGTTTTCTCAATAAGTAACATAATATTTTAATAAAAATAACTCATAAAGGTTTAATTCTGATATATATTTTAAGTTAATAATATAAATATAAAAATACTTTTTATTTTAATTGTATTAATTCATAACATTTATATTTGATAATATAATATATTAATTTAATGATGGCATATAATAATTTAAATGTGGATTGCTTAAAAATATGTATTGCATTTTTTTTAGTTTTATTAAAAATATTATATATTAAAAAGTTAAATGTGTTAATTTATTATAGTAAAGTGTACCTACATGTTATTATATATAATGTATGACATTGTGTATGCCAGGCAGATTGTAGAAGTGGAATTTTAGTTGTGGGTTAGAAAAAAAAATGAACGGACAGTGAATTCAAAAATAGGAAATAACTTCTCAAAATATCGTTTACGTTTGCACGTCGCTTTTATTGGTTCCGGTAAAGAGCTTTTGTTTGCTAGTAAATTACTCTGGTCATCGTGGTTTAGGAAAGCGGGTTCCGTATTCGAAAAACTTATTAAACTCCTTTACTGGTTTTCTCAGAGTTTTCCTTATAATAATAATAATAATAAAAAAAGAAAATGTATAAAACAACATACTATAGAAACTGTTGAAACTTCTAAGTCCCATTTTTACAGAAATAACAAATTTTCATTAACATATAATTTTCAAGACAGTATTAAAAATGTATAAATCAACTTTTTTTCACTATTTAATACATTTACAACTATACTCATTATTTAAAATAATATGTATAGGTCGAAATATAATATATTACTATTCATCTTCGGTCTTGTTGAGAAGTGGATTAAGAAACTTCAGAAGTGTTTCATAATAATGGTAATTTATCATACGTAGGCAGTAATGATCAATTATCAGTATTTACGATTTTAATCATAGAATTTTTTGTTAAATGGGTACATTATTCTTTATTATTGCTTATTACAATTCTATATAAAAATGTGGTTTTTGATATTTACAATTTCATATAGAACCAATTTGATTTTAATCTTTTTTATAAAATTATTATTTCATAATTTTGTTTAAATTCAAAATGTTGTCGCATTAAACCTTTAAATTATAAGAAAAGTTCTTGATTTAATTATTTAAAATATATTATCAATTTCACTATAGTAATTATATGCTTGATACTTAAATCATAAGAAATAATATTATTAATATGATAACCATTAATAAATTTATATTTTTTTTAGTAGTCTACAAGTTTTTACTACAAACATATTTTAACATATCATTTAACATTATTTTATAATTACTTAACTAATTTACTATATTTCACATATATTATAGAATTATGTGCATAATTGTATATATTATGTCAATAATTTACATTATAATAATTTTGTATTAAAAATTATTTGTATAATAAATAATATATTATACGAATATAAAACGATATTTTTAAAAACCGAAACATTAAAAATTACGACTGTATTAATAAGCAATAAAAAATGAAATACCATATTGATTTTTTTATCTACAAATTATAATAGCGAATCATATTCAAAAATATATTCACCTCTTTTTTCAAAATCAAAAATACATTAAATACAATATCTGTAGAAAATATTAAGTATACTGGAATAATTTTAATATCAGAATACATACAATAAACAATAGTTATTGTATGTTTTACAAGTGGAATATATCATACGTATCTCATTTAATTGATTTAGTCATTAATGATAATCTAGTGACCATAAGTAAATAAAATTAAAAATAAAGTTTAATATATAAAAAAAAATATATCTTTTTTGAAAATAATTATACTAATTAAGTCTAATTTGTAAAAAATTACTCTGCGTTTTTGTGAAATCAAAAAATATTATTTTATTGTATACACAATTTGAAAAGTAACGAAGATTTATTGATTTCGCTACTTCACACTTACACTTCGATTTATTTTCACTTACAACATTTAAGTATCATAAATTATACATATTTTATAGTAATTAGAAAAGTATGAAGTTAACAATGGTAAATCTAATAAATAATATCAGACCCTTTGCAATTTTTTTTTGCAAACAACTAGTAAAAACATAATGTATAAAATTAAATTCTTCAATAGAACAAACTATGAACACAATATAATTTGTTATAAAATTATTTTAAAATAAGAATGTTACAATTTAAAACTATGCATACATTATACATTATACCTCAGAAGTCACACAAAAAAAAATGCTCATTAATTTGTTTTTATATTATCTTAATTAAAAATATTATGACAATTATAAACTAGTTGATAGTTTATAACTGTTGTTTTTAAAATCATTTTTTATAAATTTATATAATAAGTGTTATCATATAAAATTACAAATAAGTATATGAACTTTTTAGACAGTACATTAACTTTAAACATGTTTTTATTAATGTTTCTACTAATTTTTTAGTAGGAAATATTTTGAGCTCTAGAATACAATTCACCATGTATCAAGATTAATTTTTGTTATAGAAGTAATTTGTGTATAATTTATTAATTAATATTTTCTGAAATATATTATTACAATTTAAATTTTAAACCAGTAAAATTATTAAATATTATAATATCTACATTATATTTTGATTTAGTAAAACCTATGTATATATTATGTTTTGTAATATAAATACAGTTTAACGGGATATAGATGTTGTCATAATCTATTGGCTTTATTGTTTCGTGTATGAAGGGATTGGAATATTAATGATCGTTAGGAAATTAATCGAATTTCACTTGATGGGTATTAAACGAATTTATTTAGGGAGTTGTATAATTTTATTTTGATTCAATTATTATTATTGAATTATCTTTTTTGTACGATTGAACTTCAATTAAGTACCTATATTATATATATTATGTGTATACGTATATTATACAGATAATTAATTTAAATATTGTTTATAACTGTTCAACAACTCTTAAACTACTTTCAAAAATTAAAATACTATAATATTGTATTATTTTGTTAAAAATATAGATTTCATGAATTTCATAAAAATTCTAAATTGAAATTCTTTAAAAAAAATAATGTTAAGATGCACAAAAATATACAAGTTTTAGTCATAAACTAGTTTGCATATAAATTCTTGTTTTTCTTTATTTATTTTTTTAGTTTTTTCCTTTTACCTGTTCTTTTGGAAATTTTGGAAATTTTTAATTTTGATTAATTTAATTACAAACAAAGTTAGATCCAATTTGATATTCGATATCAAAGTTGAAAATTAAAGTATTTCGTTTGTTTTACATGTGTATAAAATAAAACACTCATAACATAAATGAATAGTCATCCCGCTGCTTAGTTTCTAAAATTAAAACTATTGATTATATAAATATCAAATAAGTATAAATAGAAAAAAATAAACAATAAAAAATATATATATTAAAAATGTCAAGTTTAATAATTTTTTTTATTATTTACCAATATACAGGGTGCGCAGTCAAATCCGACGATTTAAAAAAATAAAAAAAAAAATAGAAAAACATTTTTTATTAATTTTTTGCCAAACAAATATAAACTACACAAGTGGAATTTTTATGTTATATATTTAAAAACTTCATTTTTTAAAGATTTTGTCACGCAAATGCCTTCCTTGGTTTGCCACACATATATCATTATTTTTGTTATACGATTTCACCACGAACGCTCGCTGTTCACTCGACCAACGCTCCATGATTACTAAATTCTGGGTACCTAATTAAAAGTGATAAGAACATTTTTGAAATCTTTACCACTTTAGCACTGCCCATTTTTCCATAACATTTAATTTTTTCCTAATTATTTTTAAATATATTGAGTATTTTTTTTTACTTTTTACTTTTAACTCAAATTATTAATTTCTCCTACTCAAAAATTAGTTGATATTTAAATTATTAAAGTTTGATAGTAACAAAAAATATCATCGAGATATTCATGATCTATAGAAATATTTAAAATATATAAATAATAAAACAAATATAATATAAAAAAAATATATAAATATGATAATATGATAATATTTTAAACTTATAATGTTGCAAATAATACATTGTTAAATGTTAAAAAGGGAGAAGTTTAAGTTGCCACTCTATTGTACTGTAGGTTTTAGTGTACCTTTCTTTTAAATTAAATACAATACAAGTTTTAAAGAAAAAAAAATGTATATAATATTAATGTGTTAGTTTAAAAATAAAAAATAAAAGGAATGTTCAACATATTATAATAAAAATATGAATATTATCGACTTATAATTAGTAAAAAAAAATAGAACTCGTTACATGTACCGAATATGCACTTATAACTTAAATAAAATAATGCATTTTTTGTAAATAAATATGTATTATTAATAGTTATTTAATATATAAGTTAAATTGAATGATCTTAATTACTAATTGTGTAAATATTAATAAATTATGTACCAACTTTACTTAATGGTAGAAGTTAGAACTATTAAAAATTACGAGTTAATATGTATTTATGTTAAAGAAAGTGATAAAATTTAGCCTATTCATAATTAACAAAAAAAAAAAAAAATAATATCTCTAATCAGTCATATTTTTAATATACAATGTTGTTGAAAAATAAATGGTTTTTTTTTTATTTACTTAGTTATTTTCTTAACATTATTATTAAGCTTTATTTATTTTAACGATATTCTATATCATTTTATTTTAGTTTGAAGTCTATAACATTTTACTAAAAATCAAATAATTTATTCCTTTTACAGAAAAAAAAAATGTTTTCTGAAAAAAGCTAAACAGTACACAAGGTTTTATATTTTTTCTTTAGCTTTCAAACATATAAACTAGTTAAAGAGTTTTGAATGTTAAGTGCTAATATGCATTTTTTTTTTTTTGAATAATACTTTATTTTATAGAATAATGTATTATAAAAACATTTTAAAGCACCAAGTCATTAGTTATGATTGCTAATAAGTGATTAGCAATCATATGTAATAATCTGAAGAAAAAACTATAAGGGTCATTATTCATGGTAAGTTAGGTTAGACAGCAGATCTCATATATTTTACTATCTTTTTTTTTATATGTTATTTTTTTACTTATTATAAATATACAGTAACGGCTATTGGATATATGATGTACGAGAAAAGTTTACAGAAATAAGCTAAAATTAAAATAGATCAGACTATATAATTGTATATTATGTCATGGTAGCTATTAGCAATTTTGATATATTTTAATAGGTTGATTGTAGCAGAAGGATTGATTGAAGATGAGTAAACGAAAAATGTTATTATGAAGGATAGTAATTATTAAAGTTTGAATAAGGTTTAATATTGAATACCAAATTAGATCTGTTTTAAACTGTACATTTCCATTGTAATGAACCAAAGACAAAATTCTACTTTATTTCAGAAGCGTAATAATTAAGAGAATTTATTTTCTATTTTAATCAATAATAAATATATAGTTACGTAAGGCAAATAAAAATAACTATATCAGGGACGTGAAAAATAACATCGACTCCCGTTCTGAAGTCAAACGAGTGACCATCACGTTGCCCTACATATACTTTTTGTGCCTTTTTTACGCATCTATTTCTTTGTTATTAGAACCCACGGTATTAAATATTTATTTTTTACCGATTCAAAAGATAAAATAAAATATTATATAACATACAATTTCATACTATTTTTGTGTGGACAAAAATATATAAGATTTTGACGTTTTCTATATGTTCATAATATAATACTATGACTAATAAGTAGTTTTTATTATGAACTTAACATTGCTTTTCTATATTATTTTACTTATGTCAGTGTCATCGCATCTTATTATTGATGCCTACCAAACACCAACTGTATTTTTATTTCATCTATGTGACCATATGAAGTCGAAATTGGAAATATAATTTAAATCTAAAATGAAAATATTTTAGTACTCATCTAGAATCTAGATAAATTAAATTATATCATTTTCTAGTTTATGTTAATTTTAACATTTTAATTGATTAGTTAGTGCATTTAGTTAATAATTAATTAAAATATCATATTGTTTCTATCGCCAATTCTTCAAAATAAATATGAATACTGAATAGGGTAATATTTTATTTTTGTTAAAACTGTAAATAATGAAATACTTACAGGTATATATAGTTTATTTCTATTAGTCAATGATACTTATAGTTATTTATTATTTTTTTTTTTTAGTTCGATTTAAAAATACCTTTGAAGAATATTGCATTATATTTTCAGACCTTAGGTATAAAAATAAATTAAAGATTTTTAAAGATTTTATTATAAAATTAGTAATTTTGTGAATTTACAAACGCTGTTAAAATTTAAATTTAAAATGATTACAAAAGAAAAATATGCATATACCTATATATAAGATCGCCTTTGTGGAATCTTATATAAGATTTTCAGGAATTTTGACCCTGCAAATATTTTTTTATCATTTACAAAAATAAACTTTAAACAGTCTATAATTAGCTAAAAAGAATCAAAATATTTTGAAAGTTATGCCATACTACATAATATGAAATAAATGTGAACAAAGTCTTGGTGACAATTTAAATTTGCACGATTATATTCGTTTTTTGAATTATGAGAAAAAAAGAAATTAATTTTGTTTTTCCTTATTTGTTTATTTATTTATTTTGTTTTCTTCCTTATTAAAGAAATCATTTTGACACTAGACTAATTAGATCCAATTGACTACCAGTAATCACCTTCAAAGCTTAAAATTGGAGTATATTTACTTCTCCAAAAGATGATAATGATAGACACATAAAAACAAAAACACATATCATTGTAAAATCAATACATTTATTGTTCCTCACAACATTTAAAAAATAAGGAAAGTAAGTATTCGCTCTGCTGTACCACAAAAATTTAGTGAACTTTGTCAATAAGTTGGCAAACTATAATGGATTAGGTGTCAAATTCAAATTCAATGATAAATCATTGTTACGACAAAAAACAATTATGAGCGAAAATGGTTTTTATACTTACTTTTTGATAACCATAAGGTAACCTAACAATTAGTATCTTATTTTATTTTATAACATATTTTATATTTTAAAAAATGTTCTTGTTTTAGATTCTGAACGGAGTGAAGAATGTATTGATTTTACAATGATGTATGTTTTTTTTTTTTTGTTTTTTTTTTTTTGTGTCTGTGTACAGCATAACTAGTCGAAATAATGCTCCAATTTCAAACTATGGGGGTGGTTTCCGATGTAAAAGTGAATATCCTTGGTGCATTATAGAGGTAAAAAGTTAACATTTTCCAATAGTTTTCAAAAAAATCGAGAAAAACAAAAAAAAATGACTGAAAAACGGCAATTTTTACGCAAAACCAGTTTTCGACCAAATCGATTTTTTTTTATTGTTGTAATTCAAAAACTAATCACTGAAAATACTTGAAATTTTTACCAAATGTTAATGTCAGTAGTATCTGTATATAGTTAAATTTTCAAAAAATTTTGACTTTTTTTGAGTTATTTATAGATCACTGAAATTTTCGTTTTTTTGAGAAATTTTTTTTTAAGTGTCGATAAAAAATTTTTGGATGACCAAAAAGTTTTGAAAATTTAATACAAGGTTCCTTATGAGTTGTTTTTAATGTAGCTAAAAAAAATTAAAAATCGTTAGTCACAATTTTTTTTTATAAGCGTTTTTAGTTCAAATTTTTACGAAATCTGTCGAAAACGCGAAAATTTGCAAGTAATTTTGAAGTTGAAAAATCATGAAATTTTTTCCTTTTATAACTAAGTTTTGAAAATTTGGTACAAGGTTCTCCATACATTTTTCTTCAATTATCTGTAAAAAAAACTCTACCGGATTCAGACAAAAAATTTTTATGAGTGTTTGAAATTTAAATTTTTACAAAAACCGCGTTAAATAACAGTTTAGCTTCAAACGATTTTTGATATTTGTTATTATTCAAAAAGTATAAGTCGTAGATACTTGAAAATTTTACCAGTTATTAAGATTCGCGTTTTCTTTACGTGATTTAAATTTCAAAATATTTTGACTTTTTTTGAGCTATTTATAGACAACTGAAATTTTCAATTTTTCTAAAAAAATATTTTTGAAGTGTCGATAAAATTGTTTTGGCCCTATCAAAATACTTGAAAATTTAATACAAAGTTCCTCATATGTTATTCTTATAGTGATTAAAAAATTATAAGAATACATAGGCACAATTTTTTTTTATTAGCATTTGAAGTTCAATTTTGACGAAAATTCGTCAAAATTATGAATATTTGCGAAATATTTGAAGTTGAAAAATCATAAAATTTTTTGTGTTATAACTAAAGATTAAAAATACAACACTAAGTTTTCCATAAGTTTACCTTCAAGTATCTATAGAGAAAACTCGAAACATCATTATAGGAAAAATTTTAAGTGCGTTTGAATTTTAAATTTTAACGAAATAGCGTAACGATAACGATTTATCCTCAAACGATTTTAAATATTTGTTATTATTCAAAAAGTATAAGTTGTAAATACTTGAAAATTTTACCAGTTATTAAGATTCGCGTTTTCTTTACGTGATTTAATTTTCAAAATATTTTTTAATATAAGCTGGTTTTTTTAAACCACCTTTTTTACCAACCACTAGAAATTATATCCTAGGCTGACAAATCATTTTCGTTCAGAATCGTTTTTCGTATACAATGATAACTATCATTGGATTCAAATTTAACACTCCTATAATATATAATAATGATCCATACGGCACCTAATGTACAGCAGAGCGGTACTCACTTGCCCACTTTTTTTTTTTTCAATTTTTAAATTCCAAAAATACCAAGTAGGTACATTAAATTAACAGTATAAAATATATTGATCAAAATTGATGTTCAGAGAATTTTTGTTAATAAAGTGTTTTTTATAGCACAACAACAAAAATAAAAGCAAAATAAATATATATCATTAGGTAACACTCAGGATTTAAACTAAAACTATTTGCCATATAATTATTTAGATTAAAAATTCAATTTTCATGTTCATTAGTTTCTAGAAAATATTGTATAAATACAAAATTATTTTAACCATATATTTGTTTTTCATATCTAAACTAAACACAGCTATTATAATAATTATACATATATTAATGTATTTTGTAATTAATTTGTTCAAATTTTTAAATATACTTAAAGGTAATATTTCATATTCTTGAGATTTTTTGCATATAGCGGTACAAATTTAAGAGCCCCTGATTTATTTTGTATTGTTAATATTATTTTGTAGATATTTTTTGAATAGTCTTAACTTATCTAATTTAAAATTTGATTAAGTGTTATTACATTTATATTAATATGTTTAGTCTAAGAATAATAGTACTCAGAAATTGTTTTATAGACACTTAATTAATATAATATTGAATCTAGTATTTATTATGCTATAATTATTTTTAAAAATTGTACATGTTATCAACATGTATTCATATATTTATATATATTGTTTTAGCACCTATACTTTACAAATTCATAATCTATAATATTTTTAGTACATAACGATAAATATATGACTTATAAGCTACTCGTTTGAATAATGATTTTGATATGTCAATTTTTTCAGAAAAATTATAAATTTAATAAGTTATAGCAACAAATGGTAGTGGGTTCTCATTTTAAAAACAAAAATTTTGCATTTCTACAGGACCCTTCTTTAGAAATGCAATAAAAAATCAAGAATTTTAAAATGTTGTTTTTATTTTCTCGAGTAAATTTAAAAATTCTAATGATCAAATTTTATATTATAACTGCATTATTTAAGAAAAATAGGGCCAGTATACTTGACAAATCATTCACCCTGTATAAAAATCAACTTGGGTTAAATATTGAAAATAGTTAAAATAAATAAATAAATAATAAATTAAAATAAATTTTATATTATTTAGATACAATATTTCAAATTATTATTTAATAAAACAATTCGATTATTATTCAAATTTATTTTTAAATTTATAATTTTGTTATATCAAATAAAAAAAAAGTGTGTTTATTGACTTCAAAATCATATTTTATAAATTTTGTAAATGAATAAATTATTATATACGTATGTATTTTTTATTATTATTCAAAGATTTGATTATAAATATTAATATCGAAAAATACTCTGTATACTATATAACCATTAAAGTTTATTACATTTCCAATAACACTTTAAAGGTTTTGGGTCAAACCATTGGTGTAACGTGTCGTCACATGGCATTTATGGATGCAGTTTGTATGTAATTGAATGTATATTAATTTTCTATTTGCCAAAAACTGTCTCGTAAACATTTGTATTGTCTTATATATATACACCTATTATGCATTACACATTTAATCATTAACTCATAATTAGTTATATTGAGAAACTGTTAGCATAAAATAACAATATAATAATTTCACTATAAAGGGAATACAGAATGTAGGTGAAATATACATTGTATTTACGCTCAGTATTTATTTTAATCGGGTTCATTGTTCTAAAATGATGTAACTTCTAAAAATATATTTTTTTTTGATTTAATAAATAAATATCTTAACTTAATACGTGTTATAAGTACATTTTTTCCACAAATATCTTGATATATGCACGTATATTATAATAAATTACACTATAGAGTTCTGTTAAACTGTACTTTGTTTTTTAATCGAACTATCGTTATTTATTGTATTCTAAGATTTAACGTAAAAAAAAAAAAAACTAGAAAATAATGCATAACTCACTTGTGTTTTGTTCTGGACACTAGTCTGGTTTAATTTTGCCTTGATCGTGATATAGTCCCATTGGAGTTAAAATGTAGGTACCTAACTCACTAGAACTTTTGGGTAATCTAGAGATACACTGTCTTTTTAATTATAAAAACAATAATACGCGTTACTTAGGTTTGTAAACATAAATTAACCTTTTTTTTTTTTTGTTACAATATATACTTTGCGAATATTTCAAAATCTAATCATTATCTTATTATTTTGCTTTTCAACTAACCTGGGTTCATATATTATTTATAAATTATGCGATACCTAACTCTGCACAAATTACATAATATTTTCTTTTGACATAAATTGTGTTAGTACATTTACATAATTTGTTTTTTTTTTAAATATCGTAGTAAAAAAAAAAATACAAGAAATATATTTAGAATGAAAGAAAGCTGGAAACTGTATGGTAAGGAGAACGGTTGTTGAGATATATGAAAATTAAATACAAAATATTTAATTATATCCCTGATATTTCGATTAACCTGGTGACTTTGATTAAGGACGCACAGATAACACTCTTTCCAGTGTTAACAGATTATAGCCAACGTAGGCTTATGTTCGTCAATGTGAAAATCACGAGGCGCTGCTGTGTTATTGTTATTTTTGATTAGCTTTTATAAATAGTTTTAGAAACAGTATTGTCTCCACTTTTGATGTATATCGATTGTACAAAATGTTTAATCTCTAGATGGTAGTCTGTTTATAAGCGTATATGTTTTAGAATAGGTTTTGGACATGTAGAATATTTGTAGTGTTTGGTAGAACCTTGGTGCGAGTAGTACGACTTGTTAGACTTGTTGGAATTAGTTGAGGAACTTTAGTGCTTGAATTCCAGTATAGATTGTAATACGGTAAAATTGCTGCTACTTACCTTTCATCGTTAATAAACTTTTAAGTTCTACGATGATACGCCAGGTCCCATGTGCTATTATTTATTCCAATTTGCATTACCAACTATATTATATTAAATGAACCAATGAAGTGTGCTATGTTTAGTATAGTAATGAGAACCACATCCCCCCATATATATCATACTTCCGTAAAGTAATTGTAGTATTTTATTGTCTATATTATTTTATGCATGAAAATAATTAATTTGTAAATACATGAAAAGGGTGATTTCTATTTAAATACAATAGATAAAATAAATAAATAATTTATAACAAAACGTTGGATTGTAAATGAGAGTGGAATGTGTATTATGCGTTATCATCATATACTATATTGTCTATATTGGAGTCAACTATATCGTCTATTTATAAAAAAGTTTCAATATACATTATAGTATGAAAAATATGTATGCAATTATTTTATATTGCAATGTTCACACCAGTTTGATTTTTCACTATGTTCTTACGATGCATTCAATTTATGATATATTTGATACATATAACATTTAAAAAATGTTATCAATTTACATAACTGAAAAAAATTTAAGTGGTTTTACAATGATAATTTTTAAAATAGTTATACAATTTATGTATATATATATATTATATATATGTATTATAATAATGCATATTTGTTATGTAGTGTTTGTAGTTGATTAGTTTTACTAAATTTTTAAATCGAATCGTATTAGTTTATTTGATTTAATAACATATTAGTTTTGTGTTATTTTTAAATAATAATATAATATAATACTGAAAGTTTGATTATTACAAAATATGTACAAATTGTTAAAGCGAATAAAAATGGAAAGAGTGTGAGAAAAAAAGAAATGTTATAAAAAAATTAAATAGTATATCAATAATAAGATTGATTGCTAAATTCCGTTATAATATTGTAGCTGTTATAAATTATAATATTATACCAATGTCATTATACTAATTTAGTTTATAGTTAGATTTAAAATATTACAGTGCATTTCTTTACAAAATAGCTATATATTAATATATAACAATATTAAATATTACGTTGTATGTACATTGAAAACACCTATAAAGTGTGAATTAAATTTTATTATTTGAATTATGGCATTATTAATTATATGGTCTTACAGTCATAATAATGAGAATGAAGTGTTTTTTTTTTTTATTATTAAATAATTTTTATTGGCATGTTAGTACTTACAATCATATTTTTTATTTTATATTTTTATTTTACTTAATTTTTTATGAAGAGGTAATCCTGACACTCGGTTTGTTTTCTTAAAGTTTTTGGTTGGTGTGTTTAGATTTGTTGTAGTTGATAGTGGTTTATTGTTTGTGACATTTTTATAAGATAATTTGATTATCCTCTTGATCCGTTTGATGAATTTGATAGACTTTATTTTCTGTGTAACCTATTATAGTGTTCTTTGAAATATCTGTGTTTTTTTTTTAATTATTGTTTGTTTCTGTGAGAACCTAATAATTATACAATATAATATAATCAATAAAAATAATATTAACTATTTTTGTTCAAAATATAATAATTTAAGTTAGGTTAATTTAGTGTTTAAGTTAGTGTATAATCAAATGGTGTTAGACCAGAGGGTTATATACCACATTATTTGATAAAACTGATTTAAAATATTGTAAGTTTTTTTTTGTCTCTAATTCTCTAAAAGCGTTATCTAATTTAAGTTTTTTATTTAAAAATTTAAAAAGTTTTGATTATTAATCTTGTCCGATGAATAATAAATTTACTCTGACATTTTTCAATGTTCAAAAAAATAAAATAATTTAGTTGAAATTCTGATTAAACCGAATCGCTATAAAGCACATTTTTATTTTATGTATTTTCTTTGTTAATGAACCGATTTTATTCGTTTTATTATAACCGGTGTGCATCGTAACGAATCCAAAACAATTGGTATCAAATCAAATACATTAAGTACACGTTTTTAATTGAAACCCGAGTTTACGTGAGCATAAAAAATAAAATCATTTTTTATACTTATAACAAATTGTATTTGTGTAGTAGGTATACTGTTCCATTTTTATCTACGTACTCGTATTGTAATACCGTGTATGCATTTAGTTTTCATGAAATCGTTCAAAATGGAAACAATATACGTCGTCGTTTGGTTAAATTAATTTGTATTACACCACGGTACATTATATTACCGTACAGTGATATAATAATCACACGTATACTAACCGGAACAAATGTTACGACTTTGTTCTCGAACACCCCATTTTCACTTCTTATAACACATAACGCTGTAGAACGAACTCTATACGCTCCGTGTTCTTTGTATTCGACCGGCATATAATATACAAGTATAAAATATTGCGCCGCGCAATGTTATATAAAATAGTAAAGTTATGGCAATGCGCAATACCGATTCGCAGTGTTCAATAATACATTTAAACATTCCGTGATATTATGTTTGATGGCAAAAAAAAATAAAACAATAAGTATATCGATACAGTATAATACTACGCCAAGCACAATATGTAATACGATCGAAATAGGTACCGAACGACCACCAAACAATGTATATATATCGCAGTTGCTATTTCGTCAATTTAAAATCGTTTTTTGTTTATTTTCGTTTTACACTTGGTCAACATACCATTAACGCGAAGCGGTTATGTATCGATTGTGCTTGTATATATTCGCCGAAACGTTTCCGGGGGCTAGACTCATTTAAGATAACAGACCTATATATTTCCGTTTAGTCGTGGTAAATAAAATCGCGTTCTTGGAAAAAAGTTTTACCGCCTTGAAAATATTCGAAAAATATTCCGATTTTCTATAGGATTTAATCCTCATTTATTGAGTACATTTTATAGCTATGATAATAATTTATAATTCAACAACCAAACTACCAGATAATTATACAAACACTTATAATAATATAATGTTTTCGATAAACGCGATCAGACAAAACGATTTGCTTAGATTTGTCTTGTCTACTGATTTATGCAACATTTTATAGGAAATATACCCATATTATTAAGTTTGTTATAATTCAGTGTTATATTTATTAGTAACAAATAATTGAATAATAAATTAATTTAACTAATATAGATAGAAAAGTTTAAAAACAATGGTCTAGACTCTAGATTATAGTAATTGCTATTTTAATCTCTAAATAAACTGTTCACATTTGTGAACATTTATTTATGGCAATGTTCCATTGTTTACTTGTACACTATTGTTACATACTTTTATATTTGAAAAAAAAATACAAAAGAATAATTATTAGAAATACGATTCAATTCTAAGTATTAAGAAATAAAATTAAAAATGCTCGTGAATGATAATATAATTATTAAATATAATGGAATATTGGAATAACATAATATATATATATATATTTTTAATGGTTATTGGATTAACACTGAAAATATGCTATCGTTGAGGAAATCGATAACCTTATAATTGCATCGTCAATATTTTCCGACTAACTAAGTAAAATTCTTCTCCTTTGAACATTGCAGTAGTAATTAAAAGTCCCAAAGACTTAAAACTATAAATATTTACATAAAATGTAAACATTTAACGTCTTGTGAGTATAGGTAGTAACTATATAAAATGAGCTGATTATAATTTAACAATATGATATTCTAAACTCGATTGTCTTTAGATTTTCAATTAAAAAACGAATAAATTGTATAAATTAAATTAATATATTCATATTTCATCATAAATACCATCAATACATGCGTTATTATAAATAAAATATTACATGCCCAACTAATTGAGTTAATAATTTAGAAAATTTTATTTTGTTCAAAATATAGTGTTATAAGGCTAGAAATAACATTCATATTACCTGTAACAAAATAATGAATACAGTGACTCGAGTATTTAAGTACCGTCAATATACATTCTGTTTAAATTATTTCTTGTGTGCAGAAGACCTACCTGAGTTATATTGTACTACAGATATACATTTTTTCAGGTCGCGACCATTGGTACGAAGAGGCGAGATCTGCGCTGAAAAAACGGCTGGCCAGCTACGAGGGTAAAATGGGAAGAGCGAAAAACGTGGTGTTTTTGGTCGGTGATGGAATGGGTGCGTCTACGTTGACCGCATCGAGAATATTCAAAGGACAGAGACGGGGCAACCAAGGAGAAGAGGAGCAATTGATTTGGGATTCGTTTCCCGCTGTGGCAATGGCAAAGGTAGGATGTTACTCACATTATTTTAATGATATGATCAAAGTGTTCCATTTCTAGGACTTTTTTGGGCAAGAGGTCTTGTAAAAAAAAAAATATTAAAAAAAAACACTCTCCGAATATTAATTATGCGCACATAACTCATATTGATCCATGTGGTAGATAATATATGTAGAGCATACATAATACAGTATAGTTTAAACTACCTACCGAATGCGTTACTTGTATTTTCTGAATTTAAATATAATATTTTAAACTCAAGGAAATCCTAAAAATCTGTCAAATTATAATTTGATACATTCAACAGATTATTTAATTTTTGTATGCAATTACAGTTTATCAAATAATACGTGATAATTTAATAATTTAATATGTAAGTTACATTATATTTATTGCATAGGTAATCAATTTATTAAAATGTAAGTGATTAAAAAGATGAATTTTCCCACATTTTATGCTTTGACTTTCAATTAAAATGTTTACAAATGTGTAATATGTTACACGGTAATGTTTAATATGATATTATATTATTAGAATAAATTATTAATCAAATAATAATATTGACAGCTGTTAAATGTCGTTTTGTGTAACATAATATGATACATACATATATATCATGAATAACACCACATTTTAGTTTAAAAATAAAACGTTATATAGAAATTAAAGCTCATGAGTCAAATCACTAATCATTGAAAAAAATATTTTGTTAATTTTATCAATAGTCAATAATTGAAATTGTATTTCTGAATAAAACAAATTATTTTTGATATTAAATTATACTTATTATGTAAAGTAAGTTTTTTTTTGTTAAACTTATATATTGCAATAGTATATGATCGTATTGGAATTAACTTAAAAAAAAATATATATATTTTAAGATTTTAAAATAAGTCTAAATATTTTGAAACTTTTTGTGAATATAGAAAATGATACTATACAATAGTTAGAAGTATTAAATCCCCACTTGAAATATATTTTTTAATTACAATGTTATATTAAGAAAAATCTATATTTATTGTTTAAATATTCATTTTTTTTTTCAAAACTACAGTTTAAAATAAGTATAAAACGGATTGTGATTATGTATTTTCGTTATTTTTTAACAACCCACTGTAAAAACCACATGCATTAAATAAAAAAAGAGGTCAATATAAAACTAAAAATGTGAATATTTAAAGTCTATAAATGCACAAAAAGTACCAACATATTTTGATAACAGCATAATGTCTATAAAATATATGTATATAATTGTTTAGTAAAAAAGTCCCTGCAATACTTAATTTTTTAAAAATACTTAATAAATACTTAATTTTATTTTGACAAAATATTTATATTTTTCATAACTTGATTTTGTGAATAGATCTTGTTTAAGTTTACATTTATCTTTTATTTTAATTACACCAATCTATACAAATTAATTATAATAAAAATAAATGATAGACAAGTATAACATGTAGTCATTAAAAACACAAGTTGGAGATGACTCCCACTGATGATACTCCTTAGAAAAATGTATTACAAATTTGTAGGGGCTAGGTGGAAAAAAGGCCATAACACTATTTTGTTTTCAGCTTTTTGAGAGGGGGGAAAAGTACCAGAAATAGGTAAAGTTTGATGTTTTGCGAGGTTGTTCGCATGATTTTTTTAAAGAATTGTGGTATCGAATATTGTAAATTGTAGTGGTTTGTGCGATTGTTTTAATTTTGAGTCAAAGTGTGAATTTTGATTTGTGACAGAATAGAGCATTAGTGATAAGTATATACTATTAAAATAATTTTGCATATAATGAAAAATAGATTTTTAATTATTATATATAAACTTATTGCATTCAAATTACTTGTTCCTGTTAATATGCTTTACAATTAATTTGAGTAAGTAAAACAGAGAGTCATGTTTAATTAAACAAAAACAACCTGCTACAATTCACTTATTGAAAATACTTTTTAAAGAAAACACGTTTCATGGACAACATTATTATTCTAATTAATTGAACATAATTATATTAATTAGGATTTTCCATCGAAGAAAGTTGTTTAGAATTTAAAATATTCAAACATTAATTATCTGTTCTATCTTTTATATGAAATACGAGTATGTATAGATTTTTTTTTCATTAAAATAATCTTCAATTGTTGTTTTTATAGTAATTTTAAAAAAGCCCACCTTAACTGTTATATAGTTTTAATTTTTCACTATAAAAATCAATTAAAATAGTAGAAAAAAAAACGTTATTCAAGTGTAATACATGATTTTTGTTTTATTTATTTTATTAGCTTTGTTAAACGATTAGTTATGATATAATGTTTAAGGTACATAAAGAGAAAAAAATAGTAATAACTAGGTATACCTAACGTTGATAATAATTCGGATTAATTAGTAAAGTTTAGTTATATAGATTGTATGGTTAAATAAGATAGTATAATATTTATTTATTGAGATGAGAATATATTTTAATGTCAAAATAGATGTTGAAAGATTTAAAAATGTTTAATATGCGGGAGTGTTTTAGTAACATTTTAGGGCAGTTTAAAATGAGGTGGGATAATTTCATACTAAAATTAATACTTAAATCATTAGTACTTTTTAATGAGAGCGGTGGCATGATATAGTTGATATTTAATTAATATATTGAGATTATTACAGTGATTATTAACAAATGCCTACCGTATTTGATGATTGGTCAATATTATATCTAATGGAATCTATATATAATTATAACTTAAATTATGGAAGATAAGTGATAATTAAAAAAAAAAAAAAGTGGCCATTGTTAATTCTGAACTTTATTAAATGAGTATAGTATAATATTATAAGTTATTATAGTATAGTATAGCTACATTTGAATTATTATAGGTGAAACTATAATTTTTAGAAAAGGAAAAGGAACAAATATGACTTTTATCTATAGAAAGGTTTTAAATACTGATAACTTAATTTTTCACTTTATTAATTAAAAAAAAAAAACTTTTTATAATTTTAATAAACATTTTTCATTTAATTAAAATATCGTTTGTTTAATAAACATAAAATCAAATTTTCATTAAATTTATCAAATGTATAATATATATTTTTATCATATTTTTTAACTTATAAAATAATTTATCTCCTACAATGTAACTTTTTTTTAATATTTCTATGTTATCTTTGTACATTTTAAGAAAACTTTAACAGTAATATATATATATATATATATTATGCATTGTACAATATTCATTATAAAACTAATTAAAAAGGTAGTTTACAAAACATAAAATACAAAGATTATTTTAAAAATTAAAAAGATACAATTTTGCAATTATTGGTCACTTATAATTATGTAGATAAATTAATCAATTATATTATAACAAAATAATTATACATACGTATTTCCTTGAAAAAATACAATTATTAATTATTGGTATTATATAAAATAATTTATTTTAAATCGAATCAAAATATGTTTGCCCTATTTAATAAATTATTCACTCTATTTAATAAACAAAAAGAAGTTTAAGAATGTTTTTTCCAAACAAACATTGGTTCGAATTAAATACAATGACTTTTATTTAAAGAGTGTTTTCTAAAGAAATACACACTTCCAAAATATATTTTTAATCTTTTAAAATTCTATATAGGTGATATTAATATATTATGATAAATATTATATAAATCAAAAAAATAGAAAAGTATATTTTGTCGTTTTTGAAAATCAATGATAATATATTACATATTTACATATTTCCGATCATACAAAAGTTTACGCAACCACTATTGCAACTGCTAGTATTTACATATAGTATTCAGTTTTTCTTTGGTAAAGCCTTTCTCTTGTATTTATTAAAACTTATAATCATGATTTAAACTTTTTTTTTCATATTTTTCTATTATCAGTTTAGTTTTACATAGGTTGTAAACATTTTTGAATTCGTAAAGTATAAAGTATTTTAAACAAATAAATTTTACTTACAGTTTTAGACCTATTCGTTTTTGAACTCCGAATATACTATAAATCTATAAATTTAGCGATGAAACAAAATGAAATTTTTAAAAATTTAAAACATATTTATTCATTAACTATTATTGAAATTATTATCTTGTGAATTTATGTGGTTGAACAGAACTATGCCTATTTAAATTTGTGAGTGATGGCAATAATTGTATTATATAAATATTTAGCTTTTAATTATCTTAAGGTTGATGTGCACAATTTAAATTAAAACCAACTTTGATGATTATAATTGATCTAAACGACGGTTGTTGGATAAACATAAAAACGCTTTGTTATCATCACGTCTTTGTGTAGAAGATAGAAGATAATATACAATCATCTAACTTTTTTCTCATACCGTTTCCATTCTTATTTTAATAATAGAATAAATATTAAGTAATCACTATAGTTTTTTTTATTTAAAATACAATTATTAATAATAAATAATTATATGATATGAGCGGCAAATGAAAATAACGAAACTGTCAACAATGCAGACTCGTTATTCAATATTATTATACTTAATTATTTATGGAACAAATTAAATTGTTTTTATAATTATATGCTAAAACTTGAAATCGGATTTGACTATCAATTACTTGTACCTTAAGATACTAAATATCTTGATTAAAAACATAAGACAGTATAAATATAAGATATTAGGTATGTTTTACCCAGTGCGATGTGTTGTACATAACAATTACCAATTTCTTTGGAAAATATCACAATTAACTGGTATATATCCAAAATGTCTATTTTTAAAAAATATTATTTACGATAATCACCGCATAACTACGTCATTTTCATGCGTATGTTATTTTCTGTAATATATACAAGATAAGTATCTTAAACATAATAATATACTTGTAATATCAAGCATATTATATAAAACAAATGTTAGTCCAATATGACATTTCACAACATATCTAAAGATATATTTTTTATTTTTTATAAAAGATAACAAAATAATGGTGTCATTGCTTGAGATGAAATCATATATAGATATTAACGTAAGTACATACCATATTTTTTATAATTACTAGTTATATAATATTATTGGGTTTTATCTATATTAAAATTTAAGAAAAATTTAGCATTATTTTAAATATAACTCTTAATAATGTATTAATAAAAATATATTATATGCCAAGTTATTAAACGCAAATGTATAATAATAATTGGTGTTATACCTTCAAAATATTTATTTTGATAACATGAAAAAAACAATAGTTATTTTAAAGATGTTTTTGTTAATTTTTATGTATTTCCCTCAACGAGTTTACATATATTTAAAACCATTAGCAATAAAGCACTGTAAGTTAATTTTTCTAAAATGATTGTGGTTGAAATAAAAAATCGATTTTGTTCGTTACTTAACTAATCTCAACCATTTAGTATATTAATTAATTATTTTAATTAAAATTACCTTTTAAGATATATTGTTCAATTTTTCTACGAAACTGCTTTCCGTTAACAATATTTCTCTCGGGAATTTTTTTATGTAGGTAACATTAAAATTATTAAAATTTTCTATGGGGTTAGTTAACTTCAACTGCAATTTTGAAATACAAAGATTAATAATTGTTTTAAAATTATTATAAAACAGTTTAATAACTTAACATGATTATGATGAAGTTCGATAAAACAATCCTAGTTGAATTCCCAACGAGTGCATGTCTTTACATCTAGATTTTTTTCAGACGGCGTGATGTATAGGCAATATAGGTACATAAATGTTTAAATTAAAATA